>NC_044986.1:106221025-106542210 GCF_008728515.1 Papio anubis
AAAGAAATATGAAATAAGGAAAAGCATTAAATTTTAAAATGGAAACACTGAAATTTAGTGAAAAAGGTAGAACACCACAAGACATACTGAAGAACAAGTTAAAAATTTACATTACTTGAAAAATAAAGAACAGGCATGGGCTGATTTTTTAATCATAATGCGCACATTTCAAAGTGTGATCATGGTCAAATAAATAAAACAAATCCAAGAAACAAGCCTCCATCTGTGAAAATAAGCTTCAAAAAGAAATTAAATCACTTGGAAAACGATGTAAGATTCAAAGAGAAGGATTCGAACGCTGATGTTCCATGGTACCATTAATCAAAAATGCTTAAATGTTTTTAGATTGTGATGGGTAAAGGACACAGATCAATGCCTATTCTAGACAGCTGAGGAAAATTACTTGCTTCATAAGGATTCTAGGCAGGTTTCTGGAATTAAATTGGTGGCGGTAATCATGTTGTTATTAGTGTAATTGCTTTCTGACATCTGTTTCACTGTCATAATCAGTTCTTTGACAATAGCAAATGACGTGAATAGTATATATCTAATCAGTAATATTCAATGCTTCACCAAAATAAAATTGAAATAATATACCCATTATATATACTCTTTACCAAATTCTCTTCAATCATGTAGTATCACAGGTATGATGTTTAGTGCAATAATGAGGATAGGCCAGTCCTTACTGTCCTTTGCTAGTAATTTTTTTTCAATTTTTTATGAGGTCATATAAATTAGAAGTTCCTTGATGAAATAAGAATGTATACATTGTGGCTCAAGGCATAAGGATGTGTAATTTTTTAACAAAATGTGTTTTTATTGCATTTTTATTACCAAAGCTTACTATTCAATGTACTTTGTCTCAGAACTGTGAACTTACTTAGTTTTTAATGATAAATTTAATATTAATAACAGTAAGATTGAAAGAGTATTTTGAGGCTGAGCCTGCCACAACTATGGTTATGACCTTCAAAAGTCATATAAACGTCCTGGGTTATATTTGTAAAATGAAGAGATTGGACTAGATAGCCCCTAAATCCTCCACCTAGGAAAGTTTTGTAATCTTATTTGAAAGCTGCATACTTATCTAAAGCTTAAACACTTGAGTTTTTAGTTAATGTTAATCTTCTCCCTTCTCTGTAGTCAAATGAATAAAACTTTTATTTTAGTTTTAATCCTAAGAAATTCCTTTCCTGAAAAAAAATTAGCATTTCACAATTATATATAGATATTAACTGTCAATCCAAAACACATTGCTGACCACAGGCATTTCTAAGACAGATTTTAGTGAAGGAAAAGAATCTGCAAGACATCAGTGCATCAGAAGATGAAAGGAGAGTGGTGAACAAACCCTTTAGGCTTCCAGTAACATTACACAGGAAATTAGTTAACATTTAGTTTTTGTCTTCAATTATTTCTCCTTATCAGGAAGTGATTTAAAAAAATTCTACTGCCAACCTATTCAAACGATGAAATTTTAGATTGTTTGAAGATCTCAATGGCTATGGAGAATGAAAGCAAGTGAATTTTCATTCAACCTTTATTATCATAAGATGTTAATACATATTGTAACCTTAACAGGCAGCAAGAAAGTAAATGGATGTACGCCCAAAATCTACATTCTAAAGAGTCTGCCATTACACATTCATCTCTGTTGAGTATCTCCAGAATCTGTTTAACAAACAAGTAACAGCTACCACTGGTGAATACCCCAGAGCAGGTACTAAGAATTTTCTATGTTTCATATTTTAATCATCACACACACAAAAAAACATGTGGGGTGGGCATTATCATTTGATTTTACAGAAGACCAAACCAAAGAATTGCGGGTGAAGCAATTTCCCAAGGACACAGAATTAATAATTGATGAAACTTGGAATCAAATCCAGGCCAGATCTCTAAGGCCCCTGTGAGCTGAGTCTAGACCAGCAGAGTCCAATCTTTTGGCTTCCCTGGGCCACATTGGAAGAATTCTCTTGGGATACACATGAAACACGCTAACACTAAAGATAGCTGATAAGCTTAAAAAGAAATTGCAAAAAAGTTTTATAATGTTTTAAGAAATTTTACGAATTTGTGTTGGGATGCATTCAAAGCTGTCCTGGGCCACATGCCCAGGGCATGTGGGTTGTGGGTTGGACAAGCTTTCTAGACCTTTCTCTGTTGTTTCTAAGCTGAAGGTAGCAGAGCAGTAACTTTTTTTTTTTTTTTTTTTTTTTTTTTGAGACTGAGTTTTGCTCTCGTCTCTCAGGCTGGAGTGCAATGGTGGGATATTGGTGGGATATCTGTTCACTGTAGCCTCTGCTTCCCGAGTTCAAGGGATTCTCCTGCCTCAGTGTCCCAAGTCGCTGGGATTACAGGCACCCACCACCATGCCTGGAAAATTTTTGTATTTTTAGTAGAGATGGGGTTTCACCATGTTGGCTAGGCTGGTCTTGAACTCCTGGCCTCAGGTTATCCACTGGCCTCGGCCTCCCAAAGTGCTGGAATTACAGGCGTGAGCCACCACACCTGGCCCCAGAGCAGTAATCTTAAGCGATGTTTATAAGGAGCTGAAGCTTAAACCTGTAACACCCACAATCATCAGAATTCACTGGTGAGTGCCACAATCCAGTTTGCATGTGTCACCACTTTTCTAATCAACGAGCACATTGTTAAAATCGGCGATTATATCACACTTATTTATCCTTATTCCCAATTATGAAATAACCATGAAAGTAAATTCAATTAAGCATAATTCAGATGGAACTGTTTGAACAGGCTGCTGTTGTGTACACTGTCACACTCAATTTCCAAAATAGGCTTTTATAGCAGACAAATATGTCTATCTTTGTTCTATAAGATTGAATAATTGACTTAAGTTCATCTGAGCTCACACTTTTCAAAAGCATTTCAACACCTCCATAAATTTAAGGAGACTATAGCAAAGTGACTTGTCTGTTTTACTAGGACTTAAATTCCTCTGATTGCAGATTGCCGATGTTGTATTTATTATCATGGGCTAGAAAACCACAGAGTAAAGTTAACAAATAGCATAGAAAATATTAAAAGCTTGAGTTGTTTCCAGTCTTTTATATGCAAGTAAATAATTCCATAATCTATTCTAGCAATACAAGTGAGTATTTGGAAACTGGAAGTTTAAATTTTTTAAAGTTATCTATTAGCCGGGCATGGTGGTTCACACCTGTAATCCCAGGACTTTGGGAGGCCTAGGTGGGAGGACTGCTAGAGCCCAAAAGTTTGAGACCAGCCTGGGCAACATGCAAGACCCTGTCTTTACAAAAAAATTTAAAACTATGGGGAGTCTGGGGTGGAAAGACGGTTTGAGCCCCAGGAATTCCAGGCTGCAGTGAGTCCTGATCGTATCACTGCACTCCAGCCTGGGCAATAGAACGAGATCCTGTCTCAAAAATAAATAAATCAATAAATATATAAATGTATTGAATTGTAACTATTTTTTCCTTCTTGTTTCACCAAAATGCAAGTAATGGACAGAGGAAATGGTTTTATGTTAGTCACTTTTTGCTAACATCTTGTCAGGTTAAGAGTCTTACGTGAACAAGAAATAAACTAAACCAAAACAAAAGGGACAGGCCTCCATTGCTGATTTATGTGGAAGCATGTGACAAAGCAATTTACATAGACAAACAATGATAAATGACCTAACAATTTCAGTTACAAGCTGAACGATCACTGCAGACTGATGCACATTTATATTCTACATTAGCATTTCTGCATGTCTTACAAAACAAATTGCAAAATCCATTAATTTTGCATTTTGGTGTTTTTGTGTTCGCAATGCATTACAAAGTTAAACTAGGTCGGAACATTTAAGCAAGCACAAAGTATGTAACCACCTTAGCGTTCATCCATAAATATTGTAAAATTATCAGAACCTGACCTAAGCCACCCATTTATCATCTTTACTTTCTTTCCAACTCCTTTATTTGTCCCTGCTTGCCCACCAACAAACACAGACACACACACACACACACACACACACACTCTCTCTCTCTCTCTCTCTGTTTCTCTGTCTCTCTCTCACTGAGAACACAGAGCAATGTTGCAATTACTAAGAGAAACAACCATATAATCTATCCTGAAAGATAACCTACTGATAAGAAGGGCTTATGGGTTTTAACTTTTGTTCTTGTTTGTAATTTCAAACTTGCATAAGCTTGATATTTCACTTCTTCATTTTTTTTCTTAACTTCAACCTGGTCAGGAATGTCTTGCTGGGTAGCATGTTACAGGTGATTACAATCAGCCCTTTTAGTCCTCAAACAATCTTATAAAACAACTATTGATTTAAAAAAAAACACAAAAAAACCTTTAATTCACCTAGCAGGAAATAGTTGGAGAAAATAAATAATGCCTCTTTTATAAGACTTTACAGTTTCTTAGGGAGAAGAGAGTTCCAAAAATTTCTTGAAAGTCAATTTTGAGCTTTATTCCTTGATTCCTTAAACACAAATAAAGGCTAGAAAATCCATATTTCACAAATGCTTACTCAGTACCTAATAGGTGCAAGGGACTATTTTATTCACCACAAAAATTCATCTTCACAAGAACCTTAAAATTAATTACAGTGAGGAAAAACAACATTCTTTCTTCTATTTATTATTGTAATGCCTGATCTACTTATTGGCGAAAGAACAATGGAGTCAGGATTGCCTTTCTTTCAGGGTGTACAATTGGCTTTCAAAAGTGGCTGAAACTAAACAAATTATTTTACATACCCTGTTCTCGAAAGCAGCTATTATTTCTTTGTGCTGTTAGAACCATTTCGTAGCCCCAGACCTCACTGATAAAATAAAATGGAACTTATTCATTTCTCCTGCTGTCACTTCTTAAGATGAGATTCTCTTTCCAACAGACTTGATTCTATTTGAGTGATTTCATGGATTTAAGGACTTCAGGTTACATAAAATGTGATATCATCTAAGTCTTAATTAAATTTTTATTAGATGTCACAGCAATATTCTTGCATGTGATAAAAGAAAGCCTTCTTAAAGTCAAGTTGCATTTTTGGAGGGCTGTGATCATTTTTGTTGAGACAATGATCCTAACATGGTTTCCTGTATTGGTCATATAGATTCTCAACTCACTTATGCATCTACTGATTGTTTTCCCCCATGCCTATAAATGAGCTCAAATCTCCTTTGCCAGCAAAAAAAAAAAAAAAAAAAAAAAAACCCTCTTCCCTTACGTTCCCCTCTGGCCACTCCCTCTCTGTCATTTACTTCCCAACCATACTTTTTTTTTACTTTCTTTTGAGACAGGATCTCATTCTGTTGCCCAGGCTGGAGTGCAGTGGACCAGTCTTGGCTCACTGCAGCCTCAACCTCTTTGGCTCAAGCAATCCTCCCACCTCAGCTTCCTGTGTAGCTGGGACCACAGATGTGCACCACTACATCCTGCTAATATTTATATTTTTATTTTTGGAGAGATGGGGTCTCACTTTGTTGCCCAAACTGGTCTCAAACTGCTGGGCTCAAGTGATCCTCCCATCTTAGCCTCCCAAAGTGCTGAAATTACGGCTGTGAGCCAACACACCCAGATTCCAGCCATGCTTTTTAAAAGGGTGGTATGTCATCCACATTACTGCATCCTTCTCTGATCTTCATCACTATCCTACCACAATCTGCCACCAGTTAGCCACCATTCCTCCACCAAAACCACTCTTACTGAATTCCCTGACCTGCCCTAGTGATGCTTTTCCTAATCTGCCTCTCACTCTACGTTGCTCCTCCTGTATCTCCCGCCTGGGGGCCCATTCCTCAGTTTCCCCTTCCCAGACCAGCTCTCTAAGACTCTGACCTTGACCCTCTGCTCTTCTCTGATTATTCCTGCTCACTGGCTGATTTCCACCACCACCAGGTACACCTCGATGATTTGACATCCTGAACTCATCTGAGCCCTCCCTGCTGAGCCCCAGTCCTGGGAGAGTTGCTGTCGCCACTGGTACGTCCCATGAGCACCTCAGTACTCGCCAAGTCTAAGGTTGAGCTCATTTTTCTATTCCCTAAAGCACCTGGAAAACATGAGAATTATCTTAGCTGTCCTCTGATCTGAAGCCTGCATCACATTCCATCTTCATTGATCCAACAGTGCTGAATTGGGTCTGTCTCCAGGTCTGCCCTTCCTAGCTGCTCTCCACATCACTGCTAGAGAGACCCTTCTAAGAGTCCGTCTGAGTTTGTCACTCAGCTGATAAAAAATCGGTCTGGGTGCAGTCGCTCACGTCTGAAATGTCAGCAGTTTAGGCCAGCTGTCCACTTCATGGGAGAATTCAACACCCAGCTGGGTGTGCAAGGCCCTTCCTAATCTTGCTCCTGCTCTTGCCCAACAGGCAAGGGCAGTTCCCTGAAGATTTCACAGTTCTCTGCCCCAGGATTGTTCTCTCTGTTCAGGATGCCCTTCCAGCAACTCTGCCCTCCTGTCACTCACACTTCAAATGCAGACCCAGACATAACTCCCTAGGAAGCTTTCCCTGACTCTCGAGGCTAAGACCTATGCTCCTGTTTCTCAATGCCATGGTGAATGCACCCTCTCTCTCTCTCTCTCTCTCTCTCTCTCACACACACACACACACACACACCACATTTTCTTACAATTGTCCTTTTTACTTTCCTATTTTCAATACTTCATGGTAACCTCTACCTGGCAAAGGCTGTATTTTGTATCCCTTCATATCACAAAGCTAGGAGGATAGGATACATCTAGCAAATGTTTGTAGAGTGAATAAATAATTATTCGCAGAGCTAAACCTCACCATCAACCCCAACCTAACAGCATAGTAATGTCACTTTAATTCAGTTATCTCAGCCCTTTCGAAACAACTATATATTGAGCCAATTTTGTTTAGTTTATAGGCTAGTCCAATTACATAATTTGGAAAGCTTGAAAAGTTCTACTAATGTCTGGTAATATTAACAGTCTATTGCCAGATGTGTATTGAAATGGTGGCATAGATGGTACACAGATAGTGTAGCAAATGGGATATTGATTCGGTCCTCAGAACCACCTAACCTCTTTCTTGAGCAGTTTTCTCTCAGCCCCTTTTTGATACATCTGTCCCTCTGCCTTTGTTATCCCTTGCCTCTTCACAGACACACACAGACAGACAGACAGACACACACACACACACACACTCTCTCTCTCTCTCTCTCTCTGCCTCTCTCTTTCTCTCAGTGATTTTGTGCTGTTCTTGATCTAATCAGGGGCCTTGCCAAAGGCTTCCTTTCCCAATCCATTGAAACCTGGACACTATACCTGTCTTTTTAGCACACCTGTTCTAGGTTTCAAATGCAGAGTATATGGATGACCATTCCTCCTCCTTGACACATTTCACATTTTCCAAGACATATTACCTAAACCCAAATAAATGACTCTGTAAGTTACTGACAACCTGCAAGTTCATGCAGGAACAAGGACTGGTTCCACTGCTCTCAAATAACACTATGAAGACGTCCACTTCTATTGTCCATATGTTTAGGGCTGGCCTCAACTAAAACACTAAAGGCCTCTGTACAGTTCTGGAGAAAATAAAACAAAAAAGTGAAATATGAAATGCCCAGGAAACTCTGAACTCTGCAGGTTTTTTAAAGATTTGTATTCATTTTTTATTTTTACGTTTCTTATCTTCTACTCACTGACTCAATCTTAGGACAGCTGTCTTGTTCTTACACATAGATTTGCTTACCTTTTTGATTAATTCACTAATGCACAGGTAGCATTTTGGATCCCTTTATACACAGAGCATCATTATCCAAAAAAAGTTAACTTGTCATCCAAGGGAATTGTGTAATCTCCTAAGGTGGTTTATTTATCCCTAGAATCAAACACATTCATAAGGTCAAAGTATTATTTTCTTGCTTCAAAGTAGATGACGCAGCAGAATTTCATTTCGTGTCCTTAGCCCATGCCAAGAAAAGAAAACTGTTTCTGAGATCCTCATCTCATTTTACACAACATGAGTTTGTTAAAAAATAAACTCCTTGAGCGTTCTTTTAATGCACGTTTTACTGGAATAATGTTCTCCACATCCAGATCTGGCCCTAGGCTATCAATGAGTGAGGGGGAGGGTTGTGAATAAGAGAAACGCTTTGCATTCCCGCAGGCAGCCATGCAAGTCTGAGCCTGCTGGAGGTGCAGTCAGCACTCCTAGTTAGATGCTGCTGCTGCAATTTACTGTTCCAGTGGCCATCAAAGGCTCACATTGGCCTGAATTTTTCCCAGACCTGCAACAGTAACACTGTACATGACTATTACTACACCGAGGGTGATATGGCTTTATGTCTGGCACTTTGAAATATAGATACATCAATAACTAATATTTAATAAGATTAAGTAAAGTTTTCAGAGAAAACGCCATGCCTTGCCCTGCCCATTTTTGTTTCTGCCTCTGACATCCTTAACTTCCCACTTCCAACGTCCTTATTTTTTTCTGTTGAAACCCACCAAACCTTCAGAGAACAGACATTTTTCACAACCATTAGTATGACTAGAGAGACGAGTAATTTTACTGCTGTGTTATAGATGAAGAAATGGAGGTTCGGGGGTTAATATTTTTGCCCAAGGTCAAAATGGCAGCAAGGAAATTTCAGAGCCAAGATTTGGACTCAAGCCCATCTGGCATCAAAAGCATCCTTTTAGCAACCACAAGACAATCAAATGTTGTCTTCCCTGGAGAACTTTCCCACAACGCACACCCCCGTGGGACTCTTCCCCGGCTCTCTTGTGCAACCACAAGTATGGGTTTGTCCCTTGCACTACATCCACGTTATATACATGCATATAGTCTCTTGTAAATCACACCCCTTATGTATAGAAACCATGTCTTTTTCTATCTCACACAGTGAATTACAAAATTCAATTGACAGTAGAAACATCTTCCAATGGAAGTTACCCCGGTGGAGGAAAAGGTTAACCAATATAAAAATTAGGCAAATTGAACTTCACAGAGATATTTCAAATTATATGATGAAATGTCATATATTTTAAGTACACATCACACATACATGTGTAACATATGGCAATCTCCAACTTATGTATAAAGAATATGAGATAGAATGGCTAGGTTTCCAATTAACCTACAACAGCCTATTTTATTTCTAATAAGTGCATTGATGCATTCCTCCATGTTTCTTTTAAATTACTGATTAGTTATTGAGTAAATGAATGGAAAGAGAAATGAGTCAATGCATTTATTAGACGCAAGACAGACCTTTGCGGGCTATTCAATAAGTCAGTCAACAATTTTAAAATTAAGAGCCTACTACGTGGTAGGTGCTATATCTGAAGTGTAGTTATACAATTTTTGTTTTATTTTTAAATTTTTAAAGTTCTGGAGAATCCCAATAAAAAAAAGTATTAAACAAAATGAATAAGCATTGGCTATGGAGCACTGATGGTCTGTTTGACGGGATTTTTGCCTCTTCTTTCTGGGTACAGATTATTGGACTAACAAAAGCTATGATATGTCATCCATGAAAGACTTAACGCTCTGGGTGTATACCCAGTGATGGGATTGCTGAGTCAATAATATAAATCATTCTACCATAAAGACACATGCATGCAAACGTCCATTACAGCACTATTTACAATAGCAAAGATGTGGAATCAACCTAAATGTCCATCAATGGTGGACTGGATAAAGAAAATGTGGTACCTATAGACAATGGAATATTATGCAGCCACAAAAAAGAATGAGATCATATCCTTTGCAGGAAAGTGGATGGAGGACATTATCCTTAGCAGACTAATGCACGAACAAAAAACCAAATATCACATGCTCTCACTTATAAGTGGGAGCTAAATGATGAGAACACATGGGCACAAAGAGGGGAACAACAGACACTGGGGTCTACTTGAGGATGGAGAGTAGGAGGAAGGGGAGGAACACTAAGCTTACTACCTGGGTGACAATAAACCCCTGTGGCACAAGTTTATCTATATAACAAACCTGTACAAGTACCCCTGAGCCTAAAATAAAAGTTAAAAAAAAATGAGTTAAAGCCACCTCTTTCATGGTTTTCCAGTGCCTGGAAAGTTTATCTATTCCCACAAGAAAAATAAAATGACGACAGGAATTGCCGACCAAATAAAGGAAGACGGTAAGTGAAACACCAAGAAAGATGAGAAAAATAAGACCCAGGTACAAGAATTGAATATGTAATATCAGAATGGGACAAAATTTACCCAAGAAAACCAACAGAGAAGAAAGAATCTATCACAGTCACAAATTATGACTTATCTGGTGAATGTCACTCGACATCTGAGATTTGAATCGTTTTAATGGTCATTGATAATAGGCCCTACCAAATGACATTATGCAGAAAAAATCATTAAGTATTTATTAATTGCATTCTATGAAAAGGTGCACTATGAAAGGTGCCAAGAAAACAAATAAGCAAAAAAAAAAAAAAAAAAAAAAAGGAAACAAACCTTGGTTCCTACCCTCATAGAGCTTACAATTTAGTGGGAAGAATAGTCCTCAATTGAATACTAATACAAATAGCAATATAATTGAACACTTTGATGGATCTCTCAAGACTCTTTCAGTGGCAAGTAACAAATCCCAACTCAAAATCAGAATTTCCTGCTTTATCTGATTAGGCAGTCCAAGATGGCCTATGGATGGCTCTAGACTTTTATCTTCCCAATGCAGCAACTCCCAGGAACAAAACAAACAAACAAACAACAACAACAACAAATCTTCTCTTTTCCGAAGCATAGTTAAAGAAAGACCGATTAGCCTGAGGTTCAAATGTGAAGGTACACTCTGCATGGCCACTTTTAAGACACAAGCTGGTCATGGGAAATATGCCACTATTAAAAGAAACCAGGAGAATAACATAGAGTGGGGAGAGGACATTCCTAAAGAATGGGAGGGTGCTGTTACCAAAGGATAGGGGAAAGAGATACTGAGGAGATAAAAATATCAGATGTTCAGACCGTACCATGAGTATGGAAGAGAGAAAGAACTCTGGAGAATGTTTCAATAAAAACAATAAAAGCCAAGGTAAGAAAAAATAATGTGCTCTGAATGCAAGAGAAACAAACCGTTGATTACATGGAAGAAGCTGACCTGAATGGATTAAAACGTGAGCAAGTGGATCACAATTAAAACCGTGAAAAGAGTTAACTCAAGTCACTGAGTGTGGTACTAAGAGATTGTATTGATTCTTTTGTTGAAAAATATTTAAAAGGCTGCCCATGGTCTGTATCTGAAAAATCTCTTAAATATCTATTTCCCAGGGGGAATTTCCCAGTTGGACTCTTTCGCCTTGAGATAGGTGGAAAGCTAATTATGTAAATTTCATGGCTCTATCTCTAATTTCTATTTCATTCATTGTTTATCCATATATCATTTTTAACTACAGAATTCTCCCCAGAGAAGCAAATTAACCAGTTTTAATATTTTATCAGACAATTCAAGTTGTGCGTTATAAATTATTAGGATTAAAATCTTGTCCTTTCAGTCTTTGAAATGTTATTCAGATTTACAAAGCTCAGAAATTTAAAACTGCTCTTGATAACACCAGTTAAACTATCCCTTTCTTTGTTCTTGCTAGCTTAGTATATGACTGGATCATTTGGAAATCATCCTTTGTAAATGAGTTCTCAGTTCTTCACAAATATGTATGACAAATTCTCTTACTTTGCAGTCACTCCATCTCTACCTTCTCTGTACATTTGGTCCTTTTTTTTTTTTATTTTTTACTTTTGAGATGGAGTCTCCCTCTGTCGCCCACGCTGGAGTGCAGTGGCATGATCTTGGCTCACTGCAACCTCCACCTCTTGGGTTCCAGTGATTCTTGTGCCTCAGCCTCTGAGTAGCTAGGACTACAGGTGTCCGCCACCACGCCTGGCTAATATTTTGTATTTTTAGTAGAGGCCTCCCAAAGTGCTGAGATTATAAGCATGAGCCCCCATGTCTGGCCTGTCATTGATATTTTAACCCAGGACATCACATTACAGAAATGTGACTTAGACATTTTGCCCAAAGAAACATGTGGTAAGAAAGTATCAACAAAACTCTTTGCATGAGGGATAAACCTGAACAAACACAGCACCATTTATAAAAGTGGAACACTAACAAGCATCCTACAGCAAATTTTCAGACAGCTTCCTATGCTTGGAGCTAGGGAGCATTGGGGAATCAGTCACAGAAGGCGGGTTATAGTCAAATGCAGGCACAAGTAATTACTACTGATAATCAGTGAAACGATGAAGACATCAAGGCTAAGTGGAGACCTGAAGGACAAAAAGCCAAAAAAAAAAAAAAAAAAAAAAAGGAGGAAAATGTGCTCCAAAAAGAGGCAAAGGCACGTGCAGAATTTCAGAACAGAGACAACGTAGGGGGATCCTGGGGAAGGGCAGGAAGTGCTGAACTTGAACCTGAAGAGGTCAAACAGGACCAGATACCTTCAGCATGAGAGCAACAGAAAGGCACAGGAGTGGTTCCAACAGAGGAAGTACACAGCCAGATTTGCATTTTAGAAAGATCTTTCTGGCTGTGGAATGAAGAATGGGTTCCAGCAGGGCAATTCTGGAGGCAAGGTGGGAAGCCTATGCAGTAAGCCAGGCTACAAAGGCCAGGCCTGTTGAAGACAGGACAACAGAACTGGGGGCCGGAGAAAAGCCATCTGAAGTCAAACAAAAGTACTTGGCATAAAAAAAAAATCAGCTTCTTATTGGCCATGCCTATTTTCAAACATCTCTTCTAAAAACAGCTTGACAAAACTGAGATTGCACCAATCTGGCTTCCTGCATGGAACTGTTTTGCAACGTCCAGACAATGAGACTGTCATGTGCAGGATGACTTTAAATCTTGCTTGTTTTTAAAAATATCTGAAATGAACAACAGATGTTAAAAAGATAAAGAAGGCTAAACAACCAAGAAATAAAACAAGCCGCCTGGCTTTTCCACATACTCCTGATTAAAAAAATACTCAGATCACCAAGCCTGAGTTCAGAGCCATAGCCAGTCAGGGACTGTGCGGAACTGGAGGTGGAGTTGACATTTTCAAATCAAACAAGAAAATTGTACCCCTTTCATTTGCAAATGCCTGGAGTCTAAATCAAATAACAAATTCTATTATCTATAGAGTGGTAGCAACTTGCAAACTGTACTCTCTTTCAAAGTAAATCTCCAATGGGATCGAAATGAATCAGCTAGTGAGCAAATGTTAAGGAGGATCCTAAAGCTTGGAGATTTTACCGTTCTTTCCAAAGCTGTTTCTTAAGGTGCAGCAAATTTAAGACAAAGTCTTTGTTGGAGCATTGCTGGTCCAGAGATAGGATGCTAAGAGGCACTTTGCAAAAATATCATCATGTCTATGTGTTACTTGCCTTGAGCTCACTCTTTCCATTGTGATAGTTCCTAAGAAGCCAGGTGTTAACATTTCCTTCCCTTAGCTGAGTTGTCCATTTTAATTAAACTATCAATCCCCATTTGTTTCCTAGGAAACAATGAGATGTATGGTTAGTTTGATGATGTGATAAGAAAACCTCTCCAGCTCTCCATCTGGACATTTCATTTCAACTAAAAATGGTCACTGTCAAATAGTCACTATTAACAATTTGTTATGATGGCTGGGCGCAGTGACTCATGTCTGTAATCCCAGCACTTTGGTAGGCCAAAATGGGTGGATCACTTGAGGTCAGGAGTTGGAGACCAGCATGGCCAACATGGTGAAACCCCATTTCTACTAAAACTACATAAATTAGCCGGGTGTGGTGGTGCGCCTGTAGTTGCAGCTATTTGGGAGGCTGAGGCAGGAAAATCACTTGAACCTGAGAGGTGGAGGTTGCAGTGAGCCAAGATCGTGCCACTGCATTCCAGCCTGGGCAACAGAGTGAGAATCTGTCTAAAAAAAAGAAAAAAGTTGTTATGAAACCCTGTGGTACTTGTTCTGGCCATTAGATGTTGTAGAAAAGAAATTACGTAGTCTCCCAGTTGTTTAGAAATGGAATTATTTACAAAATGACCCAGAGATTTAATAAGATTGCAATCAAAAGCCCAAAAGTTTGTAGCAAAATCTGAAATGTTTATTCTAAAATGGCTCTGGAAAAGGAAAGGACCTCCTGAAAGAGCCAGCTTCTGAAGAGCAAGAACAAGAAGGACGGGTTTGTCCCATCAGATATAAAGACTTATTATAAAGCTATAGTAATTAAGACTGTGTATCAGTACAGGGATAATTATGGGTTCCCCCACCCTCTTTATCGTCAAAGTAGATTATCTCAGCAGGGCTTATTTCAGGATTTATCTTTTTGGAGTAGACCTTTCACAAACCCAATAACCCAGAAATTCTAGCTCTAAATATAAGCCAAGCATCTCCTGCATGTAAACAGGAAAATACATTTGCAAGGATGCTCCTACCCCCACGTTCAAAACAGCACTAATTATCCATGGATGGAAAATTGAATAAATCAGTTGTGGATGAGCAGATTACAATTAAGTCCAACCCAAGTAGACGCAGTTGCTAAAAACAAAACAGCAAGTGATGTGATTTATTACACAACTCAGTCTCCACCAAAATTGTTTCACAACATAACCATCAGCATTTTGCAAGTCTTTCCATATTAACAAATGTGACCACAAGATTCCGATACAGGAGCTATATTTACTCACACTTCACGTAAAACAAAAGGTTTTCATAAAATTCATTCATTTTGAACAAAAAATTAAACATGTTTTAAAGCTACATAAAACTTTTAAAGCCAGGTTACAAATCAAATTAGGTACAACTATACATTATACAAGACATATAATATCCTATGCTAGTGTAACAAAAGCAGCATAAGAAAATAAAGCACTGAGCAACATCTTTGTAATATAGCAAGAATGCTCTCAGACTAAAATGTGAAACAAAATTTGTTTTAACCTCACAAGTCAACTTGATTCTCACAGGGCATCCACAGTTTTCAAAGTATTATAATATTCTTCAAATTTTTGTTGTATGACAAAATAATCTAAAATGACCCTCTTGTTTCTGCTCCAAACAAGCACCAAGGAAAAAAAAGTGCAAAGACACAGTGGTATGGCTCTTAGTTCAATTTTTGTTTCTTGGAATTAGCAAATTAAATGGCTAAATGACAAGAACAACAAAAAATTCAAAGGTGTCTATTCCCAGGACCTATATAAATAATAAATAGAATTAAAATGGCTAATATCAGAAGCAATAATTCTTGAAAGAATTATGGACAGGCAGTACATTTTGGGCAATCTTTAACATAAAACCGTGGACTGGCAAAATAATTAGGAGGTTAAATATTTTAAAATTAAAAGTTCAGGACAGGATTCCTTGAAGTCACAGGAACCCATACCCACTAAGAACATGATTCAGTATGCCCAAAATTATCTCACATACACTTTTCATTGGAATATTTTGCAAGGTAGATGGTATTTATGTCATTTGTATATAGACATTTCTCAATGAATTCAAGGGAAAAGATAGCAAAAGGAGAAGGAGAAGAGAGAGCCAAAAGGAGAAGTCGGCTGTAATACCAGACTTGGTCCCGCCAGCTCTGCCCACAGGAAGGTGAGTGGGCCCTTTTGACCAGACAAATGAACAAACAGACAGCATATAAATAACTAGGTTCATTAGGTCAGTGGTAGCTACAGCTTAAGTTTGTATGTCAGAAAGAATTAAGCAAATAAATGTAATAGATTTAGCATGAACAGTACCTGAAATGTACCTTAAATACTTTCTCATCTTAAAACTCATCATTATTGGTGCATTTCATGCTCTAAATGATAAATTCTGCCTATCTTACTTCCCTTTTAGGCTTTAGGGAAATAAATATGTTATTGGATGTTCATATTATGGTTTCAGAGAGAAAACGGTAGGAGTTACTACTGCAAGTGGATACACACAGAAGCATAAAACTACTACCCAAAAAACATTATTGAATGTCCAATGTTCCATATTCCAGCTGGACCCAAGAATACAGTATCCTAATCTAAATGAACCAGAGTGTACTTATGAAGCATCATACTCAAAGAGAATATATCAGTTTTATTTAGACTTTTCGTATTACTGAACACTCCAAGGAATATATAGAAAATTGACTTTTAAATATTCGAATTCCTATTCAGTTTTTCCATAGGGCAAACTCTTAATATTCTCTCCATATTCTCAAAGCCTCAATGAGCTACACACCTTACCTACAGGATGAGACCTCGAGCGACATGGATTCTAAGGAAAATGTCCGATTATTGAGTAAAAAATAATTGAGGAACTGAGTAATAAGATTCCAGACAAGGAAAAAGGAAGTCAGTCTACATCTTGGCCTGTGACCCTCTCTTGACAAAAATCACAGACCGCTATCTATGATAAGGCCTCAAGCAGAAAGAATGAGAACAGCCTATTTTAATTTGAAGGGTAGGGGAAAGGTACTAGTGCTTAGATCTGGTTTGATGGCCTCTGGAGGAAGAGATTAAAAGTCTGCATTTCCAGTAAGGTCACTTAGTGTCTGACCCCATGTTCAGATCTGTAATCTTTAACGGGCTAATTCCAAACAGGCCCCTGACAAGACCTCTAATTCTATTTAAATATACAAATCTATACTATCAGTCCACAGCTTACCACCTTTTTAATTAAAAAGAGGAAAATAAAACCAAACAATAAATATGAAATGAGTTCACTGTCTGGTTATAAACACATGCGGAATATTTCATAGTCTCATCTTTTTTCAGTTATTATTCTGTTAATTTATAACACAATAAATAGTGGAAGAAACTGTCTTGGTAAAAGCATCACTACTTACTCTGTCATTCTGCAGTAACTTCCTCAGCTTAACAGAATCATTGTGTGGGAGGCAGTGAGGGAAGACATCCTGTGTGAACTCAGTGAAGAAAGACCTCTCAGAATGGAGTACTCTACAGAGATAATTAAAGCCTTGGGAAAATGTGCTCAGAATAAAGTCAAAGGGCTGGAATTCATCAGATTCAGAGAAAGCAGAAAGCAACTTAGTGATACACAACCTTATGTATTATGGCGATTCAATCTTATTTGCTTTTTTCCCAAATAAATACCAAATGAGATTTTAAGTGAGAAAGGTAAGATGAAGACAGAGGTAAGCTAGCACACAAAATGTAGGCCAGAAGGTTTACATACCGGTTGGAGGTGGACCACCAATTGTGCACTGAGATTTCAAGAAACCAAAATTTAAATGGTAAAACTCCGAGCCCCTATTTATAATGTCCAGAAGATACAAACAAGTTCAAAAGAACTATGTCTGTTATTGAAACATAAGATCTCTCACCCTGTCCCTGTCTCTTTCTCTTTCTCTCTCATTTTCTCACGGCATACTATCTCGGGGAGCAGACACTGTGCAATGTATTGCAGAATATCCTCATCTACCTCCCTGTAGCAGCTACCATAGCAAGTTTTTTATTATTTTATTTTTTGAGATAGGGTCACACTCTGTTGGCCAGGCTGGAATGCAGTGGTGTAATCACAGCTCATTGCAGCCCTGACCTCCTGGGTTCAAGCCATCCTCCCACCTGAGCCTACCAAGTAGCTGGGACTACAGGTATGCACCACCATGACCAGCTAATTGAAAAAAAAAAAAAAAAAACCAAACTGTAGAGATGAGGTCTCCTCCCTATGTTGCCCAGGCTGGTCTCCAACTCATGGGCTCAAGCAATCTCCCTGTCTCAGCCTCCCAAAGTGTTAGGATTACAGGTATGAGCCACTGAACCCACCTCAAAACAAGTTTTATGATAATTTTTTTTTTTTTTGAGATGGAGTCTTGCTCTGTCACCCAGCTGGAGTGCAGTGGCACATTGTCAACCTCCGCCTCCCGGGTTCAAGCTATTCTCCTGCCTCAGCCTCCTCAGTAGCTGGGACTACAGGTGCGTGCCACCACACCTGGCAAATTTTTTTATTTTTAGTAGAGATGGGGTTTCACCATGTTGGCCAGGATGGTCTTGATCTCCTGACCTCCTGATCTACCCACCTCGGACCCCCAAAACAGTGTTGGGATGTTGGAATCACAGGTGTGAGCCACCACGCCCAGCCAAGACAATATTTCTAAAGCCTCCATTATAGTTTAGTGGCATGAGGCCTAAAGACAGTTTAATTCAAAAGCAATCTCACAAATAATCAAAATTATTTAGTAGTCTTCAGCTTCAGTGAAATGAAACATCACAACCACCATATATGTATGCATATGTACATATATATGTATACTGTATTTTAAGATATTAAATTAAAAATATAAGTAAATACGCAGTCAGAAACTAGCAGTATAGGAGAATAGTGGAATAAACTTTTTGAAAGTCCTATCTATCAATAGAAGGTTTAAGGCATATGACTGATTTTAAAATGGGCAAAGGGCCTAAAAATTGACATTTCTCCAAATAAGACAAAAAAAAATGGCCAACAGGTATATGACAAGGTCCTCAACATCACTAATCATTAGGGAAATACAAATCAAAACCACAATAAGGTATCATGTCACACCTACTAATATTAAGATGGCTACTGTACACCGCATGTTCTCACTCATACGTGGGAATTGAACAATGAGATCACTTGGACATGGGAAGGGGAACATCACACATCACGGCCTATTGTGGGGAGGGGGGTTGGAGGAGGGATTGCATTGGGAGTTATACCTGATGTAAATGACGAGTTGATGGGTGCTGACGAGTTGATGGGTGCAGCACACCAACATGGCACATGTATAGATATGTAACAAACCTGCACGTTGTGCACATGTACCCTAGAACTTAAAGTATAATAAAAAAAATAAAAATAAAAAGACAATAGATGGTAAGTGTGGGTGAGAATGTGGAGAAAAAGGAACCCTTACACACTGTTGGTGGGAATGTAGAACAATATGAAGTTGCTTCAAAAAATTAAAAATAAACCCGCATATGAGCCAGCAATCTCTCTTCTGGATATATATCTAAAGAAAATCAGCCCCTTTAAGACGTATCTTCACTCCTATGTTAACGGAAGCATTATTCACAATAGCCAAGATATGGAAACAACCTGAGTGTCCATTGATGAATAACTGGATATATATTCCATATAAATTGCATATATAGTGCATATATATTATATATTTCATATATATTATATATTGCATAGATAGTGCATATGTATTCTATATAGTGCATATATAGTGCATATATATATGCACAATGGAATATTATTTAGCCTTAAAAAATATTTTGCTATTTGTGATAGCATGGATGAAGCTGGGGGACATTGTGCTAAGTAAAATAATTCAGACACAGAAATACAAATGCAATTTGATTTTCTCTTATACATAGAATTCGAAAATAAACAAGCATCATGCTGCACAGCTTACATACATATTATTAAAAATTAAAACAAAGAAATTTTTAAAAGAAATGTATAAAATAAAAAAGATATGAGATTAAGAACATGAGTGAACATTCACTCAGAAACCAGCAGGATAGAAGAATGGTCGAATGAATTTTTGAAAGTCCCACCTAATAGTAGAAGGATAGTTTAGCAGACTTCTGGATCTTGTGCTTTGGTTTCAACAATTACTCTCTAAAGTTAGTTTTAAATTTATTTCTATCCTATTGATGGACAAACTCTCAGCATGGGAATTATTTTAAAAGTCTCCCAAGGTGGCATTCAAATTAATAATTCAGCTTGAACTATAGTTCTATTCAGTTCAATTAAGTCCAATAACCATTTATTGCAACTATTTATTGGTAGTTGCTACAGCAGATTCAGAAATAAATGACAACAGACCCTGACCTCAGGGACGTATGGTCTGGTCTAATGGAATACATGAGAGAGAGGCGGAAATGGAAAGAAAAGGAAACCCTACAGTATCAAGCAAGTGCCTTTGAAGAAGGCATAAAGTGCACTGAGAATTCTAAGACAACACGTCCTTTTGTGGAGAGTGTCACTTGAGATAAATCTGTAGGAAAAATTGGAAAATGGATGGATGGAGACGGACTTAGAGAAGGAAGAGCAGGAGGAATGGCAGAAGTGTTAATGCATGGTACACACTCAGGGAACCTCCAGCAGCTCATCTGGTGAGAGCATTCAAGAACAGGCAGGGGAGAGAGGGTGGGAAAGTGCTTGAGGCCACACTGCAATGGCCTTGAAGACCATGGAGAAGAGAATGTATTTAATGTGATGAGGAAGTAACTGAAGACTTTATTTGTTTGTTTATTTACTTATTTTTATTTTTAGTTTTTTGAGGCAGAGTCTCCCTTTGTCACCCACCCCCCAGGCTGGAGTGCAATGGTGCTATTTCGGCTCACTGCTACCTCCACCTCCTGGGTTCAAGCGATTCTCCTGCCTCAGCCTCCCAAGTATAGCTGGGATTACAGGTGTCCACCACCACGCCCGGCTAATTTTTGTATTTTTAGTAGAGATGGGGTTTCACTATGTTGGCCAGGCTGGTCTCGAACTCCTGACCTCAGGTGATCTGCCCATCTCGACCTCCCAAAGTGCTGGGATTACAGGTGTGAGCTACGGCGCCCAGTCTGCAGCTGAAGACTTTAGATCCTGTGATCAAGGTTGTTGATCAACTCATTCCTCTTTAAAAACATAATGTTTCTGCAATAGGAGATAGTTTTAGGAAAAAATGACAAAAACTAATTGATAAGGACACATATTTTCTACATCTCTGCATGAGAGTATCTGATTCTTGTAGTAAGGAAACCTGTCTGAAGCAAAATTAATCTTTCATTATTAAGTTTTATTCAAATACATTCTCCCTGACAAGAGTTTATTTCTGAAGATCACACTGAAATGTGCAAATTCTCCTGATTATAATAATTCCAGGCTGGGTGCGGTGGGTCAAGCCTGTAATCCCAGCACTTTGGGAGGCCTAGGTAGGTGGATCATGAGGTCAGGAGTTTGAGACCAGCCTGGCCAATATGGTGAAACCCTGTCTCTACTAAAAATACAAAAATAGCCAGGCGTGGTGGTGGGCGCCTGTAATCCCAGCTACTTAGGAGGCTGAGGCAAGAGAATTGCTTGAACCCGGGAGGCAGAGGTTGCATTGAGCTGGAGATTGTGCCACTGCACTCCAGCCTGAGTGACAGAGTGAGACTCCTACTCAAAATAATAATAATAATAATTCCAAACCTCTATGCAGACATTCATGAACAAACAAAAACATTATCTTTGACATACATGTTCTACACTACAATTATGTCTCAGTCCAAACTTACCTGACCTCAAGCTTCAAAACTTGTATCTATTCGCTAAAGGAAAAAGAAACTCACATTTCATATTTTTAAAAATTTGCATGTAGCCTCAAGTCATTGATTGATAAAATAATTAACCTGTCCTTTGTCCAACAATATGGACAGATGTCCATTTTGTAATAAATATTCACTTGAATTAACCCCTCTATTATACTATTTTGCTCTAGGTTTATATGCAAACAAACTTTAGTGATTATGTCTCAACAGCAACACTCTCATAACAAACTCTACAAATTAGTAATAATTCAAAGTAAATTGTTTAACTCCAACAAAAGCAGGAAATAACAGAAAAAATCTTTAACCAGAGAAAGAACAACTAAAATAAGTGTAAATTATATGATAAACTACTTCCCTCTAAAACAGAAAAGGGAATAGAGGAAATTAGCAGTTTCTCTGCCCTCTGGTGGCAATAAAATCAACTGCAGCATTTACTAAAGTAATGCATAATAAAATGTCCTGGTTATGAAATCAGATATTTCTCCTGTGCCAAAATGTCTGTAATAAAAATCCTGATTGTTGCGTGCCAAATTTCAAGACTGTTGGACTTTTCCCCCCATATCGAACTTTTATATAGACTATTTTACAAAAAAATTGTGTATTTTTTCTGTTTCACCTTGCCATTTTTATATATTCAGTAAGCTAACCATTTAATTACAATATTTTCTTCTTAAAACTACATGTAAATTGATGTCCAGGAAAGAAGCTACTTTGGTTTAGAAAAGTCTTCGAAAATTTGCCAAGGAATTTAAAACCATTCTTTTAAAAATCAATCCTATCAATATATGGGCTTCTAGAGTATATTTCTCATCAGAAATATTCAACTAGCTTAAAATACCAGTACATTGATGTTGAACATTTTAAGTATTTTATATTTCCCACAGCAAGAGCTTTTAATTATATGGCCAATCTTACTTCGGGATGAATTTCAACCTCAATTTCTGAACTTCTTGGCATAGCAAATGTGTGTGTGTGTGTGTGTCTCTGTGTGTGTGTGTACATATATTCTTTTTTCAGTAACATTACTGGAAAAGGTTTATAAAAAGATAAACATTTGCTGGCATTTATTTATTTATTTTTACTGCAAATGCAGTATTTATTCCTAGTGCCTAAGAAGTTTTTAAATAAACAACTTGGGATGCAAGTTGGCACACACATCCTTTTAGCCTCATTTGTGGTGGAATAAATTGTTTTCATTAAGCATCTATTCATACCATGAATAAGTACATGAAAATTGCTGTTGCAATTTTTAAATAAATGTGTTCTTTCCTGGAAGGCTAAAAGTGTTATTTTTTTCCGATCAGTGAAACATACCAGAGAAATAAACAAAAGGTATAGTCTACTGTCATAAATCATACACAGTCAAGAACAACCTATGTCCATTAATGCAAAACAATTAAATGTGACAAAGACAAATCAACACTCAAGAAATCTGCATTTTATTCTCAGCTTTAAAAGTATTGTCATCCTATTGCCTCCCTATACATACACCCCAACACACACACCCCTCCAACCATAAATAAGAGCGCAGTCAGTATCTGTGTTTTATCTAGAACAGTTTACACCAGGGACAGACGAAGTGTTGTGACTGTCTTCTAAGTCGCGGCTTGGTAAATTTCACTCAAGGGTTTCCTTCAAGATCTTCAAGATTCACCTTGCCTGGCATCCCCAGGTGTACCCCCAGCCTTCCATCTGTGACTTTCAAGTTTGACTGTTGAGGACGCATGCATACTTTCTGGGCAATCATTTAAATTACACACACACACACACACACACACACACACACACACACACACCAGAAAAGAACAAATTGATTATCCTAAGCAGTAAGTTTTCGTTTTTATTTTCCCTCCAAGTTTTTTTCTTTTTTTTCTCGTTTCACCTCCTCTCGAAGTCCACCCGAATTCACCAATTTCTGCCAAGATCTCTTTCTGTCTGTGTCTTCACTTTCTTCACTGAAAGGCAGAAATGGGGAGTAGGCACCCAGCTCGCGGGGGGCAGGGTCCCAGGAGGCAGCCCTGCGCCTTCCGCTCGGCGATCGTCCGCGGGGCGCGGCTCCCCGCAGGACGCGCACCTGCCAGGACAGCCACTAAGAGGATGCGGAGGTTGGGGGTCCTCCCGGGGACAAAATCAGGGCACCCTGAGGAACCCTCTGCGCGTTCAGGCCTGTCTGTGAAGCTGGCAGGCGGAGGACAATGGGAGCAGGGGTAAGCATCCAGAGGCGCGCCCGCCCCCACCTTTCCCACCTGCTCCCCACCTCTGCGCCGGCCGCACCTACCCCGCCCCACTTCCAGGGCCCGCTTGGCCCGGTTCACTAGACAGAGCTACTGGGGATTGCCAGGGGAAGGAAGCTGCTGCCACAGGGAATTTTCTCATGCAGAGGGGAGACCGGCAATCCCTGGCTTTCACCAAGTCCCCCACCCACCCCACATCACACACTCGCTTAGTTTAACCAGCAGCGAGGAAGGAGGAGGAGCCGTAGAGCACACAGCCTGGAGATGCCAGGTCCTAGGAGATGTATCCACAGAAGCAGCTTGCTCTCACACTGGAGCCCTCCCGGGGCTACTTAGGGGAGACAGTACCACCCCCTGCCGCCCAGGTGAAGTAAGCCCGAAAGCCTCAAGAAAACCCCTAGTTCCCGGCGTCCTTCTCTTTTTAACCCTCTTTTCCCCATTTGGGAATCCTAAGTTTACCCGAAAAGCAACTGCAATAAGTTTCCCAAGGGCAGGCAGGTGATGTAGGGGGAGAGAGTAGGGGAGGAACGAGAGATCCAGGAAGGTCTTCAGCTGTGCACAAAATCAAAAAGCCAAAGTGCATCTTACTTACCAAGGATTTGGTCTCCGGGTTTCCCATCGGCGAACCGAAACTGGTCCGTAAAGAAGTGGCAAAGTAACACAACTCCTGCAGCGGCCAGGTCGGCCCTCGGGAACCTCGCCATGCCGCCGCCGCCACCTCCCTACCCAGCCCGCCAGTCCTTCGCCGGTGCTCGGGGGCTCCCGATGCAAGAGGCGCGACCGGGCCAAGCGCTGCGGATCGGTCTCGGTGGGACCCGGAGGCCTTTGTAAATATCCCTGCGATTTCACAGTAGGGAACCGAGAGGAGGAAGAAGCGAACGCGAGCAGGAGCGCAGCCCTCTTCGGACCTCTGGGGCTCTCTTTGCAACTTGCCACACTCGCAGCCCTCACCCGACTCTGAACAACAACTGCGGGGAGGAAAGGCCACTTGCAGCCGGGGCTCGCAAACTGTCGGTTCCACTCGGACAGCGCCACCCCGGTGCCCGCAGACGGTGACTTCCGAGCCCCAGCGATGCGCTCCACTGGGTTCAAAACAGATCTAATTCCACAGCCAGCGCCGCTGCTGCCAGCTCCAGATCCACTAGGGCTGGTCGGCTCTGCAGGAACTTTCCTCTGTCTCGGGATGGCCCCGGCAGGAGGTTTTTAGGTTTGCGGGAAGGAGGTTGATGGCGAAACCCTCCCGACAAGTTTTGCTTCGTTTCTTCGCCCGACGCAGGGCGCGCGTCCGTTCTCGCAGCGGGAGGAATGGGCAGCTCCAAAGAGCTGAGCCCTGGTAAGGTTCGGGCTGCAGCAGTCTGAGGTCCGAAGCCAGAAAAAAAAAAAATGTGTGTGTGTGTGTGTGTGTGTGTTTTAAAAAAAAAAAAAAAAAAAAAAAGAGAGGAAGAAGAAAGGAAAAGGGGGGGGGGGGAGGGAGTCAGGCTAGAACCTATCGGGAGAGGGTTCCTCCAGGCTCAGGAGGAGGTGGCCCCAAGCCCCCGCGGAGCCCCAGGAGTTTGGTGGCGGAGGAGGCGCTGCCGTCGCCACGCTCCCCAGCGCTCCTGCTCCACACTTTGAGGAGGGAAGGCAGCTCGCAATTTGCCAGATCTGCCGCCGCACCCTCCTCCCTCCTCCCTCCGCCCTCCCCTTCGCTCCTCCAGGCTTCTCCCACCTTCCTCCCTGAAACCGGCAGCCGGCACCGACCTGTCCAATGACTGCACTTTCCTTGGGGCTGGCTGAGGAGTCGCCGCCAACAGATTAAGCCGGGGGAGCCTAGCGAAGGGGAGGGAGAGGGCCACTCCAGCCCCGCGCGCCCCCGGCAGCCGGCTGCCCCCGAGCGCGGGGAAAGGGGACGAGTACGGGGAGCTAGCGGGGGAGCCCGGGGCGGTACCTCCGCGCTGCCTGGGCGCCATCGCCGCACCCTGCTCGCGCGTCCTGGGCAGCTCCGCCAACTGCTCCCCCCACCCACCTGGCGCCCGGGCCGCCTTCGCGCCAGACTGCGGGGGGCGATCGCGCCCCGCCCCAACACTGGCGGGGTCTCCCTGGGCAGGAAAGGGTTAACCACAGCTCGCTCCCTCCCGGAGGCTGGGTCTGGCAGTGGCTGGGTGTGGAGAAAGCAAACGAGAGCCAGTTAGGTTACCGACTCCGCGAAGCCCCCTCGGACCCCAGCCCCGCGCGGGAGGGTGGCGGAGGGTGGCGCGCCGCAGCGTGGTCCTCGCCGTTGCCGCCGCGGCTTTGTAAAGTGTCAGCGGGGGCGAAAGTGAGAGTTTAAAGGAACAGGAGGCCCATTGAATTTCCTACCGGGGCTTTCAGGGGATCTGGCTCCCCGGTTTGTTTTTGTTTTTTCAGCTCGGGGATCTGTTTCCGCGTTAACCCTTGCCGGCCCTGTCGTTAGTTATATTATTTTGCATACAGTTAATCATTTTTGAAAGGGATAAATACAAGGAAAAGAAGCAAAGCGCTATTGGTTAAAAGTACAGGATCTAAAGCCCAGATAGCCTGGGCTGGAATTTCACTTGCCCCGCAATGAGCAATTTATCTCCTAGCCTCAGTTATCCATCCATCAAATGGAGAGAATTAGAGTAACGCCCTTATAAGGTGGTTGCAACAGATTGGATGAGTTAACTGTATATTTAATAAATGTAGAACATTGCCTACCGCAAAGTACGTGGCTTTAAGTGTTTCCCAAGCAAAAGTGAGAGAACACTTCAGTCACGTAACAAATTTCCATGTGTTCTAAGTTCCAGTTCCTTTCCACTCCAAGCTCTGAAGAGTCTATGGATGCTGTCAATAGATGTCTCAGCTTGCAGCAAAACCCACTGGAAGTGAATCCGGATAATCAATCTACCTTTGCAAATGTGATGCTCAAAGGATGGCTCTCTCACAAGAAATATGTTTCCCCTAATCCAATACTCAATCTGCTCTTTATTTCCAAACGACAGATATACACGAATAAACACAAACATATGTCATGCCTACAACTCTTTATTATGCCACGCCTACAACTCTTTATTATGCCAGGACCCTGGCTCTTTCCTGAGCTTTCCTCCCATAGGTTGATTTCTACTTAGGTAACGATTTTTCTACTTAGGTAACGATTCTTCTATTTCTGCTTAACCAGGAGTGTTTAAATTCCATGTAATATTACATCTGAATTTGAGTACCTAGATACATACCTGCTTAAAATCAAGTTTGAAAACTGAATCTTCTCATCAAAACTTGATTGTGCGGTTGACCCTTGAACAACAGGGGTTTGAACTAGGAGGGTCCGCTTTTGCATGGATTTTCTTCCTCCTCTGCCACCCCTAACACAGCAAGACTAACCCCTCCTCTTCCTCCTCCTCTTCAGCCCACTCAATGTGAAGACGATGAGGATGAAAGTCTTTCTGATGATCCACTTCCACTTAATCAACAGTAAGTATATTTTATCTTCCTTATGATTTTCTTACAACAGTAGGGTATTAGTAGTTAAGTTTATGAGGAGTCGAAATTGTACATGAATTTTCTACTGGGTAGGGGGTCCGTTCCCCTGACCCCCATACTGTTCAAGGGTCAACTATAGTTTAATTGATGCTGATTCTTTTTGAGAATCATAAATCCATGTGGAAAGCATCCCAAAATATTCTGCACAACTCCAGCTCCCATCATATCTAAAATAATGGGGAATCCAGCAGAAACTATTTCAAGAAAGCACCTCTTTTTTTAGACTGGGTTATTTCTCCTTCTTTCACAGTAGAAAAATAAGTGTTTCCTCCTCTGACAACAAGTAAATCCCCACCTCTCCTTGCTATCATTTTCTTGCTTTTTTCCTTTATTATTTTATGTGCATCTTCGTAGCGTTCATTTTTCTTGTTACTTGCGGTCATCAATGCTCTGCCCTCCTGATTGAAACTATATACTTTTTGTAAGTAGAAATTTGATGCCAAAATTTGAAAGGGGGCTAAATGGTCATTCAGGGTCAGTCGGGAAAGACTTTTATATGTTTGGTTAAGTTACTGATGCTGCTGAATTGTACTGGTTTACTCCTATCTTAATTTTATTCTGAAGAGCTATACACATAGTAAATGCAGAAGTATGGGAGAAGATACAAGTAAGCAAAACCCAATCATGCTTGATGAGATTTGCTGTTCAGAAATAAAGATGAAAGAGCAACATTGTATAACAATAAACTCAAGCTTTGATCATTTGTCTTAAATGTTGATGAATAATTATTTTTAAAAGTATATTCTGCCTTTACATTGTAGCAAGGAATGAATAAATAAAATGTATGTAGGACAGTATGCTCAGAGTGAAATGGAAAAAGTAGATTACTCTTATCATTCTGGCTAAAGTAGGGTATTTTGTGGCCTAAATTATTTGGGTTTGCCATATACATTTCACCACAGTAGAAGTGTCTCTTTCCATTTTGTAGTAACAAAGTAAGCGTTCATGGAAGATGTTACATCTTCCATCTGACAGGAGGGAGAGATGTAGTAATGGCTGGAGATCTGTTTGTATTTACTGTAGACACAGGAAAAGAATTGGTGGTTCTTTCACCCACTCCCTTCATTTTAGCTAATCTCTCAAAGAACAAATGAATCAGGAACCACAAATGAATAGCACTTAGATTCTTTGTCCATGACAAAGATCTGGAATTCATACGACACTCTCTCCTTTAAAATAATATATCAGAATCATTCTCAACAACATAGAACTTTGGGCAAAGATTAGCATGTGATCTATTGCCGTGTGGATTTCAAATCTGTTTACAACCCTTATCTCTACCAAGCTTCAGAGAGATTTTTACACATTCCAAGTGCAATACTATCTATAGAAATGTGCTTACAATTAATCACCTTGTTTCATCTCTGTCTTTAACGATGTTGTGTTTCCTAGGACCTGTCCAAAATTGGAACTTGGCTAACAGGATGCTGAAGAAAACAGCATGCTCCCTTGGAAATGAGATTCTATACATGCTGTAGAATACTTGACATTTATTATAATCTTTTCTTAACTATTCAGGAAATAGTTTTCGTCCATTTTAACAGGATTTGTTAAAACTTTCTACAATTGCTGTCAGATAAAGGGAAATTGCTATTAGTGAATTGCTTTTATTCAGTCCAAATATTATGACCTTTCTTCTAGGTCTCAGCAATTCCTCTCCCTCCTCATTTGGTAGGGCTAATTTTTGACCTCTGGTATGCAATTACAAGACTCGTTTGTTCATCTTGGCTGATCTGCTCTCAGAATAAACTGGAATTCTATTGTACTGTTGATGGGTAATTCCAGCTTTTTGTTCTTTACAGTTTTAAGGAGAAAATTTTATCAATTCTGCGTTTGAATTGAATAAACATCTTTTTAAAACTTACTTAACAGCTAACATAACTCTTTTTAATTGGAGCGTTTCACATACAACAATACTTTATGCCTTTTAGCCTCCTATAAATACTGAATGTACTATTTAGATGAAATTAACAATATAGGCACATTCATAATGAAACAATATCTTGCATTAACATGGCATACATGTTTATAGTCTCCTTTCTGAATCTGAATGAGCTACAGTGGTTTTGACCAGTAAATAGCAAAACATAAAAATGTAAAAAAAAAAAAAAAGTAGAAAAGATGTTAATAAAATGGAACACTATATTCTCAAAAGGGGGTAGGAGCATTACGTTACCTTTATTTTTAAATGGCAACATTGTATCATAGAAACTTAAACCTTATTCCCAAATTGTGCTCAAAGATAGGTTAAATTCCTACATTTTGCAAATAAAGGAAAATGGGCAAGTGCTCAGCAAGCACTTAGTGAATTGAAAAATGAAATAAACATGTTAAAGAATATGCTGTACAATGCAGAGTGATGGGGCACCTGGAAAAGTTCTCAAGTGATTATTGCTTTGGACACAGTTGTCAGCCTTATAGCCTATCCAGATTTTGCTAAACTGATGGAAATATCTAAACTGCAGGAAATTTGACTCTCAAATATCAGCCCCAGGAGAAATTGTGCTTCTGCAGAGCCCCTAGTGGAGGCTGTTATTCCTGGTACAGATCACAGGGCTTCTTGTGTTGGAGGCAGGACTGCTCTGATTCCCACAGGCACCACCACTGCTAGTGTCCGCCAACATGACTTGTACTGAATTTCCTTTCCTCATCTTGCATTCATCCTGTTTTCTTTTGCCCTAGATTTCCAGTCTTTTTATTTCCATATCTACAAAATTTTTATTGATATATAATTTACATAGCTTAAGATTCACCTTTTTTAAAGTGTACACTATTCAGTGGTTTTTAGTATGCCCACAAGGTGGTAAAATCCAGACTACCATCTAATTCCAGAACATGTCATCACTCCAAAAAGAAACCCCATACCCGTTAACAATCACTGCCCATTCCCATTTCTCCTCAGCCCCTGGCAAACACTAATCTACTTTCTGTCTCTGGGAATTTGTTCCTTCTGGAGAGCTCACATAAATGGAATCATACAGTATATGGCCTTTTGTGTCTGATTTCTTTTGCTTAGCATGTTTTCAAATTCTCCCATGCTGTTGACTATATTTGTACTTTGTTCCTTTTTATTTCCAATAATATTCCATTGAATTATACTATGGAAAAAGATGAAGTCCATCAGTTATTGGACATTTGGGTTGTTCCCACTTTTTGGCTATTATGAATAACGTGACTTGAAAAATCCAAGCACAATTTGTGTGAACATATGAGCAGTTTGGTAACTCTACAATTAACTTGGTGAGAAAATGACAAACTGTTTTCCACAGTGGTTGCACCTTTTTACTTTCCCAGGAATGCATGAGGGTTCCAATGTCTCCTCATCCTTGCAAATACTTGTTAATTTTCATTTAAAAAGAAATTTCAGTGATCCCAATTGGTGTGAAGTGGTATGACATTCTGGTTTTTATTTGCATTTCCCTGATGACTATTGATGGTAAGCATCTTTTCTTGGGCTTATTGAGCATTCGTGTATCTTCTCTGGAAAAGATTCTCTCTAAATCCTTTCTCATTTTTAATTGGATTGCCTTTTTATTGTTGAGTTGTACGAGTTCTCAACATAGTCTGGATGTTGGGTTCTTAAAATATGTAGGATTTGCAAACATTTTCTGAAAGAAATGAAATAATATGGGTTGTCTTTTCACTTTCTTGATAGTGTTCTTTGATGCACATTTTATTTTGTTTTGATAAAGCACAATGTATATATTTTTCTTTGGTTACTTCTACTATAGGTGTCATGTATAAGAAACCTATGCCTATTCCAACGTTGATTTATACCTATATTTTCTCCTAAGAATTTTGTAGTTTTGCTTTCATATTTAGATCTTTGATCCATCTTATATAAATTTTGTATAAAATGTGAGGAAGGGAACAAAAATTATTCTTTTGCATGTGGACATACAATTGTCTCAGCCACTTGTTGAAAAGATTGTTACTACATTGAATGATCTTGACATCATTGTTGAAAATCAGTTGGCCGTAGACATATAGGTTTCTTTCTGTACTCTCAATTCTATCCCATTAATATATATGTCTATCCTTATACCACACTGTTTTGGTTATTGTAGCTTTTTGGTAAGAGTTGAAACAAGGAAGTGTGAGTCCTCTTGCTATGTTCTTTTTGTCAAGATTGATTTAGCTAGTCTGAATCCTTTGCATTTTCATATAAATTTTAGAATCCGGTTGTCCATTTCTCCAAAAGAGGCTGTTGGAATTTTTATTGGGATTTAATTGAACCTCCAGATTAATTTTGGGACTGTTGCCATCTTGACAATAGGAAGTCTTCCAATCCATGCATATGAGATATTTTTCTATTAATCTTGCTCTTCTTTAATTAATTTCAATATTGTTATGTACTTTTGTAGCTTCAATGTACTAGCATTGCACTTGTTATGTTATATTTATTTCTAAATATTTTGTTCTTTTTGATGCTGTTATAAATGAAATCGTTTTCTTAATTCCACTTGTAGATTTCAAATGGCTCTCGTATTAGTTTGCTAGGGCTTCCACAACAAAACACCACTGACTGAGTGGTGTAAACACTCACATTTCTGGAGGCTAAGAGTCCCAGATCAGGGCGCCAGCAGTTTTGGTTTCTTCCGAGGCCTTACTTCTTGGCTTATAAATGGTCATGTTCTCACATGATCTTTTCTCTGTGTATACATCTTCCTTTGTGTCCAAATTTTCTTTTATCATAAGGACAGCAGTGAGATTGGATTAGGAACCACCATAATGGTCTCATTTTAACTTGAACACCTCTTTAAATACTCAATTCCCAATTACAGGCACATTTTCAGGAATTAGGTCTTTAACATATGAATTTGGAGGGGGAAAAATCCAGCATATACCAGGTAATAGATAGGAATACAACTGATTTTTGTTTATTAATTTTGCAAACTTGCCAAATGTATTTATTATGTCTAGTAGTTTTTTACAGGCGTAAGAATTCCTTAACGTTTTCTTTTAGGTATAAGATCTGCAAATATCTTTTCTTTTTTTGTCTTCATTTCCCATATAGATAGATGCCTTTTGTTACATTTTCTTGCCAAATTACCCTGGTTAGAACCTCTGGTACAATGTTAAATGGAAGTGTTGACAGTAGTTGTCTTGTTCTTGATCCTACAGGGAAAGCTTTCACTCTTTCACCATTAAACATGCCATTAGCTGTGGAGTTTTCACTGATGACCTGTATCAGGTTGAGTGAGATTCCTTCCATTCCTAGTTTATGAGTATATTTATCATGAGTGGGTGTTGGATTCTGCCAATTTTTTTTCTGCATCAACTAATAAGATTGTGCATTTGTTTCTTTTATTCTATTGGTATGGTGTATTACATGGATCGATTTTAATGTGTTGAACCAACTTTATATACTCAAGAGAAATTCTACTTGGTCATGGATATGGTCCTTTTTCTCAGATACTAAATTCAGTTTTCTAGCATTTTAACAAAATTCTGCATCCATATATATAAGGGGCATCAGTTTTTATTTGTCTTTTCTTGGGAAGTCTTTGCGTGGTTTTGGTATCAGGGTAATACTACCCTCATAGAATGAGTTAGGAAGTGTTCCTTCCTCTTTACTTTTTGGAAACCATATGTGTTAATTTATCTTTAATCTTTTTAATAGAATTCACCAGTGAAGCCATCTGGGTATGATTTTTTTGTGTGCGTGGAAACTTTTTTCATTATTAATTTACTGTTTCTCCTTTTTATCAGTCTAGTTAGATTTTTCTATTACTGTTTGAGCCTGTTTTGATATTTTCTTTGTCAGGAATTTTCCATTTGTTATCTGACTTATTAGTATACAATTGTTTATCATATTCCCATATAATGGTTTTTATTTCTGAACGGTTGGTAGTAATGTCCACTTTTTCATTTCTGATAACTTGGGTGTTCTGTCTTTTTTCTTGTTAAACTAAAGTAAAGCTTTGTCAATTTTGTTAATCAAAATCTAACAGTTTTGTTAACATTCTTGATTGTTTTTCTATTCTCATTCTCTATTTCTTTTATTTCCACATTAATCTCTCTTGTTTACCTCCTATTTATTTTAGGTTAGCTTACATTTTTTTCTAGTTTCTTAAGGTGGAAAGTTAGGTCATTGATTTTAGATCTATTCTTTTTAAATGTAGGCATTTGTAGCTATAATTTTCTTTCAGAACACTGTTTTTGCTGCATCCCAAGTTTTGGTATATTGTGTTTTCATTTCATTAATCTCAAAATGTTTTCTAATTTCCCTTCTGATGTCTTCTTTTATCCATCAGTCATTTAGGAATGTGTTGTTTAATATCTACATATTAGTGAATATCACAAATTTTCTCTATTATTGATTTCTAACTTTAGTTCCTTTTGGTCTGAGAACGTATTTTGTATGATGTCAAACCTTTTACATTTATTGAGACTTGTTGTATTGCCTAATATGTAGTCTATTTTGGAGAACATTCAGTGAGCACTTGAGAATAATATATTCTGTTGTTTCACAGACGTTCTACAGAAGTCCACACATATAGAGAATGTTCTGCAGAGGTCTCTGGTCTAGATGGTTTATAGGTTTGTTCAAGTCTTCAGTAGTAGGTTTAATTTTGTGTTTACTTGTTCTAACCGCTATTTAATGTCTTCAACTATTATTTTTAATTGTCTTTTTATTTTTTCAATTATTTCAGTTTTTCTTTATGTCTTTTATGCTCCATTGTTAACTGCATATATGTTTATAATTGTTATATCTCCTCAGGTTGACTCATAATTATAAAAAGTTCTTTTTATCTCTGGTAACAATTTTTGTTTTAAAATCTTTTATTGTCAAATATTAGTATGGACTCTCTAGCTCTCTTGGTTACTCCTTAGATGGTGTATGTTTTCCTATTCTTTTAATTTTTTGTGGGTGTCATTGAATCTAAATTTTGTCTCTTAGAGTTAGCATATAGATAAACTTTGCTTTAAAAAAAATCTATTATGCAGTATCTTTTAATTGGAAAATTTAATCAATTTAAATGTCATATAATTACTGATAAGGTAAGGTTCATATTTGCAATTTTCTTATCATTTTCTTTTTTGTTGTTGTTTTTTGATGGAGTCTTACTCTATCAACCAGGCTGGAGTGCAGTGGCACCATTTTGGCTCACTGCAACCTCCATCTTCCATGTTCAAGCGATTCTCCTGCCTCTGCCTCCTGAGTAGCGGTGATTACAGACGTACGCCACCACATCCAGATGATTTTTGTATTTTTAGTAGAGACAGGGTTTCACCATGTTGGCCAGGCTGGTCTTGAACTCTTGACCTCAGGTGAATCACTTGCCTCAGCCTCCCAAAGGGCTGGGATTACAGGTGTGAGCCATCACGCCCGGCCAGTTTTCTGTATGTATTTTTCCCCCTTATTTCTGACTTATTTAGTGTTTAATAGATATATCGTCTAGAGTACCATTTTAATTCTTGTGTTATTTCTTTTCTTTTATATTTTATTGTCCTAGCAGTTGTCCTGTGAATTATAATTAATATCTTAATTTATAATGATCTAATTTTAATTAATACAAAATTAATTTAATAGCATACAAAAATTTTGCTCCTATATAGCTTTGTTATCCCCCGCATGCTGTGTTTGGCATAAATTACATGTTTATACATTGTGCACCCATCAACGTAGATTTATAATATTGCTTTATGCAGTTGTCTTTTAAAGTCAGGAGAAAAAATTACAAAAAAAAAAACCAAAACCTTATACTGTCTTTTATGTTTACGTATGTAGTTGTTTTTACCGGTGCTTTTTAGGAAAAAAAAGAAAATTCATGTGAATTAGAGTTACTATCTAGTATTCTTTCATTTTAGCCTGAGAACTCCTTTTAGTATTTCTTGTCAGGCAAGTTTTCCAGCAATGAACTCCTTTGGTTTTTGTTTATCTGGGAATGTTTTATCTTCACCTTTATTTTTGAAAAATAGTTTTGCCTGCTATAGAATTCTTGGTTGACGAAGTTCTGTTTTGTTATGTTTTCTAGCACTTTGCATATATCATTTCAATACCTTTTGGTCTCCAATATTTCTGATGAGAAATTCAATATCAGTCTTATTGAGAAGTCTGTTTATGTGATGAATCATTTCTCTCAGTACTTTCAAGATTCTTTCTTTTCCTTCAACAGCTTATTATGATATATCTAGGTGTGGATTTCTTTGATATTTTTCCTAGTTGGAGTTTGTTGAGTTTCTTGGATGCATAACTTAATCATTTTCATCAAATATAATAAATTTTTCCAACTACTTCCTCAGCTATTTTTCTGTCTCTTCTCTTTGTCCTCTCATTCTGGAATTCTGTTTTGTATCCATCAGTGCACTCGATGTTGTCCTACCATTCTCTGATATCTGTTCATTTTTCCTTAATTTTTTCTTCTTTTTGTCTCTCAGACAAAATAATCTCAGTTGACTGTATTGAAGTTTACTGATTCTTTCTTCTGACTGTTTAGATATTCTGGTGAACCCCTCTAGTAAATTTTTCATTTCAGTTATTATATTTTTCAAACCAGAATTCCTTTTTGGTTCATTTTTATAATGCCATTTATGAGCATGAATTGTCATGCTTAAAAAAAACTTATTTACACATGGTTTATTGCAGGTTTTTGAACATATTTGAACTAGTTTGTTTAAATTTTTGTCTAGTGAAACCAACATATGAGCTTCTTCAGAGATAGTCTCTATTGATTGAATTTTCCCTGTGCATAGGCCAAATATTCTTACTTTTGTGCATGTCTCATAATGTTTTGTTGGAAACTGGACATTTTAAATTATACCGTGTGACAACTTTATAAATCAGATTCTCTTCCCTCACCAGGGTTTGTTTTTATTGCTGCTTGATATAGCCATTGTTTATCTAGTAAATTTTCTGAACTAATTTCATGAAGTCTGTATTCTTTGTTAAAAGTGGCCTCTTAAGTCTCTATTTGGTTAGCCAAGGGGTCAGCTAATTGTTAGAGAGAAGTTTCCACACACACACACAAAAAATGGATTGAAAAATTATTTCAGTCTATGCCAAGGGGCTGTGTGTGCCTGTTGGGGTTAGCCTTCAACACTCAGCCTGGCAGTCCGCAAATCTGCTTTAAGCCTTCACTTTCTGCTGATGGTCAGCCAGAAGTGAGTCCTTACAGGCTTATAAGGTCTTTCTGTAGCCTTATGCATGCACGTGGCCTTCTACAGTCCAGAAATACATTGTAGATTCTCAAAACTCATCTAGATATCTCATTCTTCAGTTTCTCCTTTTAAACTTTTTGGTTAGTCTATTATTTGCCCCATCAATTATCAATCTCCATAGGCAACCACAAAGGTAAAACTCTTGCTTATAATTGTTTCTGACAAATGCCCCCACACTCACCTGCCATATGGCTTTTAGTACTGGGAAACTGCCAAGTTACCTTCTAAGTGGGTCTTTCTGGAATCTGTCAGGCAGGTCTAATAAGGACAGATATTCGGAAATGGCTCCAGCTCTGTTTTCTAATTCCAATAGCTAGCAAGGTGCACCAGGAATGCAGACTGTTATTTTTTATGGTTGCCATTGAGTTGAAGAGCAAGACATAGAACTAGAGCATGATAAAATTCCATAAAACTCCCAGGTTTTTTGTTGAGTATCTATTTTTTATTGAATAAACATTTTCTGGGTTCCTTCAAGCATTTGGTTAATTTCTAGAATCCTGAAAAAGATGATTCTGTTACCTTTGCCAGTTTCTTTTCTAGAGAAAATTTTTGAGATCCTTATTCTAACATTTTTACTGATGTCACTCCTGCACCTTTTTAAATAGTCTGAAAACTTTAGAGATTAAGGATGTTTATAAAAAATAAATGTGAAATAATTAAAGTATAACAAGAAGATATAGTACATGAAGTTATAATATCTGGTTTAACTTTAACATTAAAGTAAGTTAAGTCTTTCAAAATAGGTGGGGATAGAATAGCATCACATTTGTATATTCTTTTGACTTAAGAATATTTGTTAAGAAATTTTAAAAATACACTAGTTCCCCCCTACCTTTTTATGCATTTTGGTTTGAAAATGTTAATATATGTCATAATAGAAAATATTTATATCTTTAAACTCATTAACCTTATACTGCCTGCTCCAACACAATGCAGGACTGCAAACTACTGCTCAGCATCCCTTTGCATAATTTTTAACTAAATAAGTATTAACTTTTAATCTGTAAGATAAAAATGAGTTACATCAGGCCAGGCACAGTAGCTCATGCCTGTGATCCGATCACTTTGGGAGACAGGTGGGAGGATCACTGAGTCCAAGAGGTCTAGACCAGCCTGGGCAACATGGCATTACTTTGTCTCTACTACAGTAAAAAAAAATAGCCAGCCTAATTTTCTGTGTGGTAGCATATACTTTAAGTCCAGCTTGAGCCTGGGAGGCTGAGGCTGCAGTGAGCCAAGATTGTGCCACTGCATTCCATTCCAGCCTGAGTGGCAGAGCAAAATCCTGTCTCCGAAAAAAAAAAAAAAAAGTAGCATGAGTAGCATAGATGAAAGTTGACTTCTGAGTTATTAGAAATCTTAGCAAATAGTTCAAATAAATATATTGATTTTCTCACTTGACTTCTTATCAATGTATTCTTGTAAAAAATTAAAATCTTTTATTAATCAATCCAGTCTCAACAAGTAAACAGATGAAGAGCATGTTATCATATTTTGAACATTTCTTAAAAGAGGTAGATTGACCTTAAAGACATTTCTTTATATACAGATGTTCACTAAAATGACTCATTAAAGTGATTTGTTGTAATAGCTCTTTTAACACTAATGGATATTGACCTCAGCCCATTATTTTGTGCTTCTCCATACTCTTTCTGGTTGGATTTTAGCATGTTTCCAAAGTGATCCTAAGACCTTAAATGCACTAAAGATGTTTCAAGTTCTCTAACTTCCTTTTATTGTGGTGAAATATGCATAACATAAAATTTAGCATCCTAACCATTTTTAAGTGTATAATTTCATGGTATTAAGAACTTTCGCATTGGATCAGGTGTGGTGGCTCACACCTGTAATCTCAGCAATTTGGGAAGCCAAGGAGGGCAGATCACTTGAGGCCAGGAGTCTGAGACCAGCCTGGTCAACACGGTAAGACCCTGTCCCTACTAAAAATACAAAAATTGGCCAGGTGTGCTGGTGTGCACCTGTAGTCGCAGCTACTCAGGAGGTTGAGGCAGGAGAATCGCTTGAGCCCAGGAGGTGGAGGTTGCAGTGAGCCAAGATCACACCACTGCACTGCTGCCTGGGTGAAAGGGCAAGACTCCATCTCAGAAACCAACATCATTCTCTACCTTCAAAACATTTTCATCATCCCAAAGTGAAACTCTGTGTTCATTACGCAATAATTCCCCATTCCACATTCCCCCATCCCTTCATAACCACTATTTTACTTTTCATCTTTATGAATTTGACTAGGCTAGGTACCTCATATAAATGGAATCATATAATGTTTGTTCTTTGGGGTCTGGCTTATTTCACTTAGTATAATGTCCTCAACATTCATCCATGTTGTGCCATGTATCCAATTTCATTCCTTTTTAAGACTGAATAATATTCCATTATTTGTACATAACACATTTTGTTTATCCATTCATCCATTGACAGACATTTGTCTGACCTCCTTTCTTGAGACGATTTTTAACAAAAACGATGGCATATAATTAGTTCATATGTTCAAGCCAAACTAAGTTGGAAAAGAAAATTATGCTAGCAAGTGAAGAAGAAAACACATTCCATATAAATCCCTTAGGCCACATTCATATTTCAAGGTACCATATCTACATGACTAGAATGCAGATACATTTGAGTTATTTATCTGTTTACCTGTATATGAACCATTCAACACTGACTGCTGGCTGAAAATTAACTTTTACTTGCTCTTTTATTTCATGTTAATAAACTTGGTGTAACAATCTCTATTCTCAACATTAAGATTTGTAAAATATATACTCTAAAAGTCTTAAATACTACTTAATAATATATTCTTTATAGCAATGGTTTTGCAATATACCAATTTTAAATTTTTAAAAGACAAATTAGTCCTGTTTGTTTGCTTTGTAGTCTTGTCACTCTGGTTTCATTCTTGTTCTAACCTACCCTTCTATCGTCACTTGCTTCAGAATTTTCCTGGCAATCTGATTTTACCCTCTAAAACTCTCCTTTGCATCCTCAAATATTACTACTTTGTTTCTTAAGATATTGTACTTCCATTTCTATTTTATTTTTCTTTTATCCTCAACTAAGACAATACCATAGAATTAATTTGCTATAAACATATTACTGCAATGAAGGAAATTGAATATCAACGTGATTGCAGATATGAACCATTTAAATGTGAGAAATGTTACTGGATTATCACAACTTATCCACTTTTATTAATGAATAAAGGCTAAATCTCACATGGGATGTGGATAATTAAAATCAACATACACAAGAGTCAAGATTGCTCATGTAATGTGATGTGAAAGCTTCAGAAGGCAAGAAAAGGGTGTGGTGAAAACTCTTTCTGCTGTGTATACAGTCACTTGAAACTTGATGGCTTCAGCAAGTTTCTGCACACTCACATCAACAGGTTAATATCAACCCAGTCATCTCAGGATTCTTCACTGTGCCTATTTTTTCGCCTGGATAAAAAGATAAACCTGATTTTTTTTTTTTTTTTTTTTGAGGTAGGATCTCTCTCTGTTGCCCAGCCTGGAAAATAGTGGCATGATCTTGGTTCACTGCAGCCTTGACCTTCTGGGCTCAAGCAATCCTCCCACCTCAGCCCCCTAAGTAGCTGGGACCACAGGCACACACCACTACACCCAGCTAATTTTTGTATTTTTGTAGAGACAGTGCTTCACTATGCTGCCCAGGCTGGTAAACCCAGAATTTTATAGAAAATCATATTTACTTCATACGTGATGCTTAGCACATCTGAATGTATATTTCTAAATTTAAAAACAATATAATGTTCCCTCTTGTTCTGATAAATGAATAATTTATTAAATAATTAGATAAACAGTGTTATACTAGAAGAGAATTCATAGACAAATATTTGGGAGATCCGTTTAGAATAAGCTAATAAACAACCCCTCATTTTAATGGAACAAGTTGAACATATCTTTCCCATTGAGTTGATGCTGATGGCACAGGCAAGTCAGGCAGAAGACTTCTTTTCACAGTGTATCGAACCAGATAGGACTAACTAGCATCTTTCAAAAGAGAAATACACAAAATCTTGGCTCAGAAGGCATTATGCTCCAAAGGTCCACACCTGTCATTTTTAATTTTTAAACTGCAACCTGTATTCCCATTAGCAAATACGTTGTGATAAATGTTATGAAGTATGTCAACACCAAAGTAAGTTGCCAGGACAGTCAAAAGTATGTTTTTGGTTCATAATAGTACTGAAATTGTACTTATAGCAGAAAAAATGACAAAAGTAAAACATAAAACCATTAGTTATATACATGGTTATATACGTATAACCATATACCATATAACATACATAATAATATCCTATAAGTTAACTACAAACAAAAAAGGATGGGAGATATTTCAGAGAAATACATATGATAATATTACATTGATCTAATAATAATATGAAAAGCCATGTGAGCAAAAAAAGTAATATGTAACTTTCAAGTAATATGTTATTGTACACTTTGACCTTTCCTATAGCTTCGTATTGAGTTTGTCAGGGCCAAGTACTTTAGAAGTTACAGAATTTGGCCACCAATGCTTTTTTCCAGTAGAACATAAGTATTATTTAATCATGACTAATTCACTGAAATACATATGCACTATTTATTGAAATCCTGCAAAAGATGAAGGAACAGTGAAACTCAGGTATTCTCTGACCTACTTAAAATGACAGACAAATCACAGTGTAATTTGTGTATTAAAAGGCAAATGAAAGCTTTAGAATCTCTTAAGAACATCCAAGAAATTTTAATGAATGCTAATGTGCTATTGTTAATGAATGCTTTTTGCACATAACTGGAAAAGTCTATTCGTTTCTTTTAATACTTAGAGGATTCCATTTATTATTAAAGAATTCAATACTCCCATTTTTTTCTAGCTCTACAGAATATGTGGTCTGACATATTTTACTATCTGTGTGCAATCTCTCCTTCTGGTTTAATTTTAGTTGCCCTGATTAAATCATCCATCATTTTTAGGATGATTTTTCTCCTTATTGGTTTTTGGGACCGCCTCACTAGCTTTAGCTGTTTGCAAGTTTCTCTTTCTGATATGTCACTTTGAAAATAGTTCAGTGACTTTCTTATTTAAAATTTTTCGAATAGCATTTTAGTTTCAGTTCATTTTTCTATTTATTATTCTTTATGCTTTTCCTGTCTTTTCAGTAGTCAATATGACTTGGGTTTTGAAATTTTGAATTTCTATCTCGATTTGGGGCCTTCAATAAAATAAACAGATCCCCCAAATAAAAAACATCATCTCTATATTTTCATTATACAACTTGTAAATATTCCATAACCTCTAAATCCTGTGGCAATGAGAGAGAAAAGCTTTCTAATATATTGAATTAAGATGATCATGTTAGTTACTTACTGTATGTTAGGAACTGGAGAGTTGATATGGTTTGGCTCTGTGTCTCCACTTAAATCTCATCTCTAACTGTAACCCCCACGTGTCAGAGGAGGGCCCTGGTGGGAGGTGATTGGTTCATGGGGTCAGATTTCCTCCTTGCTGTTCTTGTGATAGTTAGTGAGTTCTCATGAGATCTGATGGTTTAAAAGTGTGGCACCACCCTCTGCGCTCTCTCTTTCCTGACGCCATGTAAAACGTGCTTCCTCTTTGTCTTCTGCCACGATTGTAAGTTTCCCAAAATCTTTCCAGCCATGCAGAACTGTGAATCAATTAAACCCGTTTTCTTTCTAAATCAACCAGTCTCAGGTTGTTCTTTAACAGCAGTGTGAAAATGGGCTACTACAAGAGTGTTTTGTATTCATCCCCAAAGACCATTAAACTTTCTATTTTGTGTAGTAGGGAAAGCAAAAAGATATATTGCTTAGGGACCTGAGAATTCACTTTTAAACTTACTTGATGAAGGCCAACCAAGATCAAAGTCTAGGCAAGAAATGCTTGCACTACAGTACAGAGTGCATACACTATCCTTGGTCATATCTGAACATGAAGACAGAGGATGTGTAAGAAGAGTAGGAGCAAATAACTCCATGCTTGAGTGGGAGGAAGTTCATTGAAAGATAAAAATCAAGAGGTAACATTTAAAAGACTCTGAAGATCTGTGAGAAGCTGTAACAACTGAGCATACTCTGGATAGATACATATATTAGCAAATGATGATCAGAGATAACTGACATGTAGTTCTGGAGACAGCACCAAAGAATGATTCCTGATACAGGACAGGGAGAAATACAGAGATAATATGATCAGAGGATAGACACAGAGTTACAACCACATAATGATCCCTCTCTTGGTTCCAAGTGATACCCGAGAGTCCTCACATCATTAACCTCAAGCCTTGTGTAGCCAATTTTATAAACTCTAAAATTAGATGCAAGATTAATAATGGCCACTTGACTTGGTATCTGCATTTTTATTTGATGTTCATTGGTATCTGAATTTTATTTATTTATTTCTGAGATGGGGTCTCACTCTGTCACCCAGGATGGATTACAGTGGTACTATCATGGCTCACTGCAACCTTGACTTCCCAGGCTTAAGCGATCTTCCCACCTTAGCCTCCCAAGTAGTTGGGACCACAAGTGTGTGCCACTATGCCTGGCTAATTTTTATTTGTCTTTATTTTTTGTAGAGACAGGATTTAACTATGTTGCCCAGGCTAGTCTTGAACCCCTGGGCTCAAGTGACCCTCTTCCCTCAGCCTCCTGAAGTGCTGGGATTATAGGTGTGAGCCACCATGCCTGGTCCTGAGTGTTTTACATAAATGTGATTCTTAACAGGATGAACTTGTCATTATTTCCTGCAAATCTGAGGATATTTTAGGAAAAGGACTCTGATCATCTGAGTGTTCTTCCTGCCCACCGCACAAATGAAAAGCATCCACTGAGACCACAGCATGACAGTAGAGAAAGAGTTTAACTGATGTGAGGCTGGCCCCTGAGGGAGAATTGAAGTTATTACTCAAATCAGTCTCCCCAAAGGCTCAGAGGTTAGAGTGTTTATGGATAATTTGGTGGGTAGGGGCTAGGGAATAGGTGCTGCTGATTGGTTGGGGATGGATTCATAGGGGTGTGGAAAACCATCCTTGTGCACTGAGTCTGCCTCTGGGTGGGGCCACAGGATCAGTTGAGTCATGAGTCAGGAGTCCTGGTGGGGTCAGTCTGAAAGATATCTCTGAAAACCAATCTTAGGTTCTACAATAGTGACTTTCTCTATATGAGCAACTGGGAAACTCACACATCTTGTGACCTCTGGCCACAGAAGCCCTGAGCAATAAAAGATTATAGAAACTATGCCTAGCTTATCATAATTCAGGTACCTCTCATAATCCTATTCTTGTGGCCTTTTATTAGTCTTCCAAAGGTGGTTGTAGGCCCCTGAACAAAGAGGGGATTAGTGTTAGGGAGGGACCATTATAATCCTTGCTTTCAAGTAAAACTATAAACTAGATTCCTCCCAAAGTTAGCTTGGCCCATGCCCAGGAATGATCAAGGACAGCTTGGAGGTCAGAAGCAAGATGGAGTCAACTATGTCAGATTTCTCTTACTGTCATCATTTTGTAAAGGTAGTTTCAAGGATATGTAGATAGAAAAACAAATGATGTTATAGTTTTGCTTTTGAGAAAGAAAGGAAGTCTATTTTTAAAAATACAAACTACAATATAAAATCTCTGTTAATGGGAATATTAAAAAGATAGTTATTCCTTTTTGTTTGTTTTGTTTTGAGGCCGTGTCTTACTCTGCAGACCAGGCTGGAGTGCGGTGGCACAATCATAGCCCACTGAAGCTTTGACTTTTGTGCTCAAGCGATTCTCCCTGCTCAGTCTCCCAAGTAGCTGGCTAATACACACACACACACACACACACACACACACACACATATATATTTTGGTAAAGTTGGTAGTCTCACCCAACTGTCATGGCTCACTTCAACCTTGACCTCCCAGGCTCAAGCGATCTTTCCACCTTAGCCTCCCAAGTAGTTGGGACCACAAGTGTGTGCCACCATGCCTGGCTAATTTTTATTTATCTTTAGTTTTTGTAGAGACAAGATTTCACTGTGTTGCCCAGGTTGGTCTCGAACTCCTGGACTCAAGTGATCCTCCTTCCCTGGCCTCCCAAAGTGCTAGGATTACAGGCCACCATGCCCTGCCAAGAAAGACGGTTATTCTTAATGGGGCTGTGGTGTAGCTGCCATACCCTAGAAGTGCGGTGTATGAGAAAGGAATTAGATTTTTATGCTTATTAAAAGAGAACATTAAATAGCACACAAAATATCAATCATGTATAATGGCTAATCAGTGCCGTTACACAACTGCTTGCAGGAGTCAGCATTTAAGTAGCTTTGAATGACTCAGTATCAAATTGGGGATGGGACTAATTTAGTGACTCTGTAAGGACTGCCATTATGGGCAGTTCCATTCGCTGTCAATCATTAGTTTAAAAAGAAGCCTCATGGACTGGGTGCAGTGGCTCGCCCCTGTAATCCCAGGGGTGATTTGGGAGGCCAAGGTGGGTGGATCACCTGAGGTCAGGAGTTCAAGACCAGCTTGGCCAACATAGTGAAACTCCGTCTCTACTAAAAATACAAAAAATTAGCTGGGCATGGCAGGAGGGCCCTGTAATCCCAGCTACCAGGAGGCTGAGACAGTAGAATTGCTTGAACAATTGCGATGGAGGTTGTGATGAGCTGAGATTGTGCCATTGCACTCCAGCCTGGGCAATAAGAGTGAAACTCCGTCAAAACAAAACAAAAAAACCTCGCTTAATATACAATAGAGATCCTCCGGTATTACATCGAAATGTACTATAAGAAAGCTTTATAGAGTAAACCTTAGATAAATCTGACATTAGCCCCTAAAGCAATGCTGCTTGGAGGTCCCTCCTTCCACTGCCTCTACCAGTATCACCAGATAGTCTTGTTTCAGATGCAGACTTCTGAACCACACCCGGCCTGGTGATTCTGATTCAGTGAGTCTGACTCTGGGCGGAACGTGGGAAAGTAATTTTTTAACAAGCTTTTTAGGTGATTAAATTATGCAAGTCATCCCAACACCACACATCCAAAAGAACCCTAGGTTGAAGACATCACAATAAATTTCCATTATACACGTGTATATGAATGCATTTTTTATACTCTCTCTCTAATGTTAATGATGAATGAGGATAACCTTAAAAGAAAATGTACTTCTATAAAATAACAATGAATAATATTTATTATTTTTATTTTTCGTAGAGATGGGATTGCCCAGGCTGGTCTTGAAGTCCTGGCCTCAAGTTTTCTTTCTACCTCAAACTCTCCAGTAGCTGGGATTATAGGAGCAAACCACTGTGCCTGGCTAATGAATGATTTTTATTTATTTATTTATTTATTTTTACACTTCTCTAGTGTCTACATTTTTTGTTTTATTTTGGTTTGAGATGGAGTCTCACTGTTGCCTAGGCTGGAGTACAGTGTTGTGATCTCAGCTCACTGCAACCTCTGCTTCCTGGGTTCAAGCCATTTTCCTGCCTCAGTCTCCCAAGTAGCTGGGACCACAGGCATGCGCCACCACACTTGGCTAATTTTTTGTATTTTTAGTAGTGACAGGGTTTCACCATGTTGGCCAGGCTGGTCTCGAACTCCTGACCTCAGGTGATCTGCTGGCCTTGGCCTCCCAAAGTGCTGGGACTATAGGCGTGAGTCACTGCGCCCGGCATAAGTGTCTATATTTCTGAAGTGGGTTTTATTTGGATTAGAAAGGAAGAAGCATACATTAAAAATTAAATATGAAGCACATTCCTCTAAGATGAAACCTGTTTATATAATGAATTGTTACTCAGAATTTAGGAAGGACAGTAACAGGTAAGTTGAAGACCAGCCCATCTTATTTAATGGCTCCTCCTTGATTATGTTTACATGTTACCAGTCAAAGCTTAAATCCTTATGATTCTAAAACAATAGTTTCTCCTATAGGGCTTTTTAGAGGTATTTATGGAAACTTTCTTCTTCCTTACTTCATGTATCAGAATAAGTAAAACATACCTATAGAGGGAGGTGCATTATTCATATGGTCATTATTTTAAACAGGGATATAATTGATGTCTTGGCAAACTAGCCCTTTAATTACACATAAAATCTCTCATTGCTTATACATACATATAATGACATCTATTATTTGATTATTTATTTTAGCTTTAAATAACTTTTTAAATTATTGAAAGCAATGAAAAAACACATTATTCATGGCTTTATCTGAGAAAATAGTACAGACTGTAAGAAATAAATACTTTGTGTTTCAAGAGTTCACTGTTACCCAAATACTAATTTTTAGCTTTGTGATGTATGCTTTTGGTTACGTAAAATACTTTATAGGAATTAATTCCAAATATGTATCATTTAAATGGCAGTAAATTTATATCTTGTTGTTTTTGTGTAAGCTGTATTATCTAAATCTTGTGTTAGAATATTTATTTATTTTATTTTTATTTTTTATTTTTTGAGATGGAGTCTTGCTCTGTTGCCCAGGCTAAAGTGCAGTGGTGCAATCTCGGCTCACTGCAGCCTCACCTCCCGGGTTCAAGCAATTCTGCTTCAGCCTCCTGAGTAGCTGGGATTATAGCCGCGTGCCACCATGCCCAGTTACCTTTTTTTTTTTTTTTTTTAGTAGAGACGGGGTTTCATCATGCTGGCTAGGCTGGTCTCGAACTCCTGACCTTGTGATCCACCCACCTTTGCCTCCCAAAGTGCTGGAGTGAGCCACCACACCCGGCCTATTTATTTATTTTTTAAGACAGGGTCTCACTCTGTCACCCAGGCTGGAATGCAGTACCATGATCTTGACTCACTGCAACTTCCACCTCTTGGCCTCCAGTAATCCTCCCACCTCAGCTTCCCTAGTAGCTTGGACTACAGGTGCACACCACCACACTTGGCTAGTTTTTTTTTTTTTTTTTCAGTAGAGACAGGGTTTCACCATGTTGCCAAGGCTGGAGAATATTTAGATTGATGAGGGTCCGAGACTTGTTCTTCCAAATGAATCAACATAGTTGTTCAATAGAAACTGATACTGTCATAAATACAGTTTGGAATGTAAAACTTATCAAACAGTTACAGACCTTGAGAAAATCTTATATTTGATTTTTTTTTTTTTTTTTTTTTTTTTTTAATTTGGGGATTCCGTTAGGTCAACTTCTAGTTTTGTAATATTCTACAATTGGAATGAATCCTCATCATCATAACAGAGCTGTGTTCTGCCTAAGTAGAGAGTTCATCCAAATTATGATCAAGCTTGACAGAAGAACCTCTTCTCAAATCAGATTGTGAAGTAGGCACTATGACACTCGAATAAAACAGTGGAGTTACAGTAAAGGGAACAATATCCTCTTTATTGCCTTGTCTTCACAGTTCAGAACACAGACCAGTCTGGCTAATTTGGGAATGGTGACAGTAATGGTTTGTAAATGCATAATTAGAAGATTTTAAAAATTTTAACATTTCATACTTTAAATGTGAGGTAAAATCAACAGTGAAAATGAAATGCCCATCCAGCAAAAATAGCTCCAATTGGCTCATTATTCAATTCTGCCGTTCTCTTTCTCATTCAAAAGGCCCGTATTTGCCTTTTCTTGTCTATGAAGATATTTTGGAGTCTAAAAGGATTGTTGTCATAAACAAGCTATAATGTATAACCTTGGCTACTTTCTTCAAGGGTGTTTTTAAGAATAAAATAAAACCCTGGTGCTTGCTTCATTAATATAGATACTAAAATTAGAACAGTGCAGAGATCAGCACTGTCCCTGTGCAAGGGTGGTTCACACATTTGTGAATCATTCCATATTTTTCAGTCTTTGTATTGGAGGAGATGAGAGTATGGAGAGAGGATGGAAAAGGGGATTCAATGGTACTTGATCTCTATCACAAATATTTTACTTATATTAATAAAAGTTCATCTTCACGTATGAATCGAAGTGTTAGTTGTATGTTGCTCTCTACTGTCTTTGTGTTTAAATATTTAAAAAATTTTACAGCAGTCATTTCATTTCCAGGTTTTTATTTCTTCTAATTTTATTTATTTATTTATTTATTTATTTATTTATTTAATTTATTTATTTAGAGACAGAGTCTCAGTGTGTTGCCCAGGCTGGAGTGTGGTGGCCTGATTACAACTCACCACAGGCTTAGCCTCCCAAGCTCAAGTGATCATCCTACCTCAGCCTCCTGAGAAGCTGGACCACAGATGTGTGCCACCACACACAGTTAATTTTTGTATTTTTTGTAGAGACGGGGTTTCACCATGTTGCCTAGGCTGGTCTCAAACTCTTGGGCTCAAGCAAGTCTGCCTGCCTCATCCTCCCAAAGTGCTGGGATGACAGATATGAGCCACTGCTCCAAGCCATTTCCAGTTTTTTAATCTAAAGAAAATAAATCAGAAGTGTATGCTAACATGTATGCATAAGGATATTCACTTCAGCACTATTTATAATAGAAAAAAATGGAAACAAGCTAAAGTTGAACAATACAGAAATGGTTAATTATAGCAAAGTTATGTGATTATTATGTATTTATTTGGAAATCTTACTTTCATTATGTTTCTTATTGCTGCTGTAATATATTACCACAGGTCTGGCATGGTGACTCACACCTGTAATCCCAGTTCTTTGGGAGGCCGAGGCAGAAGGATTGCTTGAAGCTGGGGAATTGGAGTCCAGCCTGAGTAACACAGCAAAAGCCTATCTCTACAAAAAAACAAACAAACAAACAAACAACAAAAAAAAAACAAATAAAAAGCTAGCTGGGCATGGTGGCATGAGCCTGTAGTCATAGCTACTTGAAAGCCTAAGGTAGGAAGATTGCTTGAGCCCAGGAGTTCAAGACTGCAGCGAGCTATGAGTGTGTTACCGCACTCCAACCTGCAGGACAGAGCGAGACACTGTCTCTAAAATAAATAAATAAACACAAACTTTGTGTCTTAAAACAACACGAATTTGTTACCTTACTAGTCTGGTGGGAGGGCAGAAGTCCAAAATGCGTCTCCAGGGAAAAAGAAAGAGATTGGCAGGGCTGCGTTTCTTCTCCGGGGAATACTTTTCCTGACTTTTCTCAGCTTCTGGAGGCTTCCTGCATCTATTGGCTCATGGCCTGAACCTTGCATAGCTCCAGCCTTTTGCTTTTATCGTCACACTTTCTTCTACTGACTCTGATTCTTCTCCCTCTCTCTTGTGATTATATCATGCCTATCCAAATAATCCAGAATCATCCATCTCCAGGTGCTTAAATTAATGTCTTCAAAGTCCCTTCCACCATGTAAAGTAAGATATTCATAGGTTCTGGGAATAAAGATGTGGTCAACAAACCAGTGGGAAATTAGGATATCTCTTCAACTTTTATATCATTTATATACACATACATCAACTATTATGTACATGCTTGGATGCAATTCACTACAAAGCAAATTAGCCCCTCTCAAAAGTTGTAGTCTTATTAACTTTTATTTTTAAGTTGTGTAAAGTATAAACCTCTGTTTGAAGTGCATCCTCCAGTGTGTAACATGAATTCTTGACCCAGATATCAGGTGACTTCAGTCTCACATGTATATATCATGCAGGCTGGCAGTTTTCCATTCATTTTGTTGGACAACACCCAGATATCTACTTTTAGAAATTAAGCAAGCAGGGAAATGAATCATTTATAAGTAAAGGTCTTAATCTGCCTGACTGGCACTTTCTTCTCTTTTCCATGTATCAAGGACACTTAAGTGTTAGAAGGAACAATCTGATGCTGTATCATTCCAGATATCTTTTAAATCAGAGTGTATGTAGTACACACCAAATGATTGGCATGCAAGTTTCTGGTTTCAACCACGAGATTAACAAAGCCTGGATGAGATTAACAGAGACTGGAGAATCTATCATTTACTCTTCCATTTCACTTGATTTTCTTTAGTTATGCTACATGTTTTGTTTTTTTTTCTATTACAGAAAATATTCTATTGAAATTAACAAGTGTAACTATTAACACTATAATTTAAAGATTCATTAAAAAGCAAAATTTAAAGAAATTCAACCACATGAGTATAATAATCAATCATGCCCTTTTGGTGGTTTAAAATGCTATTAGAGCCTTTCCCTTCACATTTTGTGAGAAAATACAAGTCCTGATTTCTCCTCAAATACCAATGAGATAAGTGAAAACAATGTAATCTTTCAAAAGGCAGCCATTATTTTATGTATTTGTGCTCTGTGAAAACCTATTAATCTTTCAAAAAATTATTTGGTGGACTTTTTAAAAATAAAATTTGGAAAGTCATCTGATTTTTGGAAAGGTTGGTAAAGCCTGTCTCATTCTATCATCAACTATGATTTTATTACTTTCAGATATAATTTCCAATTATAATCCCAAGCCAATAACATGAGAGCTATTAACGCACAATTAACTATACATCAGATAAATTATCTTTTCTTTTTTACTTAAAATATTCTATAGTGTCATATGGAAACCGTGTATTGCTTTGAAACCAGAAATGTTAAATTCTGTATTTTTAAATCCCAAATCATTGATAACTCTAAATAACTGTTAAATTGTTGTAATTTCTGTTGTTTTTTCCTGTTTCTAGTTTCAATTAAAAGACGAGATCGAAATTTTACTTATTACCTGTGTCTTGGAGCTTGTCACCCACACCCTCTGAGTATCACATTTCTCCTCTGTAAAGCAAAAATAACAATCCCTTCCTTAGTTCAGAAAGTGGTTGTAAAAAATAAAATAATATAAAACTACATGGTAAACTCTACTGCAACTATAAATGCAGTATTATTTTCTATTGGAAATATTAAGTAGTTAGATAAGCATCCCAAATTTATTATTTTAGGCACTTGAAACCTTAGGCTTGGAATGTTACAATGAGTAAGTTATACCTCTTCCTACCACTCTTTCTCCATTTTGTCACCAAAATTATTTTCTCAGAGATGTTATGCTCTTCACCAGAGTCAGCCTCCTTAGACTCTGTCTTTCAAAGCTGTCTTCCATATTGCCCACATTTCTTGGATCTTCTCCAGTAGCCCTGAAACTTGATGACTTGCTCTTCACCCAAGTCATCAAGTTTAAACCTGTATTCTTTCTGCCTCTGTTAACTTACTCATGTAATTCACTTTAATGGAAATACCCAGTCAACCTCTTATGGTGTCTTCACTTCTTGTCCTATCCATTACTGAATATGTAACCCTATCGCTTCTGAGAGAAACCCTAGTACAGAATGTGCTCCTTCCTCTATATATGCCCACTGCTTTTAAAAATATCAACAGTTTTCAGGCCCATAGTTTGCTTTCTGGAGCTCACATTTTTATCTATTTAATAAAGTTGGTACTAAGCTCAAGATATTTTCAAATTGCCCTTATATCTTACAGTGTAGAATCAACAGACGAACCATAAATAAAAACAATCATGAAAGAGGATGAAAAAAGAAAAAGAGTGGAGGCAAAGTTTTGAGGTGTTGGGAAAAGAAATCACTATCCAGGTCAGAAGACTAAAAAATATTTGGAGGAGAAGAAAAAAAAAAATATATATATATATAAACAATAAAATAAACAAAGAAATGAAACAATTCAAATTCTTCCCTTGGCTGTTGATTCTTGTTTGTTTTAATGGTTCCCCTGTGTTTTCCTCTAAGGATTTAAAGACCTTTTTAAAGTTGGATCAGTGGGAAGAAGGAGACATTCAGCATTTCTTGCTGCTTAATTTTGAGATGTAAATTCTTTGAATTTCACTGTTTCTGAACATTTTCTCCTTTCAGTTAGTAAGTATAAGGAGAATGGTCATGATTCAGTACCATTTTGGTATCTCTGAGTTATGAGAAAATGTAGAAACATTTTGTTCAATGTCTTATTTTTAAGGAAGAGATCTGCTTTCACAATTAATTTATTCACTGTCTTAATTATTTGAGCTTTTGTCACTGATACCCAAGGCTCTTCTGTTAAACGTTTATGAATTTATTAACACTTTCTTAAAAATCAGATAAAAATATGAAGTGATAGTCAATTTTGCTTTTAATTTTCAAGGTTTTCTTGAGGGGACAATCTTCAATTTCATTTAATTGTACCCATGTTTTAAATGTAAAAATAATTTAATCCAGTGTAATAGAAAATATGAACATTATATGAACAAAATATGATCATGATAATAACTACCATTTATTTAGTATCTACTATATGTCAGGTGCTCTATATACATATATCTGATTCTTACAAAAATCTGAAGAGATCAGTATCTTAATAGACATTTTATAAATATGGAACCCAACTTTTTAAGTGAATATGTTGCTCAGCTGATCAATGACAGAGTCACGTTTTAATCCAGTGCGAACACACATACACATTTTCGACTGTGCCATACTGAACTAGCCAAGCATTTTAAAAATTATCAAATGTCTTCAAACTCTCTGTAGCATTTGTAAAAATGAGACAAAAGAAAACATATAGGTTCCAAAACCTCTAATTATTTAAAATTCATAGTAGCGATCAACCTTTTATCCTGTGGTATGCCATGCCTGCAGATACCTCTAGGTGTCACTAGCAAGCCTAATGCATAAGTAGAGAATATACAGAAAAACAAGGAGACAGAAGAAAAGAAAAAAAAAGAGAGAAATAAAAGAGAGGATACCACCACCAGTTGGCTATCAGAGACCCCTGTTGGATAGATATACTTTCATATCAAATGCATTTTTGAAAATGTGTGTGAAAGTCTCATGCACGTTAATCAGATAATAGTCAAATATGGGAAGAGTGTCTCTTCCCAGAGAGTTTAAAGAAAAAATAAAAAAGCAACCTCTTTTTGTTACACTTAATCCTCCATGATAAAATTCCAACACTTTATACATATTAAAGTTGTTTTTTTTTGTTTGTTTTGATTTAACAACCAAATACAAGGTAGACCTGCTTAAATCTAATCAGAATCTGGTTAAGATATATTTTTAAAACCTTAAAAGTTTTCTACTGCTATTTAAAATGTATTAGGTTTATGAGAGCCATAGTTCTTGTCAGCCAAGTCAGCATGTTTTATTTTTCAGTTTTCATATTTTTTTGTCAAGTGCTAAGGACAAAAATGAAATAAGATTAAAATAATTATAAAACCTCTGGTGCACATAAATGGTGATGTCATCAAAATTGAATAGCCTAAGAAGAGTTCTTTTACGTGATAGCTTAAAATGTGTGTCTGTTGCTTATGAAAGTCTGAAATCAGAATTCTGAAGGTCGTCTAAAGGACAGAGATGTATAATTTGTGAAAATTAAACTTCTATGGAAGATGAACACATTTAGAAAAAGGTAACTGCCTATAATTATCTACATTTTGTCTCCTTGTTTCAATGTCTCTGAGGCCATCTGGTGTTCTTTTAACTATAATTTATCAAAAACAGGACTGCATTTCAAAATCTGAAGTAGTGAGAAGTTCACTTCATTAATTTGTGTGTGTGTGTGTGTGTGTGTGTGTGTGTCTACAAGGCAAATACCCTCTTCCAGACACCATGGAAAAATGTAAGAATGGATCAGACTGAGTCTTCTCTCAAGGAATCCATGAGCAGGCAAAGACTTGTTTGATATTGCTGAATTACACTGGAAGAGTGGGTGGTAAGTCTTCAACAAATATTGGTTGAATGGGTGAATATGGTCTGAGAAGGGGAATGTATGTTATACAGACATAGAAAGGAAGGAAAGAGAGAGAAAAAAAGAAAAAGGAAGGAAGGAAGGAAGGAAAGAAGGAAGGAAGGAAGGAAGGAGAAGGAGAGAGAATACTAAAACTAAAGGATTTACAGTTTACAGCCAGGAGGAACTTTAGCAGTTATGTAATCAATGAAAAACCATAGAAAATCCATGAAAATCTATGAAAAACCATAGATTATTAATAAGTGCTAATAAGTGATTGAATTGAGAATCATTTTTTCATTTCAATACAATGTTTTCCCAACGATGTAGTAAAATAAATATGTATTAAATAACCAAGGTGAACTGAGGCAGGATCAGGCTTTATAAAGGATACAGGAAAAATGTGACTAGATTTCTTTGCATATTACCGTGATTACACAATCAATGGTAACTATCATTTATTAAGTAGTTCACGTCTAGAATTCTGAGGATGCCTCTTATTAATAAAACTATAGCTACAAATACTTCTCAAGAAGTAAATAGGAAAATAAGAGCAAAAAGAGTCAATATAATTTTATTTTCTTTATTTTATGTATTTATTTAACTTTTAGGTTCAGAGGTACATGTGCAGGTTTGTAACATAGGTAAACTGGTGTCATGCGGGTTTGGTATACAGATTATTTTGTCATGTAGATACTAAGCATAGTACTAGATAGTTACTTTTTTCAGGTCCTTTCCTTCCTCTCACCCTCTTCCCTCAAGTAGGACCCAGTGTGTGGTGTTCCCCTGTATGTGTCCGTGTGTTCTCATTATTTAGCTCCCACTTATAAGTGAGGACATGCAGTATTTGCTTTTCTATTCTTGCATTAGTTTGCTAAGGATGATGGCCTCCAGCTCCATCCATGTTCCTGCAAAGGACATGATCTCATTCCATAGCATTCCATAGTGTATATGTTCTATGTTTTCTTTTTCCAGTCTACCATTGATGGAAACTTATATTTCTTTCAGGTCTTTGCTATTGTGAATAGTGCTGCATTGAACATACAAGTGCATGTGTCTTTATGGTAGAACAATTTATATTCCTTTGGTTATATACCCAGTAAAGGAATTGCTGGGTAATATGGTAATTCTGTTTCTAGCTCTTTGAGGAATCTCCACACTGCTGTCCACAATGGCTGAATGAATTTATACTTCCACAAACAATGTATAAGGGTTTCCTTTCCTCCACAACCTCACCAGCATCTTTGACTTTTTAATAATAGCCACTCTGAGTGATGTGAGATAGTATCTCATTGTGGTTTGATTTGCATTTCTCTAATGATCAGTGATACTGAGCTTTCTTTTTACGTGCTTATTGGCCGTTTGTATGTCTTCTTTTGAGAAGTGTCTGTTCATGTTCTTTGCCCACATTTTAATGGGGTTGTTTTTGCTTGAAAATTTGTGTAAGTTCCTTATATATTCAGGATATTAGACCTTTGTCAGAAGCATAGCTTGCAAAAATTTGTTTCCCATTCTGTAGGCTGTCTGTTTACTCTGTTGGTAGTTTCTTTTGCTGTGTGGAAGCTCTTTGGTTTAATTAGATTCCATTTGTGGTTTTTTTTCTTTTGTTGCAATTGTTTTTGGCATCTTCATCAGGAAATCTTTGCTCATTCCTATGTTCTGAATGGTATTTCCTAGGCTATCTACAAGGGGTTTTTATAGTTTTAGGTTTCAAACTTAAGTCTTTAATTCATCTTGAGTTGATTTTTGTATATGGTATCAAAAAGGGGTTCAGTTTCAATTTTCTGCATGTGGCTAGCCAATTATCTCGGCACCATTTATCAAATAGGGATTCATTTTCCCATTGCTTGTTTTTGTCAGTTTTGTCAAAGATCAGATGGTCGTAGGTGTGCAGTTTTATTTCTGGGCCCTCTCTTCTGTTCCATTGGTCAATGTGTCTGCTTTTTTCCCAGTACCATGATGTTTTGGTTACTGTGGCCCTGTAGTACACTTTGAAGTCGGGTAACGTAATGCCTCCAGTTTTGTTCTTTTGCTTAGAATTGTCTTGGCTATTCAGGCTCTTTTGTTGGCTTCATATGAATTTTTAAATAGTGTTTTTTTCTAGTTTTGAGAAGAATGCCATTGGTAGTTTGATGGGAATATCACTGAATCTGTTCATTCCCTTGGACAATATGGCCTTTTTAAACATTACTGATTCTTCCTATCCATGAGCATTTGTTTGTGACATCTCTGTTTTATTTTTTGAGCAGTGTTTTATATTTTTCATTTAAGGGATTTTCACTTCCCTGGTTAGCTGTGTTCCTAGGTATTTTATTCTTTTTGTAGCAACTGTGAATGAGATTTCATTACTGATTTGCCTCTGGACTTGGATGTTGGTGTATTGGAATTTTATTGATTTTTGTACATTGATTTTGTATTCTGAAACTTTGCTGAAGTTGTTTGTCAGCTAAAGGAGCTTTTGGGCAGAGACTATGGGGTTTTCCAGATATAGAGTTATGTCCTCTGCAAACAGGGATAGTTTGTCTTCCTGTCTTCCCATTTGGATGCCTATCAAAGTAATTTTAAATAGCACCATAACATTGCTAGACTTTGCCACCCTTTATATAACATTTGTCTGGGTTCTTTTCAATAAACAGCTTACTAAACATCTTTCAATGTCATGAGGCATTTATTCTTTAAGATAAATTAAGGCTATTAAATGTTTCTTTTTAACTTCAGTTGTACCTGATCTTTAGCGTTCTTTGGAGGTCTTAAAGATTTTCAGCTTTGATTTCCAAATGGTGCCTTTCCCTGAGGCTGTTATCCTGTAGAAAAGGCAGATTAATCCAGCATATATCAAATAAGCTGCTCATTTTCCCTGAAGTAAGCTGAACAGCATTGCTGAGTTAGACCAAGTGCTGGAAAATACTTGCCTAGTATCTAGACAGCGATTGCACGCATACTTGGGAACTTACTTCAGAGACTGGTGGTTTTCTTTGTTATTTGTTTTTATGTTTTTTAAAATTATTTTCTTATTTTTATGTTATATTTACTTTTAGGGTAAATAATAATAAAACATGAACTAAGATGGAGAAATATTTGCTGTAAGATCAAGCAAGAACTTGAATGTTTGCTTTTGTTGCAATCATTTTTGGTATCTTCATCAGGAAATCTTTGCTCATTCCTATGTCCTGAATGGTATTGCCTTGAATACCTGAATGGTATTATCATTCCAATACCTGAATAGTATTGTTATGTTACTTCACATAACAGCTGCACAAGGGACCCACTCCCTATCACAAGAACAGCAAGGAGGAAATCCACCGCGATGATCCAATCACCTCCCACCAGGTCCCTCCTCCAATTCGACATGAGATTTAGGCAGGGACACAAATCCAAACCATAGTATATGGCTAAATGGAATTATCTGTAACACCTGCCATCACAGTCTTAATCAGTGGTACAAGAACAGTCTCAGAACTCTTTGTTTCAATTGGCCATTTGAGTTTAATAGTAAAAACCTGGGTAATGATAACAACGCATCACAAAATCTTTAGAAGAAAAGAAGAATGTTTTGTGGACTATTTTGGCATTTTCTGCATGGGGCAGTTTTAAGTTATTAGTTTTTAAAGTGAGTAATTTTTAATGGAAACAACTTGATCAAAACTCTGCCACAGAATTTTGAGACCCATTATAACAACATTTAATGAGAAAAAAATCATGTAGTAATCACTCACACTTAACTTATGTACCTTTTCTAGAACTTAAAAAGTCTGGATTAGAATATAGATAGCTATGTTTATTTCTTAGCTCTCATTTCAGAATCATAAGTTCCTCAAAGTTACAATGTGTGTTGATTTGTCTGTTACCTGATGTTCCTACACTATATATTAAGTATTCTAGGTGCTGCTGCAAAATATTAGTTGACATTACTAATTGATTAACTTCAGACTTAATAATTATACATGGCAAATTATTTAATGTAGTCACTAAATTAAACCTTTTTAACATTCAAGAGCAATCCATGTTTGCTAAAGAATACTGAGAATATTTAGAATAGAGTATAAGCCATAATAAGAAATCAAAATTGTTCATAGGCTCACAAATAAGAGATGCATTTGTTCATTCAGCATTGTTCACCACCACCAGGGTTTAGGCTGGTCCCCTTCCCATTGGGTACAGAGCTCAGACAAGCCCTACATTCACAATGCCTACGTTCCCGTGGTGGGAGACAAACTGCAAACAAAACGAGCAAACAAAACCATAAAACTTGGAAGGAGCATGTTCTGGGGCAAAGATCATGAAGTGGGAAAGAATTTGATGTATGTGAAGCTTTTGTAGCTGGAGCAGAGGATGAGAGTGGAACGAACGTGTAGATGTTCAAGAGGGCCAGTGTTAGGAAGTTGAGTTTTTACTGTAAGTACAAAAGGAAGCCATTGAAAGCTTTTAGATAGGGAAATAATGTGGCATTATTGGAAGGAAATAAACCCCCCAAACAGGAAGGCAAAACCAAACCAAACCAAACCATACTGATTGCTATAAGGATGGCGGGGGAGCAAAACTGGATCAAAAGAGCTCCAACAGGACAGGGAGCGGCTGCAATAGTGCGTCTCTCTAAGAAATGATGCAGGCTTATATTAAGGGGATAGCAGAGGAGGAGAGAAGATGATAGAGTCGAGATGTATTTGGGAAATACAAGAAGACTTGCTGATAGACTAGAAGGGGGTAGGAGGAGTGAAGAATGACCCTGGGATTTTTTACTGGAACACTAAGTGGACAATAGTTTATTTCCTGAGATGGCAAGGGCTGAGGGAGAGTTAGTGTGGCAGAGACGTGTGCTTGTCACGCATTACCAATACTCCCTTTCTTTCCTGGTGTCAGAATTCAGAATTTATTAAGGATGGGAGTGGATCCAGCCAAAATCCATTGCTGGCTTCCCTTTCTTGAAGCTAGGTATGTGGCCTTCAGCTGGGTTATGGCCAATGAGATACACATACTCAGAAGTATTATGTGAGATTTCTAGAACGGTGTTGGAGACTACGTGATGTGACCCTTTTGTATTAAAGCTAAGCATACGTTTATCTGAAAACATAGCACATCTTTTCTTAGATAAATTCCTAGCAAAAATGCATACATATGTTTACCACGAGGCATGTCCCAGAATATTTAAAATAGCACTATTTCTATAAGTTCAAATTAGAAACAGGCCAAAATGTCCATGAAAAAGTAGAATGGATAAGCAATTTTTGGTATATTCATTCACAATGAAAACTGCTGCGAAATGCCATGAGACGAATGAATTTCACAAATACAATGTTAAACAAAAAGCAAGATACAAAAGAATATATATTATTTCATTTACAAAGGATAGTAACTAACATATGATGTAGGAAGTCAAAGAGTAGATAGCAATGGGAAGGAGGTGGGGTTGATGATTGGGAGAAGCCACTGGGGGAGGTTTTAGGGGGTGCTGGTGATGGTCAATGTTTTTATATGAGTGCTGTTTCGTAAGTTGTCATTCACTTGGCAGAGTGTCAAATATAATAGGCATTCATTAAAGATGTGTGTTGAAAAAACTTGTTGAATTTAAGGTGAGAAGGAGTTTTATCAGTGAGAAAATAGCTGTTGTATTATTGCAGTGCTCCATAATAATTTATACCTCTACTGAAACCAAAATAACAAATGTGGTTAGGTTGTGCTTCCCATAGTCTTTTTAAAGCAAGAAAATATTTGTCAACCGTATATATTTTCCACATTTTGAATATTTAAATTAGCAAATTCCTAATTTCTGGAAAATTTCTTATTCAGATTATTTCTTCCCTGATAATTGTAGATTAACTAGGTGATGGGGGTGAAAACATGTACATTGGTCACTAAATTCATTTTTTGTGGTAATATCCAAGACAAAATGATTTTCATTAAATTTCAGAAATGCAATGTTAAAGTTAACGCTAGAAGTTTTAGAAAGTGCCAGGAGAGAAAAATAGGAAAGCTTAAAAATGTCCCTAAAATGATAAGGCTTTCGACTCCACACTAATAGATTCTGAAGAATAAATTGGAATGCTCAGGAACTGTTACATGACAAATGAGAGTACAAATATTTTCTTTTTCTAAATGTGCTAAGAAAAACAAACAAACAGAAAGATAAATACTTCCTGAAGAATAACTAAGCCATAGAAATTCAGAACATTTCAAATTTATGAGATATTAAAGCCAGGAAGTATTGCACATGAAATAAATTCTAATAATCTTAGAAAAAATTATAATAATCTTTTGTCTCTATGGTAAAGGAAGGTGATGGATTTCAAAGGCAAAGGAAAAAAACAAGTTTGCACTTTCATGTTCTTCTTTCCTATAACTAGATTTCAGATTTTCTACTTGCAGAAAAGGAGTGAATTCCCCTTTGTATTATAAGATTAAGGAAGAAGGAAATCATTTGAACTCTTGATTATACTTTGAAGTGGACTCTGATTGTAATAATACTTTATAAACATTCAAACATCCCCCAAAGGATATTAATAAGTAGTTACGTTAGATTTAACAACAAACAAAAAGCCCCTAATGTTTCCTAACTACAGATTACATTTCCAGCTCCATTTAGCCAGCCCCACAAGGGTGCTCCTATTTGGAGGAACCAGGGGAGACAGCAAATAATTTAATTCAGTGTAACCCATTCAACTCATTGAAAAACTACTCAAAGCATGGGCCTTATCAATGGGTATCTATAGTGTCATCGATACTGTTATTATTTACTATGGGATGTACATTATGAGAGGCAGCTGGAACTTATAGTTCAGAATGCAAATTCTAGAGTCAGATAGAGTTTAAATGCTGCCTTCACTTTTAAGCTGTGAATTTGGGTAAATTGCTCAACTACTGAGGGTCTCAAAGTCATTAACTGAGAAATGGGAATAACAGAGTCATATGTCACATCTTGATGGGGATATATTCTGTGATATGTATGGATAGGTGATTTCGTTGTTGACAAACATCCTTGGGTGTACTTACACAAACCTAGATGGTAGAGCCTCCTACACATCCAGGACGTAAGGAATGAATAGTCTGTTGCTTCTAGGCTGCAATATTGCACAGCATGTTACTGGACTGAATGCTATAGGCAATTGTAACAATTGTAACACACTGGTAAGTATTCATGTATCTAAACATAGAAAGGAGACAGTAAAAGCAGAGTATATAAGAAATAGTATACCTATATAGGGCAGTGACCATGAAAGGAGCTTGCAGAATTGGAAGTTGCACTGGGTGAGTCGTGAGTGGGTGGTGAGTGATGGCCTAGGACATTACTGTACACTACTTAGACCTTATAAACACTGTATACCCAGACTACATTCTTCAAAAATATTTTTCTTTCCTCATTAATAAATTAACCTTAGCTTACTGTAATGTTTTACTGTATAAACATTTGATTTCTAACTTTTTGGCTCCTTTGTAAAAACACTTAGCTTTAAAACACAAATACATTGTACGAGTGTCCAAAAATGTTTTATTTTATGATATCCTTATTCTACAAGCTTTTCTTTTTCTTTTTAAAATTTCTCATTTTTATTTTTTTTACTTTTGAAACACTTTTGTTGAAAATTAAGACACAAACACACATATTAGTCTAGGTCAATACAGGGTTGGAATTGCCAATTTCACTGTCTTCCACCTCCACATCCTGTCCCACTTAGAAGGTCCTTGGGGGTAATAATATGTATAGCACTGTCATCTCCTATATAAACAATGCCTTCTCCTGGAATGCTCCCTGAAATATATGCCTGAAACTGTTTTACAGTTAACTTTTTTTAAGTAAGTAGAAAGAGTTCACTCTATAATAACAATAAAAAGTATAGTATAGTAAATGCATAAACCAGTAATAACATTGTTTGTTATCACTAGCAAGTATTATGTATTATACACAGTTATGCTATATGTGCTATACTTTTATATTACTGTCAGCACAATAGGCTTGTTTACACCAGCATCACCACAAACATGTGAGTAATGTGTTTCACAATGACATTAGGATAGCTACAGTGTCACTAAACCACAGGAAGTTTTCAGCTTCATTATAATATTATGAGATCACTTTCATTTACGCAGTCTGTCTTTGACCAAAACATTGTTGGGGAGCACATGACTGTCTATTTACCTCATGGAACTATGAAGATTAATGAGTTACATGTAAAAAATGGACTTATTATCTAGCACCTAGTAAGTTCTAACAAATGTTAATTATCATCATTGTCACTTTTCTTGCTATTATTGTGTAACCCAGAGAATAGGAAAGGTCAGAGACTTACGAACTTTGTCCCAAGAAAGAGGGACGCACGAGTCATAATTGAATTGATCCAAGTAATCACAGCATCCCCTAGGGCTTCTGTGAGAGCAGAGTGTGGAAGAAAGAATCAGTCACCAAAATGGCTTTCTCTATTGCTTCCTGGTCTAAGCGGGAGTCGTCCACCACCACTGGGGCAGTTGCAGCTCTTCCTATGGATGGTGGGAAAAGACATGGGAAGCCCCACTATCTGCTGAACAAATCACCGTGAGGCTGAGAGATAAGACCTTGAAGCTAGGTGATGTGAGAGGCATGATGATGGCTGAGCAATGGGTAGAGGACCCAGGTGAGGACAGCGAGGGGAAAATGGGACTCCTGCTTAGTCTGCCATACCTCTAACAACTTTAAGGAGCTCTTTTTTTTATTGTTTGTTTGTTTTTGATACAGAGTCTCATTCTGTCACCCAGGCTGGAGTGCAATGGCACCATCTCAGCTCATTGCCATCTCCTCCTCTTGGGTTTAAGTGATTCTCCTGCCTCAGCTTCCTGAGTAGTTAGGATTACCTTCCAAAGACAACCTCCAAATATTATCATATTGGAAAGTAGGTTTTCAACATATGAATTTTGAAGCAAAACATTTAGTCCATTCCGTGTATGTATATGTATGTGTGTGCGCGCATATGTGTGTATATGTATATATATGTGTGTGTGTGTATATCTGGTTTCTTTTGCTAGGTAGGGTAGTGAGGGAGGCATAAGTAAACATAATGTGTTCTTATGTTTTTGATAATGGTAAATTAATTCAACTTTCTAAGCTCTCCCCTCTTTTTTATTTGTCTAAACATAGAATTTGTTTTGCCCAATGAGTCAGTTGTGACGGGCCTGTCAAACACAGGAATAGACTGTTGCCAAATAGCCTCCAAAAAGCAAGTGCTGCTTTACAATATGAATGCATGCCAGCACAAATGCTCCTCTATCAAAGCACTGAGCCAATATTTCCTAAAACCTATAGTAGACTATATGTTTTACATCAAGTTTATAACAAAACAACAATAATGAAGAACCCCAAATGTATTCTCTGTAAGGCAGCATGCTTAGCCTTGCTGTGGATAGAAAGACATGCAAAGATCCTACTCTCTAGGTACACAGTAAGAAAGTAGAAACACTGGGTAATGAGAGATGTATTCATTCCTGCCATGCAAACCTGTGAATGTGAGGCATTCGTTTACCCCCTCTCGGTGAGCCCCAGTTTCCCATACATTCTCAATTCCCAGGTTGAACTGAGACAACGTGGAGGCTGTTCTTACTCTTGAAATTATTGAAATCAATCTGACTAGAATGTATGCACAAGAAACTTAGCCAATAATGTCTAAATATAAGGGAGGTTAAGTATGCAATGAGTATTACCGCTACCGTAAGAGTTCAGGGCAAAGAAATCACTGAAGGCTGAGAGGTGGAGGAGAGGCTTCCTGGAGAAGGGAAGACTTCACTGGAAGCTTCAAAATAGAGTAAGAGATGGATACACAGTGAAGACAGGATAAGGAGTTTTATTCGGTTGACATGGCAGTAGGATTGTGGGTGATAAAGACGGAGGGTAATGACATGAGAAGAAAGTTTTGTTGAAAATTAAAAAACACAAGATAAGTTTGGGAAAATATGCTGCAACTTGGCTATGATTCACTCATTTCCCACTTTTCTGTGAAAAATCTCAAACAAAGAAATATATGATGCCTTGTGAGATGAACTCATTCTGGCAACGTTATTAGTTGCTTATTTTTAAAACTTTCTAATTGTGTTATATGTTTAATAAATTATGAAACTGAGAACAATAATCTTTTATGACATTTTCTAGTTTTTAATTATTTTCTTAAAGCAAATAAACAATAAATTTGTATAAAAAACCCTTTATCATCAAGAATAATGTTAAATGTCACATGAAAAAATAACAAATATTGATTTTGTAATATATATAATTGGTCTAGATGTCAGCAAATATTTATTTGGAATCTGCTATGTGTCAGGCTGTGTGGCAGGTGCTGGGACAGATACATATCAAAATGCTTTCTGAATGGAGTGAGAAATAATTTTTCAAACCAAGAGTGAATGGAATATGGAAGAAGTTTTGAAACCAACAAAACTCAGTCAATAATATAATGCAAGTAGGTCTTTCTGATAAATGAAGAGTGATTCGATTTATATGTACTTTATTCCAAAGAAACCTGACAAGTATTTTTTGCCTTGATTTATTAACATTGATCGACTGATACATAACTATTAATTTCATTCAACAAACATATTTTTACAATATCAATACAGAATATTTAAATTAGATTGATTATTCTTAGCTTGTAGAGGTGACCAAATTTATCATATAATTATTTCAAAATATCAATTTAGTAGAAAGAAGGAAATAAAAACTCTGGAAGTGCCCAAAATGCCTACGAGCTCTGTTTCCTTAACTACCAAATAAAAAGTTAGTGACAGAATGATGACATTACTCCCTGGGAGAAAATTTTACAATGCCATGAATTTGGCAGGGCATATCCTGATCTATCAATTTTCAGACTTAATATGGTTTGATTGTGTGTCTACTCCAAATCTCATGCTGAAATATGATCCCTAGTGTTGGAGGTGGGGCCTCGTGGGAGGCACTGGAATACGGGAGCAGATCCCTTATGAATGGCTTGGTGCCATCCCCCTGGTAATGAGTGAGCTCATTCTCTGAGTTCATGCAGGATTCTGAATGTTTAAAAGTGTGGCTGGGTGCAGTGGCTCATGCCTGTAATTCCAGCACTTTGGAAGGCTGAGGCGGTCAGATCACACGACGTCGGGAGTTCCAGACCAGCTTGACCAACATGGAGAAACCCCGTCTCTACTAAAAATACAAAAAGTAGCTGGACATGGTGGCGCATGCCTGCTATCCCAGCTACTCGGGAGGCTGAGGCAGAAGAATCACTTGAACCCTGGAGGCAGAGGTTGCGGTGAGCCGAGATTGTGCCATTGCACCCCAGCCTGGGCAACAAGAGTGAAACTCGGTCTCAAAAAGTAAATAAATAAATAAATAAATAAATAAAGTGTATGGAACCTCCCGCTTCTCTCTCTTGCCATGTGACATGCAGGGTCTCCTTCGCCTCCTGCCATGACTGTAAGCTTCCAGAGTACCTCATCAGAAGCAGATGCTGGCACTATACTTTGTGTACAGTCTGCAGAACCATGAGCCAAAGTAAAACCTCTTTTCTTTATAAATGACCCAGCCTCAAGTATTCCTTGATAGCAATGAAAAAACAGACTAACAGAGTGTTTTGAATTTTCCTTGAAGAAACAAGCTACAGCAGCAGGCACACACAAGGTCAACTGCATAGTTGCTTTTCAGGGAATAATTTGTTAAAGCAGATAGACTCAGATAGTGACACAAACCATGACACAAGCTTTTCACTTGTTATATAAGTCCCTTTCCTTATTCAATTCTCCGAGATTTTGCTTCTGTAATTTCTCTGAGTCTATAAAATACCCATCAGTTTCCTCCTACAAATGACTAAATAGTCATATTTTAATTTTTTAAGCAAAGCGTTTAATGTTAGCATTAACAGTGGTGGTTATTTGTGGGGTGTGGCTCAAATGGGATTAAGAAGATGGAAGAAAGGAGTGAAGACTTGGAAGTTGGGGACAGAGACAGGAGATATCTCACTGTATATATTTTAATGCTTTCTGGTATCTGAAGCACATAATTGTAGCCCCTTGACAAAAATACAAGTAAGTGCCTAACAATAACAACAACAAAACACCAAATACCTACCCCTGGCAACAATAACGCATCTAGAAAGAACAAAATTTACTCTTCAATATGTATGGGGATTATTAGTGTTAAGTTATAATAACCAGAAGTTGCTAGTGATATATAGGTAAATTAGGTAAGATATTTCAACTGTGAACTTTTTCCTGTAAAATATACAACCTACACAACATTTTAAATATTTCTAATGGCTGGATGCAGCAGTAATTCCGGCACTTTGGGAGGCCAAGGCGGGTGGATCACTTGAGTTTAGGAGTTCAAGACCAGCCTGGGCAACATGGCAAAACCACATCTCTACTGAAATATCAAATTTTGCTGGGTGTGGTGGTGCACACCTGTAATCCCAGCTACTCGAGAGACTGAGGCATGAGAATTGCTTGAACCCAGGAGGCAAAGGTTGTAGTGAGCAAAGATCATGCTACTACACTCCAGCCTGGGCAACAGAACCAGACCTTGCCAAAAAAAAAAAAAAAAAAAAAAAAGAAAAAGAAAGAAAGAAAATGGAAAAATGTGCTTATGTTTTAAAATATTTATTAATTGACATGCTTACACCATTAGCCATCTTCCCAAGCCCCAAATACCTCAGATCATATTACTGCCACTCTACATGTGTGGGAAGGATATCAGTCTAATTACTCACAGCTTGAGCTAAGGTTAAATATTGCATGCTATTAGTCAAGTATGATTTTACATATGATAATTCACAAAGAAAGCCAACATTTCTCAAGTATTTTCTATTAAAAGAAAAGCTCTCTTTCAATTCTTTCTAAAAGTAAAGAAGAGAGGAGTTTTACTCATTTTCTTATTACATGCTGCTTTTCTAGTAACAAAAACATTTTAAGTACTTTTGCCATTCCTGGGTTCTAAGAAGAGTGGTAAATAAAAAACACTGAATGATTGTGGCTGCTCTAATGCCTTACATCTCCAGAAAGTCTTCCATAGGCAACTTCAAATACATTGTATTTAGAGTACTATAGTACTATCCTTATTTTACACACAAGTCAACAAAGGCTGAAGAGGCTAAGGGAGTTATCCACAATCACAGAGTTAGTGGGGAAGTATGTTCTCTGAGAAATCCTCAATCAGGCACTTTGCTGATGACATCTGACTACAGGGTGGAAAGAATGAACTATGACAATGTGGAAATGTATATGCCTCGACAGGGTTAATCAGTGATATTATGATTTGAGAGGCTTTATGCTACAGACTGTATGCTTGGGTCCCCTCCACATTTATATGTCTGAACCTAACCCTGAAAGCAATGGTATTTGGACATGGGGCTTTGGGGAGATGATTAGGTAATGAGGGTGAAGCCCTCATGAATGGGATTAGTGCCTTTATGAAAGCAACCCCATAGAGCTGCCTTACCCCTTCTACCATATGAGGACATAGCAAGAAGAAGGTCATCTGCAAAACAGAAACAGGACCTCAATATCTACCAAATATGCCAGAGCCTTGATCTTGGACTTCACAGCCTCCAGAACTGTGAGAAATACATGTCTGTTGTTTATAAGCTACTCATTCTAAGATATTGTATTATAGCAGTCTAAATGGGCCAAAAAACTTTTCTACTTAAATATGTATCTTCCCAGAGCTTGGATTCCACTGAACCTTGTGGCTGGAATGCCTTCTCCTCAGTCATTGTTTTCCATTAGGCACCATAGGAATACTGCATAAAGAACATGAGTTCTCCAAGAGTGCAAGAAAGTGCTGGAAAATGGGGAAACTATATTGTATTACATATATTTTAAAAATCATAAAATTGAGTTGATAAACATTTAATGTCTACAAAGTGTACATTATAGTATCTTGTCAAATGTAATTCAACTCATATGATCATGCATAAATGGGCACATTTTAAATATGTTTCATGTCATTAAGTACTTCAAAGAATGTCAGAGGCTCTGAGGGACTTAAAAGAATGCCACCTCTTACCCTGGCCTGCCTGGAGACAGGTCTACATTGGTCAAATGCCAGCTCAAGTTCACTTCCTCTGAGAGGCTGTTTACTAATCTGCATTTCTGTTTCCTCTAGGCTAAAAGTTAAGCATGTATTTCTCTGTGTTGTGATGATAATTTATTCATATTATGACTTCGGTCATTTATTGTGGTTTTTGTTGTTTGCTTGTTTTGGGGTGTGCTCTAAAATACTGCCTGGATTTTCAGTTTATCCAGAACAGGGACCAGGTATTACTCATCTCTTTATTCCCAGCAGTAAAAACAGTACAGGTAAGATAGTAGGTGACCCACAGTCATTTACTGGATTAAATTCCATTTCTGTTCAGATGCCAGAGCACCTAAAATTATACCTATATAATTATACTTTTTTGGAGTTTACCTATCCTTATCACAAAATGCACATAATCTTGAGTATTATATTGGAGGGTTTTTCCTGCATCTTTTGCATACCTTACTATTTTACCTAGGAGTGCATAGACACAGAATATTAGAATCATATTTGATCGTTTAATTTTACTCAAAGGATGATGGATAAACTGAAACTTCCTCTCTCCCCCATTTACTTTTTCTATTTCTTCTCTTGATTATAATAAAATGTTTTCTCCTCATTGCTTCCAATTTGGACCTATCATAAAGGTTTTTACCAAGAATCAGTTTTCTTGAGGGTTATTTATCTCAAAACTTTGAAGATTCAAGATTTTCTTTCAAATAAAACCTTTTCATAATTTACTGTTAATTCTAATATATTCATGTTCTCTTTTAGTGAATAGGAAAAAAACAAGCGACAGAGAATGCTTATCCTCATATTTAATATTTTTACATTTACCAATTCTTGATTAATTACAGCTATCTGCTACAGATGTCCAGCATAAACTGGATCATTTAATGCATAATTGCTCTTCTTAGATGAACTCAAGACCTATTGCTGTTATTTTCCATGGACTGCAGCAATTATGTGCCTGAACAGAATTAAGTTCCCCTCTTCTCATGTCATGGGACATTGTCTCATGGAATGTAAGAAGGAAATAGAAACTAACTGGAGGAGAAAGTGTTCTTATCACAGCCAAAGTGGTACTTTCATGAATGTTTTGAGGGTCCTGAAAGGAGGAAAACTGTAGATATCACCATTAACTCATGTAAAACACAAATTTTATTTTGCAGAAACTGATGGTTCACATGATAGTAATATTGTCACTAGACTAGTAAGTTTTCAAGAAATGCATCATGGACTTGGTAACAAAATATTGTTCATATGCTTAAACTTTCTTTGATTAACAAGAAAAACCTAACAAAGAATTTAGAGTGTTGAAGAGATGAAAGAGTCGAAGGAAGAAAAGTCTATAGGATATATTTTTGCTTCATTTTGAATTTTATTTTTCATATTGACATATAGCTAACAAGATGTGTTAGTTTTTCCATAAGGATAACTATTATTTACGACAGCACTGAGTGTGTGGGGGCTGAATTTTTGGCAGCAACAGTAACCTTTTTACAATTTGATTGGTTTTATGTCATAACAGCATTAGAATTCCAACACAGACTTTTGAAAAAAACAATATCGCCTATATTTCCAAATTATTTAATTGAATCGTTCACCTAACACCTTCATTTACTTGTTAGTTTTGATCTCTTGTCTCCTTGAAAGCGGTTTTTGAATGGTAATAACAAACTGCTAATGTGCTTTCGAGCCAAAAAAGTTACATGTCAGAGCTGCCTTGCAAAGGTCCTCTTTCATAGAGCTATTTTATTGAGGTCTAAGGTAAGTTTCAGAATAGGAGGATGAATGTGAAGCCTGTTGAGTGGCAGGTTTGATATGACAGAGTTGTAGGCTACAAGCCAGAAGCCAGACTTGAGCGTTCAGTTCCATAACTACACTTTGTGATTGACTTTAGGCAGGCAAGTCATAAATTGTATAAAATTGGGGTGAACATACCTCATTCAAAGAATGGCTTTGAATATGATGAGATGATACATAAGAAAGCACTTGAAAAGTGCAAAAGAGAAAACAAATCTCAAACTCTATTTAGATTTTCTCCTGCTCTGCTACCTTAAAGGATCAAGCTTGACCTAAGGCTGAAGTGTTCTGTTAAACCACAAAACTGTACCAAGAAGCACTTCTTTGGATTTAACTTTAAACACATTACAGGTTGAGTGTCCCTGATTTGAAAATCCAAAATTGGAAATGCTCCCAAATCTGAAACATTTTTGGTGTTGACATGATGCTCAACCCTAATTTGATATCCAAATTACAGATGCTCAACTCGTAAGTATAAATCAAATATTCCCAAATCAGAAAATAACCTGAAATCTGAAACATTTCTGGTACCTAGCATTTCAAATAAGTGATACTCAACCTGTATGTACTCTGTTTGGTTCATTTAATTAATCTCTATTAATACAAATCAGACTTCATTAACAAATAGCATCAATACTTAGATGGGGAGAATACCTTCCAGTGTTCTGTTACATAGTATGGTGACTAAGAACAATGTATTGTTATGTTTCAAGATGGGTAGAAAAGACGATCTTGAAAGTATCATCACAAAGAAATGATAAAGGTTTGAAGTGGCGGATGTCCTAACTACCCTGATTTGATCACTATACATTGTACACATGTATTGAAACATCACCCTGTACCCTATGAACATGAACAATTATCATATATCAATTTACAAACAAAATAAATAGCATCATAGCTGCCATTTATGATTAAATTGTAATTTAATCACCCACTAAAAGCTCTGTGAAGTAGCTCATATTACTTGTACTTTAAAAATGAAAGTAAACGAACTTGTTTAAGAAAACCAGAATGTAGGGCGGGTGCAGTGGCTCACACATGTAATCTCAGCACGTTGGGAGGCCAAGGCAGGCAGGTCACCTGAGGTCAGGAGTTCAAGACCAGCCTGGCCAACATGGTGAAATTCTGTCTTTACTGAAAATACAAAAATTAGCCGGTGTGATGGCGCATGCCTGTAATTCCAGGTGCTTGGGATGCTGAGGCAGGAGAATTGCTTGAACTCAGGAGGCAGAGGTTGCAGTGAGCTGAGATCATGCCACTGCATTCCAGCCTGGGTGACAGAGTAAGACTCTGAACAAAAAAAAAAGAAAGAAAAAGAAAAAGAAGAAAGAAAGAAAGAGGAAAGAAAGAAAGAAAGAAAGAAAGAAAGAGACAGAGAGAGAGAGAGAGAGAAAGAAAGAAAAAAAGAAAGAAGAAAGAAAGAAAGGAAACCATAATATAAATCCAGGTCTGCCTGTTCTCACTTTCACACTTGCACATTGGTCTAGAACCGCAGATCCATGTTACTTACAGTGTATTACAATCCTCACTGCAATATCTAGGTTACTCAAATTTAACATGTTTAATTCCAAATTCATTATTTTCCTTTCGAGATGAGATTCTCTGCCTTGCATTAATAATTTAGTTAATTATTATAACAATATCTACTTAGACTTGCAAGCCAGAAACCTATAGTAGTTTTACGTTCTCTTTCTCTAAACTCCACTGTGGCCAAATAGTCAAAAAAAAAAAAAAAAAGCCAATTCTACCATAAAAATAGGTTTCAACATCTTCTACCCACACAGTCACATTTTTAGTCCAAATTCAAATAATTGCTGGTTGATATGATAGCCTTTAAATTGGTTTCCTTGCTACCAGTTATTCTCTATCCAAAAGCACCTGTCACGTTGTAACTCCTTATCAAGACACAGCATCCTTTATTAACGTGTCTTGATCTATGTTTCCGGTTTCATTTTCGCCATACTTTGTATCCAATCCTCGGACACATGACACTTGTCTAGAAAGCGTTTGTTCTAGCTTCTACTTCCATGGGCTTCCCCAATATTTCTTGCCTTTGAAACTTTCTTCCATTCTTCAGACTTAGCTTTTCCTAGCTCCTTTATTAAGTCTTTCTGTAGTTATCTTTCTACATGCATGTGTCTCCTGGTAAACTGACATCTCCTAGAAGGTAAGACTCAGGATTTAGTCCCCCATCCCTGAAAACTACAGTATTATCATATATAGAAGTGCTTAATAATTTTTTTGTGAAATAAATGATTGAATTAATAGTCTACATCTGAATACACAGGAAATTCAAAAGGTTATCAAAACCATAATTTATTTTAATAAGGTCTGGACATATTTATACTCAGCAATATTGTATAGACATAAAAAATGTTAACTTTAAATAATGAGATTCAGAAAATATGATTAAGTATAGAGTGTATTCCAGCTCAAAGCTTAAGGATAGCCACCTGGTAACACAGATTCGTTTCCCTGAATATATACTCCAATTAGCAGCAGTTCCAATCAGATTTTTAAAGAAAAAATAAGCCATTCCTAAGTTGTTTTCCAAGAATTTACCTTAAAATAACATCAGCTCTTGATTGACTGTAGATTGTTTTTGGCGTCACAATTTCCAGGAACATGAAGGTAATGGAGGAGGCAGCTAGTCAGGGACAAAATGCCCTTTAACAATTGCCCTAGCATTAGTGTGGTAGATGTGGAGTGGAACGTGACTGAAACCATGAGTAATGCCCCACCCAGGAAAGGAACGCTGATTGAAAGTCTTGTTGCCATTGGCCAGACTACCAGGTGGCCCATTACTCAAGATAACCATCACAACCAGATAAGCCACCTGCAGCGCCTACCCCTCACCCGATTTGCCTAGCAGAGCCTGCATACCCTAACCCTGTTGTTGCCGTGGGAAAAAGAGGTCCTAATCCAGACTCCAAGATAGGATGCTTGGATCGTGTGCAGGAAGGAATGCAAGGCGAGTTACAGAGTGCAGTGAGAGAGTTTATTGAAAGCTACTCAGTTACACAGTAGGGTGTTCTCAGAAAGCAAGAGGAGGAATGCAACATCTGTGTTTTAAGTTTTTCTTATATAGGGGTCTTATCTATGTAAAAGCTAAGCCAAATTGTGTCTGCATGTGGGTGGGCTGGCAGAATGACAGAATTTATTACTTTGTTGATTTAAAGACAGTTATCCTTGGCATTTTAGTGCATAAGCACAAAGCATAAGTATTATCACTTAAAAAGTGCATATTGTTAGGTAATATTGGAACATCTGGGTGTTTTGTTGTCCCAGGTGTTTATCCTTGCAGGCATTATTAAGCTGCATCCTCAGCCTTAAACATCCTATGACCGTGGGTCGTGGCTGGCAAGGAATGTGCCTTGCTAATTTTAAGATGGAGTTGATTTTTTTTTTTTTTTTTTTTTTGAGACGGAGTCTCGCTCTGTCGCCCAGGCTGGAGTGCAGTGGCCGGATCTCAGCTCACTGCAAGCTCCGCCTCCCGGGTTCACGCCATTCTCCTGCCTCAGCCTTCCGAGTAGCTGGGACTACAGGCGCCCGCCACCTCGCCCGGCTAGTTTTTTGTATTTTTTAGTAGAGACGGGGTTTCACCATGTTAGCCAGGATGGTCTCGATCTCCTGACCTCGTGATCCACCCGTCTCGGCCTCCCAAAGTGCTGGGATTACAGGCTTGAGCCACCGCGCCCGGCCGATGGAGTTGATTTTTAAAAAGGTGTCACTCGGCCGGTCGCGGTGGCTCACGCCTGTAAACCCAGCACTTTGGGAGGCCAAGGCGGGTGGATCACGATACCCGGAGACAGAGACCATCCCGGCTAACACGTGAAACCCCATCTCTACTAAAAATACAAAAAATTAGCTGGACATGGCGGCGCATGCCTGCAGTTCCAGCTACTCCGGCGGCTGAGGCAGGAGAAACGCTTGAACCCGGGAAGCGGAGGTTGCAGTGAGCCCAGATCGCGCCACCGCACTCCGCACTCCAGCCTGGGCGACAGAGCCAGACTCCATCTCAAAAATAAATAAAACAACAACAATAATAATAATAATAAAAATAAAACAACGTGTCACTCTGGCTTTCCTATGCTCCCGTTTTCCTAGCAAAGTCAATTCCTGCACTTTGCCTAAACAGGCTTTTTTTTGTTTGTTTTTGACAGAGTCTCGCTCTGTCCCCAGGCTGTAGTACAGTGGTGCGATCTTGGCTCACTGCAACCTCCGCCTCCCGGGTTCAAGCGATTCTCCTGCCCCAGCCTCCCGAGCAGATGGGATTACAGGCACGTGCCACCACGCCCTGCTAATGTTTGTATTTTTAGCGGAGACGGGGTTTCACCATGTTGGCCAGGCTGGTCTCAATCTCCTGGCCTCGTGATCCGCCCGCCTCGGCCTTCAAAGTGCTGGGATTACGGGCATGACCCACCGCGCCTGGCCCCTACTGGCTTTTTAAGGAGCCGGCCAGAGGATCCTTGCACCTCTGCTGTTTCCCTTGCACTGGAACACAAGCCCTGAAATAACGCCTCATCTGGGAAATCAGCTTGGCCCATGCACATTTCCATTACATAAGGACCCAAGGGCCTGGTGTCTGTAACAAAAGCAGGTAAGAAATTAGGTGATGGACTTCCAGCGTGGCAGCATGAGGAGCCATGCTCCCCTGTTCCCTACTGAAATGGGTGAAAACTACAAGAAATAACAACCGTGTAAAACCTCTAGAAATGATCCCAAGGACAAAGAGCAAATGAACATCTATTCAAGAACATCTCTGAAAATTCTGCAATAAAGGCAAGTATTTATAGTACTTGAACCCAGACCAGTTCCTTTCGACTCCCTGTCATCTCAGTGAGGCTGACTCCACACTGCTGCCTCCAAGAATGCTGGGCTGCCTCTCCTCCCAGCTGGCAATTGGAGGGCTTTCCTCCCAGGAGGAGCAGGGCATCCTTGCTTTCCATTCCTGATCCCAACCACCAGCTGCTGAGGCAAAGTTCTGTGTGAGTGCAGTGGAGGAGTGGGGATACCCTTCTGCCTAGCCATCACTCCTGGGTCAGAGACTCTAACTTGGGTGCGTTCTGCTGAAATACTGGGGCCCTGCTCACTCTTGCTCTCATTCACTGAGTACTGGGATCCTAGAGCAGGGATGTCACTCACAGAGACTGCCATCCTCTCCGCCCATAATTCCAGAACCTTAGTTCAGAGATTTTGCCTGAGTGAAAACAAGCCAAAAAACAGATAACATCTGATTTATTTATTTATTTATTTACTGAGATGGAGTCTTGTTCTGTCACCCAGGCTGGAGTACAGTGGCGCAATCTCAGCTCACTGCCGCCTCTGCCGCCCAGACTCTAGCAATTCTCCTGACTCAGCCTCTGGAGTAGACTAACTGGGATTACAGGCACGCACCACCATGCTGGGCTAATTTTTGTATTTTTAGGAGAGGTGGGGTTTCACCATGTTGGCCAGGCTGGTCTCGAACTCCTGACCTCAGGTGATCCGCCTGCCTCAGCCTCCCAAAGTGCTGGGATTACAGGCGTGAGCCACTGCACCCGGCCCACCTCATTTATTTTTAAGGAACTGACTTCATTTGCAACAGAGAGAAGAAATTCAATCCCAGACGCGCTGTCAAGAATAATGGCAGTTGTGGCCAGGTAGATTGCTTGAGTCCAGAAGTTCAAGGCCAGCCTGGAAAACATAGTGAGACCCCCATCCCTACAAAAAAAATTTTAGAAAATTAGCCGGGTGTGATGGTGCACACCCATAGGCTGAGCTACTCAGGACGCTGAGGCAGGAGGATCGCTCGAGCTCAGGATTTTGAGGTTGCAGTGAGTTGTGATTCTGCCCTTGCCCTCCAGATTGGGTGACAGAGTGAGATCTTGGCTCTTTAAAAAAAAAAAAAAAAAAAAAAAAGATAGTCTAAACTGTAGGACAACAAGTTTGAAGGAGAGAACCAGGGAATCTGGAAAGAGTCTCCCTGGAGTCTGCCTGAGGTCTGAGCAAAAATCAGTCACTTCAGTAACTATTCTGTCAGAGAAGCCACAATTTGATTGGATTAGTTCATGGAACAATTTCTGTCATAGGGCATTGTTAAAGACAATAGAACAATCTGCCAGTAATTGGTGGAGTTTAATAGCTAAGAGTGGTCAGTGAAAGAGATGAAAATAGTCCTACTAGTACCACTGTCATTCTAGGGCGACTACGGGCACACCTGAAGCTATACCTTGCAGAGGAAAAACATCAAAAGCTAACACCAGAGATGAAGAGACACAGATTTTGCTGAAATTATTCACTCAGGCAAATAATAACAAGTCCTCCCTGGGGTTGGGTAGTACTCAGAATTTCTGAGTAGTCTTTTAAATTAATTAATATATACATTAAATATCTATATATAGGTAATTATATATACTATGGAAAATTTTCAACAAAGAAATTGTGAGGCATACAAAAAAAATTAGGCAATAGAAACTGCATGTGAGAGAGACCAGATGTTAGATTTTTCAGAAAAAGACTTTGAAGTAGCCATTATAAGCATGTTCACAGAGCTAAAGCAACAAAAAATAAAGGAGTAAAGAAAGAATAATAACAACATTAAGTCAAATATACAATATCAATAGAGATAGAAATTTTAGAAAACAAATGAAAATTCTAAGTAATTACTGAATTTAAAAAATTCACCAGAAGGGCTCAACATTAGATTTGGATCTCGCAGAAGAAACAATAAGGAAGTAGAAGACAGATCAATAAAAGTTATGTAAGCTGAAAAACAGAAATAAAAAGAATGAATATAAAGACTGAAGAAAAGTGACAAATGCTTCAGAGAAATGTGGGACATCATTAAGCATATCAATATATGTGTAACGGGAGTACCAAAGGAGAGGAGAGAAAAGAACGGAAAAAGAATAGGCCAAAAATCAATAGCTGAAGCTTCCCAAATGTATTGAAAAACAGTATCGTACCCATCCAGAAAGCTCAATGCATTTTACATAGGATAAACTCAAAGAGAACCACAAATGTACAAATCATAGTAAAAATGTTGAAAGGTGAAGACAAGGAAAACATCTTGTGGGCAGTAAGAAAAAAATTACTCAGTATTTAAAAGGGAGCCCTAATAATATTGCTAAGCCCCAAAACAAGCCTCAATAACTTTAAAAGGATAGAAATAATGCAAAATACGTTCTCTGACTACAATGAAATGAAATTAGAAATCAATAGCATTCAAAAAATTGGTAACTCATAAATATGTGGAAATTAAATGCACTCCTGAATCATCAGTGGGTCAAAGAAGAAATCAAAAGACAAACCAGAAAATACTTTGAGATAAAAGAAAATGAACACACACCATGTCAAAACTTACTAGATGCAATTGAAGCACTGCCTAGAGGCCAATTTATTGCAGTAAATGCCAATCACATAAAGGAAGAAAATATCTTAAATCAATGACCTAATCTTCTACCTGCTGATGCTGGAAAAGGAAGTGCAAACTAAACATAAAGCAAGCAGAATGGAGAATATAATGAATATTAGAAAAGAAATTAATGAATTAGTGGATAGGAAAATAATAGAGAAAACTCAGTGAAACCAAAAGCTGGTTCTTTAAAAGAATAACAAAATTGGCAAGTCTTTAGCTAGATTTACCACAGAAAAGAGAGAGGACTCAAGTCACTTGAATCAGAAATTTAAAAAGGAACATTACTATGGACCCTATAGGAATAAAAAGGATTTTAAATGAACACCATATACAATTGTATGCCAACAAATCAGGCAGCTTAGAAAAAAATGGACTAATTCCTGGAAATGTATAAATGACTAAAACTGACTCCAGACAAAAACAGACCATCTGACTAAACCCGTGATAAGCGGCTAGACTGAAGGAGAAATAACAATAATAATAAACTACCCACAAAGAAAAGGCCAGGCCTAGAGGGCTTCACCACTAAATCTTACTAAATATTATATTTAAAGAATAATTGAAACCAATTATTTATAAACCCTTTCAAAAAAAATGGAAGAGAAGGGAATACTTCCCAACTCTTTTTATGAGACTTCTATTACCTTGATACCAAAATTAGACAAAGATATCATAAGAAAAGTATAGCTTCATATATCTTATAAATACAGGCACAAATTTCCTTAACCAAGAAAACATAAGAATAAAATACATCTTTATGACCTTGCATTTGGCAATGGATTCTTAGGCATGATACCAAAAACATGAACAACAAAACAAAAATTAGATAAATTAGACTCCAACAAAGTTAAGAAAAACAAAAAAGCTTTTGCGCTTCCAAGGACACCATCTAAAAAGTGAAAAGACAACCCTCAGAATGGCAGAAAATATTTGCAAATCATATATCTGATAAAGGACTTCCATCCAGACTATATAAAAACTTTTCCAATTCAAAAATTAAAAAAAAAAAATTTAAAAATGGACAAAGGATCTGAATAGACACTTTTGTAAGGAAGGCATACAAATGCCTAATAAGCACATGAAAAGATTCTTGACATTATTAGTCATCAGGAAAATGCAAATAAATATCACAAGTTACCACTTCCTAACCACTAGGATGGCTAGAATCCTAAGTCTGATACTATCAAGTGTTGGTGAAAATGCAGATAAATCAGAACCTTCATACACTACTGGTAAGAATGTATGATCATGCAGCTGCTTTGGAAAACAGTCTAGCAGTTGCTCAAATAATTAAATATGGTGTTAAAAAATAACTCAGAAATTCCACTGCTAGATTTCACCCCAAATAAATAAAAACATATGTCTACATAGAAACTTGTATAAGGATATTTATAGAAACACTACTTGGAACAGCCAAAAGGTGGGAACAAACTAAATTTGCATCAACTGATGAACAGATAAATCAAAAGGTTGTGTAGAAATACAATGAAATATACTCAGCCATAAAAAAGGAACACAGTACTGATACGTTCCACAACACAGATGAACCACAAAAATAGCATACTAAGTGCTAGAAGCCAGTCACAACATACCACCTATTATACAATTGTATTTATATGAAACTCCAAAACAAGGACATTTTGTAGAGACAAAGTAGATTGGTAGTTGCCTTGGGCTGGGGTGACAGCTTGGGTGAGGATGATAGCTTGAAAACTATGAGGTTTTTGAGATGAAAAAATGTTCTAACATTGACTATAGTGATGGTTGTACAGAAATCTGTGAATATGTTAAAAACCATTGAATAATTGTACACTTTAAATAAGTGAATCGGTATGGTATGTGAATTGTATCTCAATAAAGTTTTGGGTTTTTTTGTTTTGTTTTGTTTGGAGACAGAGTTTCGCTCACTGCAACCTCTGCCTCCTGGGTTCAAGCGATTCTCCTGCCTCAGCCTCCAGAGTAGCATGGATTACAGGCGCCTGCCACTGCGCCCTGCTAATTTTTGTATTTTTAGTAGAGATGGGGTTTCACTATGTTGGCCAGGCTGGTCTGAAACTCCTGACCTCAGGTGATCTGCCCACCTCGGCCTCCCAAAATGGTGAGATTACAGGCATAAGCCACCGCACCCGGCCAATAAATTTGTTTTAAAAAAGAAGAAATCAGGCAAAACTTGAACAATTTTTAAAAGGCCAAGCATGAGTTAACATGTGAGCTGGTAGAAGGTGGAAGCCTCAGGCAAAAGTTGCATTCACAATTACTTTTCCATAGGCTTCTGTCAGGTGCTCACAAAGACATCTGGAGGCAGAGCAAGAAACTGGAGATTTCCCTTTGACAGCAACGAGGGTAATTGGCTGTTGGTGGGGGACAAGCTTGGAGTACTACCACTTCGATGGTCTCTGCTGCAATGTAGAAGGCTTAACTCACTGGAACAGGGGCAGCAATTCAGCTCTTTGTCCACACACCAGGAGCTCAGCTGAAAATCCATGTCCTCTGGGGAAGAGGAGAAATGAAACCCATCTGCCTGTAGAAGGGTAGGTAAACCTCTTGCATCTCAGGACACAGACAAAGGTTTATTGCTGCTAGAGAAGTGGGGTCAAAGGGAATGTACTGGTTTGAGAAGGTTGTCATAACAAACTACTGCAGACTGGGTGGCTTAAATAACAGAAATTTATGTTTTCAGAGTTCTAGAGGAAGTCCAAGATCAATCGGCAGGTTTGATTTTCTCTGAGGTCTGTCTCCTTAGCCTGAAAACAGCCACCTTGTGTGTTCTCACATGGCCACATCTGCCCAGGTGCACATCCCTGGGGTCTCTATGAGTCCAAATTTCATTTCCTTATAAGGGTACCTGTCAGATTGCATTAAGGCCCATCCTAACAACCTCATTTTAAGTTAATGGACTCTTCAAAGGCTCTGTCTCCAAATACAGCAGCATTCTGGTTACGGCTTTGACATACTAATTTTGGGTAAGACAAAATTCAGTTCTTAACAGGATAGAAACAGTAACTCCCAATCCTTAGAAAGACCAGAAAACTGTCTTGCCTGGGATCCTAAATCAATACCCGGAAGAGATCTATCAATGCTGGGTTAGAGGCAGAGAACTCTCTCCTCCTTAAGACCAGTGCCACAGTGAGGACACCCGGGAGTGCTGAAGTACCACCCCTGAGGGCCAGTCACACACACAGGCCAGAAGGAGACCCACCCCCGAGGGCCAAGAAGGAGACCACAGAACTCCCTCCATTGCTGCTCCCACCCTAAATCTAGCACCTTGTGGGGATAGAAAGTGAAGCGAGACTCAGTTTTTCAGCTCAGACATGCAGGTGTTGCTGAACATAAGGGTGGTACGTGAGCACAGAATAAAACCTCAAGTGCCTTAGTCTGTACTTAAAGTTCAAAATAACAATATCCAATTGCTAGAAGATTTGAAGTCTGTGGTAAACTAAAGAGTATGAGAACAGAAACAAAGATGTAAGCTTCTGATTAAAATATCTCAAACCCATGCACTAAAATCATGACTAAAGAAGAGGTATATGCTCGTTTGTACACATAAATACTATTTACTTCAGTCTCTGCTGTTCTGTGTATGATATCTAGCATTCTCTAAAAATCGACCAGGGTCAGGTGCTATGGTGGCATGCACCTATAATCCAAGCACTTTGGGAGGCTGAGGTGGGAGGATCGCTTGAGCCCAGGAGTTGGAGGCTGCAGCAAACCATCATTGTGCCACTGCACTCCTGTCTGGATGACAGAATGAGACCCAGTCTCTTAGAATAAATAAATAAATAAATAAATAAATAAATAAATAAATAAAGCAAGCTATTTATCAGACAGATTAAAAAAAAAAACACAACAACAAGGAAAACAATATGTCATGAGGAGATAAAGTAATCAAAAGGTCCAGTTTTGAAGTGACCGAGATGTTGAAATTGTCTGATAGAGAATTTTACATAAGCATAATTCACAAGAAGCTTGTGGAAAAGTAAACACGTATGAGAAGAAGGGGAATTTCAGCAGACAAGAAGAAATCATTTCTAAAAAGTACAATGAAGACATTAAAAATAAAATGTAGAATATCAGAGGTGAAAAAGTCCTGCACTGGGCTCATCAGCTGGCTAAGTGTAGCTGAGAAAATAATAAATAAACTTGAACATGGGTCAGTAGAAATGATCCAGACTGAAGCTCAAAGATAAAAACTGTAAAAACAAACCCAAAACAGACTGAGCTCCCAGGAGCTTCAGCCCAGTATCAAATGGTCTAACATATATGAAATTGGAGAGAATGGAACAGAATAAACATATGCAGAGAAAACAGCCAGACATTTTTTCTTTGTTTTTTTTTTTTTTTTTCTAGACACTAGAAAAGGCAAGAATTGTTTTTTGAAAGTTTTCAAAATTAATGGAAAAAATATAAGCCACAGATCTATGAAGCTCAAAAGAGCCCTAAGCAGGGTAGATTCCTGAAAACACACCTATACACATCATGATCAATCAGCTAAAAACGAGTGATAAACAGAACAATATAGAAAGCAACCAGAAAAAATATAAATATTACAAAGAGAGAAACAAAGATAATAATTTCATTAGACTTCTTAGAAACTCTTTGTAACTCCTCCAAAAATTAGTGATATCTTTAAAGTAATGCAAGAAATCTTGCAGCATGACTTTTACACTAAGCAAAAAAAATCTTTAAAAAGTTAATATGAAATTAAAAGTTGATTAGCAAATAAAGGTTTAGAGGATTTGTTGGCATTAGCCCTTTGTTTATTAAGGAAGTTCTTTATTCTTTAGACAGAGGAATATGACATCAGATTGAAAATTAGAAACTATTCAAAGAAATAGTGTGCCTGGAAGGGTAAAAATAATGGTAAAATATAAAATATGTTTTTCCATGTTTTGAATTGCTTTAAAAGATAATAATGTAGAAATAGTAACAATGCATTGTGGAGTTTTGACATATACAGATGCAAAAGTATACAAAAAACAGCACATAGGAAAAGAGGGAGAAGATAGAAAAATACTGTTGTAAGGCCCTTATGCTATACATAAAATGACATTTGAAAGTTTACTGTGATCAGTTACTGATGTATAGCATAAACATCTACATCAATCACTTAAAAATAATATAACATCTTACCTATAGTGGAGTATAAGAAATCCTTAAAATAAAAGTATAACAGTTGTTTAAATCAATCTTGATAATAATTAGTGATCTGCTGCTCTCATAAAACCTTTGCTATCAGTTGAAAATGTAAATATGTTTTAATGTAAGTCTTTAATTCTAAAACCAATACATTTATCTTTTTACATGCTGTAGTCTTTCTGCAAATTCAAACATAAAATAACTAAGATTAGCTGGGCACGGTGGTCATGCCTGTAGTCTCAGCTACTTAGTAGACTGATGCAGGAGGATCACTGGAGCCCAGCCCAGGAGTAAGTTCAGCCTGGCAAACATAGCAAGAGGCTGTCTCAAAACAAACAAACAAACAAACAAAAACACTCACACGAATAAAAATCCCCTCCGATTTTTATAGTAAAGGATCTTGTGGAACAAGTCAACAATATTTTGTTAGCAAGTAATAAGATGCATTCTTCTCCTTTCCTCTCCTTATCATGGTAGAAAAAATAATGAACTTGCATTATAAAATCCCTTTCCAAGGCATTATATTTCTAAATATGCCACTGCAAATATATAGACAGTGTAAAAACCTTCAGCAAAAAGGAATTTTATTTGTGGAGCTTTTAATGGGAAGAAAGGACATTGTTTATTTGGTCCTAATGCGTTTTACTCCACTTTAATTCATACTGATACTTTAGATCCAAAAGACATCAAGATAATATAATATTTATCTTTTTAGTTCCCATCAAACACATTTAGTTCCAATAAAACATAAAAGTTGAGCTTTTAATTGTAATATCAGCTTTGATAATTTTTCAGCTTCCAAATTACAGTTATTGCTGTGATGTGATTCATAGACACCCATCAAACACTGGCTCCTTTCTTGCACTAATTGATCTAGATTCATTCTGTTCTTTGGCTTGGTGGTGGTTTTATGCTCTGCATGGAAATAAATACTGGCCAGGCTAGTTTTCAGAGATCTTTTTCCATCATTCTTCCTTTCTTTTCAGTTCTGCCTCTAGATGCTGCAGTAGATCAAAGCATCTCAAAAACAGCAATGTGCTCATTGTCTTTTGAGTCATGGTATGATAGAGAGTGACGAAGAAGAACAAGAGTATTTGGAACAGCTACAATAGTATCTATTATGCATCAATCATAGAAGGACGAGCTGAACTGTGCAGAATTGATATGTGCCTATTGTAGAAGCTTTTTCTGTAATGTCAGAAAGAAATAATCATTTGGAACTAGGATTTTTGGGGAGAAGACAGCCTCTGTTGGATGAGCATTTTCAGTGTGGTAGGTGGTTCTGCAATTAATGTAAGACACATCAAATGAGCAATTCAATTTCAAAGAATTGGTTTTAATTACTTTGGCAACACTAAATGACCAAGCATTGAAATGTATAATACCAAGCACTGGTTGGCAGTCTTTTGAATCAGAAATGGTCTATTTTCATATTTGTGTCTTGCAAGCATCTTAACTGTGGAAAAATGCAAATGTTTCGGCAAACTACAAATGGGCATCTGCCAAATAGGTATCAGGAGAAAAAATTCTAGTGCTCTCGAAAATTTTAAAATTTGCTTTCAGAAATTTCTAGATCACAGAAATCCTGTTTGGCACACACATAATTTGTCTTGTCTCTTATATGTAGGGCACAGGCGACTGCATTGTTTTCCTCTGTTAACATTTACAATTTTAAATAAAAGTGTTCCCTACCTTATTCCATTTAATTATATGATATAATATCTCTGAATCTGATATACTCCATCAAATGTTCTTCAAGAAGTGCAATTACAAGGTCCTTTTCTAATCAAAATTTTCTAGCAGAATTTATTTTGTAGAAAAACGTACAAATTTAAGAAAAACTGGTGGATTTTTGTAGTTTTCTGAAGCTACCAAAAAATACTTTTTCTAATAGGCACATTATTAGAATGAAACCTGACCGATTTTAGCGACTTGAAAGGTGACTAAAAAGAAAAAAAAAGTCTCATACGAGAAGTTCATCTTAACTTATAGACTAAGGAATCTATAAGTTCCTTACTATTTTTTACATGTAAGGGAAAGATCTGCCCCCAGACTCTCACATGGGATTCTTCCCAAGAAACAGAGCTCCCAGGACCCAAGAACTGTGCAGGCACAGAGAGGGCGACCTAAGAATTTGCTACCAGGGACGCTGAGACACTTGGCTTGTCTGGGCAGGTGCGGAGAGGTGATGTCTTTCCATCATGGCCACAATTAGACTGGACTAAAGAGGGTAGCAAAAGAAAGGACTTAAGCCTCAATTTCATGATTTGACACAGACCAGAACCAATCTCTCTCTGTCTCTCTCTCTCGCGCACACTACACATATATACATACACATAGACATATATCTCTATCTCTATTTCTGTCTCTCTATATTGTCCTTGAAAAGGCTACACTTTTATCAGCACTTTGTTCTACCATCACTACAAAGTTCTCTGTTAAACTGCACATTTTCTGGACTAAAGGAGTTTTCCTTTTGCAGCCTGTAATGTGTACAGACATGGGATAGAATTATATATGGGTTTGAATGTGTTACTTATTTACCTGGACAGAATTAATGTCATTTAAATGAATGCATTTCCTTCTTTCTTTAGCTGAGAAATCATTACTAATTTTCAGGCACACTGACATAAATTATTATCATTTTTGATATTAATGTGATTATAGTGTCGAGTTCTATCACAAGCCTGCTTTAATTTGACATTAAATACCCTCTACTTCTTGAAATTTGTTTCCATGAGCAGATTAATAATGAATAGTATTGTGACATGTATTTTAATGTGTTTCAAGATTTGTACAGTTCAGTACTTTACACATTTGCATCGGCAGCAAAGTAAGGTCCTATAAATTGATTTGTGAGGAATAACATATCACCTCCTCAGAATGTCTCACCATAGAATGTTTATAAGGAAAGTCAAAGTAAAGTGGAATTGTGCTTATTGGAGTCTACCAGACCAAATGAATGCAAAATTTACCAAGTAAATATTTATTGTGATCCTTCATGATTTATTTTAAAAGCAAGTTTAATAACTTTGCTAATTCAGTGATAACCTTTCATGAGTTTTATTTTTAAGGTATTTTTATCATTCTGCTCTTACAGTCTGTTCTCAAAGCATGTAATGCCTTCTGTATTAGTCAGGGGTTTTCTAGAGGGACAGAACTAGTAGTATATATGTATATATGAAAGGGCATTTATTAAGGAGATTAGCTCACATGATCACAAGGTAAAGTCTCACAATAGGCCGTCTGCAAGTTGAGGAGCAGGGAAGTTGTGGTCAGTACAAGTTCCAAAACTTCAAAAGTAGGAAAGCCAACAGTGCAGGCTTCAGTTTGTGGCCAAAGGTCTGAGAGCCCCTGGCAAACCACTGGTTCAAGAGTCCAAAAGCTAAAGAACTTGGGTCTAATGTTCGAGGGCAGGAAGTACCCAGCACAGGAGAAAGATGAAGACTCAAGTCTCCTTCATTCCACTTTCCTCTGCCTGCTTTATTCTAGCCATACTGATAGCTATAAGATGGTGCCCACCCAGATTGAGGGTGGCTCTGCTTCTCCCAGTCCAACGACTCAAATGATAATCTCCTTTGGCAACACCCTCACAGACATATCCAGGAACAATACCTTGCATCCTTCAATCCAATCAAGTTGACACTCAGTATTAACCATCATGCCTTCTGAAAATCTATCAATATAATATTTTTGGCTGGGCATGGTAGCTCATGCCTATAATCCCAGCAATTTGGGAAGCTGAGGCTGGAGAATCACTTGAGCTCAGGAGTTTGAGACCAGTCTGGACAATGTAGTGAGATGTTGTCTTTACAAAACAATTTTAAAAATAGCTAGGTGTGGTGGCACATGCCTGAAGTCCCAGCCTCTTGGGAAACTGAGATGGGAGGATCACTTGAGCCTAGGAGGTTAAGGTTGCACCAGGAGTGATAATGCCACTGCAGTTTGGCCTGGGTGAAAGAGTGAGACCATCTCAAAAAAAAAGAAAAAAAAAATCAAAAAATTTTTTTGTTACTTTAATAATATTTTTTCTGAAAAACTTATCTTTTGAATGATTATGATTAATCCTGAATAACAGGCAATATGCAGAAGTATCTGTAAAGAAGACATGGAAGAATTATTGGAAACCTGAAGGGATATATTTCCTAACACATTCCTTGTCTGCATTCTTATTCTGTTATATTCTCAGCCAATTCATAATATATTTCCCACACATATTATCTATGCACTAATAATGGCAAAAGTGGCAGGTTCTTATAACAGTACTATTATGAACTGAATGTCTGTGTACACACAAAATTCAAATGTTGAGGCCCTAACCTCAATGTGATGGTATTTGATATGAGGCCTTTCAGAGATTAATTAAGATTAAATGAGGTCACGAAGGTCGAACCCTCATGATAGGATTAGTGCACTTATAAGAAGAGAAACCAGGCTGGGCACAGTGGCTCATCTGTAATCCCAGCACTTTGGGAGGCCAAGGCGGGTGGATCATCTGAGGTCAGGAGTTTGAGACCAGCCTTGTCAATATGATGAAACCCCATCTCTACTAAAAATACAAAAATTAGCTGGGTGTGGTAGTGCATACCTGTGATCCTAGCTACTTGGGAGGCTGAGGTAGGAGAATCTCTTGAACTTGGGGGGCAGAGGTTGCAGTGAGCCGAGATTATGCCACTGCACTCCAGCCTGGGCAAAAGAGCAAGACTCCATCTCAAAAATAAATAAATAAATAAATAAATAAATAAATAAATAAATACAGAAGAGACAACAGCGAGGTTGCTTGAGTGTACACAAAAAAGAGGTCATATAAGGACAAATGGAGATTGCAGCCACCTCCAAGACAGGAGGCCTCAGAAAGAAACTTGCCTTGTTGGCCCCTTGATTTTGGACTTCCCAGCCTCGAGAAGTTTGAGAAATAAATGTCTGCTTTTTAAGCAACCCAGTTGAGGATACATTGTTACAGCAGCCAGAACTAAGAAAAGCACCAACTTATGTTGCTTAAGTTGGTATTCTTTGGTTATTTAGCAACAGAAACTAACCTTAATATCTTAAGCAAGCAAAAAAGACACACTGAAAGGATACCAGGGAGCTCTCGGAATTAAAGAGAAAAGCAAAACAACCAGAATCCGTGAAGAATATGATGTAGGTTTGCTTTGCATATCGCCATATCAGGAGTAAGGTCATCATGTTTCCAGGCATTTCTCTCAGGTGCTTCAGCCTTGTTCACTTCATAACCACTTTCCATTCTATGTCTTTGTTTAAGATGCAAATCCCCATTAGAGAGAACTTCATTACCTACTTGGATTGGCAACATTTATTTCATAATTTTTATATCAATTTCTATAAGTAACATCTGTCAAAATTATATTTTCTTTGCTGTATTCCAGTTTTTTGACATAATAATGCAGGTATCACAATTGAAAAAGGAGAACAATGGTACAGAATTGTTTAAATCGCATGTAAATATCCTTCTTCTTCTTCTTCTTCTTTTTTTTTTTTTTTTTTTTGAGACAGAGTCTCACCCTGTTCCCCAGGCTGGAGCACAATGGCACAATCTGGGTTCACTACAATCTCCACCCCCTGGGTTCAAGTGATTCTCATGCTTCAGCCTTCCAAATAGCTGGGACTAAAGGTGAGTACCAACATGCCCAGCTAATTTTTGTATTTTTAGTAGAGACTGGGTTTCACCATGTTGGCCAGGCTGGTCTCGAACTACTGGCCTCAAGTGATCCACCCACCTCGGCCTCCCAAAGTGCTGGGATAACAGGCATGAGCCACTGTGCCTGGCCAAATCACATGTACATATTTTTCTAGAAAATCTGAAATAATTTCCTTTGAAATCATCTTTGCTTTGTGATTTCTGAATGTCTGCCACAGTTATTACTCCATGTTTTCTGTTATCTGTTGCCTCAATTTTTTATTGACATTTCCCTAGAAAATCATTAATTTTATCTAGGTTTTCAAATTGATTAGCCTTCACTAGTACAAAGTACTTTTTACAGTTTCAAAATCTGGCCAGTATTTGTAAAGCTTTTCCTTATCCCACTCCCCTTCTTGATTTTCATATTTTCTTTATTTTATTGGACTGGTTGGTAGCTTATCTCTTTTATTACTGTTGAAGTGCATGGGTCTCATAATCAGTTTTAATATATGCCTGTGTGTTATAATTTGTCAAATTTCCCATTTGATCTTTTTAAGTCAGTTTTTAATGTGGTCTATAGGATTTTTTTCTTTTGCCATTTTTAATTGAATTAAATACATAATTAAATTATCCTTATATTTACTGGCAAAATAAATAAAGTGACAAATCTTCATGTGCATGCATTTTTGGTGACATCTCATAAAAAGATAACTCTTTGTCACCAATCCCCAAATATATTACACAATCAAACCGTTATTTTATCTCTTCTTATTAACAGTTGTCTCTGAGACGTATTTTAATTTTCCATCAGGTAAATTAAGTTTTGGTTTGGTTTCCACCTAGGCCATAATGATTTCCATTGCTTTTTGAAAAGAGAACATAATCAATTCAGTTTATGTTAATGTATTGATTTTTTAAAGATTCTTTTAATGATCAATTTTTATAAATATTTCATGGAGCTTGGAAAGATATGTTTTTGATAGGGTGTAGATTTTCATGTATTTCTAGACTACCCTTATTATTTATACCTTATACACTAAGTTTATGATGTATTTGATTTGCTAGTGACAGGGATAATTATGTTTAAACCTCTCTCTAGTATTGTTTTCTACTCAGAGGATTTTTTTCTTTATATATTTAAATACTATGTGATTTGGTAAAGAGGGTTCGTGGTAGTTATGCTATCACTACTGATCATATTCTTTATAAGCATGATAAAAGCTCACAGTAACACTTAATGATATTTCCTTGGCTTCAGTTTTTTCAAATATTAATTTTCCTAATCAGAATTTTATTTTGCTGACATTAAAAAAAATATGACTTAGTTCACCACTCTACTTTCTTTTTTTTTTTTTTTTTTTTGAGACGGAGTCTCGCTCTGTAGCCCAGGCTGGAGTGCAGTGGCCGGATCTCAGCTCACTGCAAGCTCCGCCTCCCGGGTTCACGCCATTCTCCGGCCTCAGCCTCCCGAGTAGCTGGGACGAGTAGCTGGGACTACAAGCGCCCGCCACCTCGCCCGGCTATTTTTTGTATTTCTTAGTAGAGACGGGGTTTCACCGTGTTAGCCAGGATGGTCTCGATCTCCTGACCTCGTGATCCGCCCATCTCGGCCTCCCAAAGTGCTGGGATTACAGGCTTGAGCCACCGCGCCCGGCCTAGTTCACCACTCTACTTTCAACTTCACTTTACATTAGGTGTATGTTTTGTATACAGTAAGTGCTTTTTGTGTTTTTAACCAATAAATATTCTTTTTGCTTTTACTAAAATATCTATGGTATTTATAAATTTTATTATTTTCTTTACTGACATTTTTAAGAGTTGAAATAAATCATGTGTAAAGATCTAAATGAAAGTATAAAAATTAGGTCTCACCAAATGCAGAATATCAAGAAAGATATCGAAATTATAAAAAAGAACTAAACTGCAATTATGCAGATGAAAAATACAGTAACTGAAATTTTAAAAAGATTACTAGAGGGTCTCAAAATCAGATTCCAGCATGCAGAAGAAAGAAGCAGTATATTTAAAGATCATACAATTCTCTAGTATGAGAAACAGAAAGAGAAATAAATGAAGGAAAATGAATAGACTTCAGAGATCTGTGGGAACTATGAAGTACACCAACAGCCACTTATGTGAGGCCCAGAAGAAAGAGGAAAAGTAAAAAGGCCAGAAAGTAAAAAGGCCAACATTTCTCAAATTTGATTTCAAAAAACTATACACATCCAAGAATCTCAAGAAAAACTCTTAGAAGAAAACAGTATAATCTTCTTGACCTTGCAATTGGCAAGAGTTTCTTAGATATAACATCTAACACACAACCAAGGGCAAAACATAAAGAAATCATACATCATAAAAATAAAAACAAATTGTACATCAAAGGATACAATTAAGGAAGCGAAAAGACAACCCACAGAATGGTAGAAAGTGTTTGCAAATCATCTATCTGATAAGGGTCTAGTATCTACAATATATAAAGAACACTTATAACTCAACCATTTAAAAATAAGTGCATGAAAAATGGCCAAAGTATTTGAGTAGACAGTTTGTTTTTGGAGCTCCCAGCTAAACTGAGGTTCTAGTACTAGAGAAGCTAGCAACTGTCCCCTAACAGAATATGAAGAAGAGCTAGATGTGGGTGTTTACTTTGTGCTATTCATGGGATACTTCTTTTACCTGGCAGGTGACCTGAAGCCTTGTTGTCCAACCTGTAACTAGGGGGCTGTCTCTCACATGGGAAACCTGTTTATACTGGCAGATGCCCTTGTGGCTCTTCTGCAATGTGTACAGTTTATGCTTCTCTGACGAAGGCTCTGGTGCTAGAAACCTGACCTTGTGTTCTCTTCTGGTGTCCCAGGGAAAGCTCAACCTGGAGCAACGCTTGGTCCTTTAGGTGGAAGGCACAAATTTAATACACCACCACAATAGGGAACAAGTTCAAAGGTTTTTACTTACAGATTCTGGTCAAGGAGGGCGCGATGAGTCAGAAGGGTGATCCTTAATCCCTGTATCATGTAGGCAGGAATGAAGAGTCAGGCAGAGAGAGAGTGAGCTCATGAGAGTATATATAAGGAAATAGGGTGTGGATCATTTTAAGTTTGTGGACAAATGTTTGAATAGTGCATTCAAAGGAAGTGGCAGGGAATCCCAGTCTCCTAGACAGAAAAGGCATCCCTAAGTTCTCATCTCTGGCCACCAGCTTACGTAATTTGGGTGTGGCCTAGACTGGACATTGTGTCAAGGGTAAATGAGTGCTGCTTCTGGTGTGAGCAAGTTAAACTTGTATTGAAAATTGATACAGGTGCAACATAAAAATTTAAGAATTCATTACACAGTTCTCCAAAGAAGATATACAAATGGCTAACAAGCACATGAAGAGATTCCCAATACTACTAATCATTAGAGAAATCCAACTTAAAACCACAAAATACAACTTTATCACCACTAGGGTGGCTATAATAAAAAAAATACAGATATTAACAAATCTTTGTGAGACTATGGAGAAACTGGAACCCTCATGCATTGCTGGTAAGAACGTAAATGATGCAATCAGTGTGGAAAATAGTATGGTGATATCTGAAGAAGTTAAAAAATATAACCCAGTAATTTTACTCCTTGATATATACACAAGATAACTGAAACTGAAACTATTTGCTCACACAAAAACTTATACATGAATGCCCATAGCAGACCTATTCATAATAGCTGAAAAGTGGAAATAATCCAGTTTATCAAAAACTGATGAATGTGCAAATAAAATGTGACATATCTATACCATATAAATATATCCATATAGCTATATATTATTCAACAATAAATAGCATTAAAGTACTAGAACATCCTACAACATTGATAATCTTGAAAACATTAGCTAAGTGAAAGAAACCAGACATAAAAAGTTCCATATAAATTCCCTTTTTTTCTGTGAATTCTGCAGAAAGGTAGATAATTTCATCTATATTAAGTATCTAGAATAGGAAAATCTACAAAGACGGAAAGTGGATTAGCGATTGTCAGGTAATGTGGGAAAGGGAGAATTGGGAATAAGGGCTCACAGATGTGGAATTTGTTTCTGAGGTAATAGAAACAGTTTCTGGGATTAGACTGTGGTAATAGATGCACGAGATGAGAATATATATAAAACTCACTGAATTTTATAATTTATATAGGAGCAATAAGGCTATTGTTTTTTGTAGGTTCTTGGATGATGATTCATTTAGACAGGACCCTGTTAATGGGGGTAAACCTCCTAGGGATAGTAGAGTTAGTGGAATTACAGGTGTCAACCACGCTAATTTGTTTCAGGCATGAGATAGTGACAGGGTTGTGGTGCCTATACTCAGGTTGAGCGCTAGAAATGTAGTTGTTGTTAAGGTAAATAATCAGGTTTAGGGTGGTAATATTTGTGTTACAAATTAGTACTGCTATTATTCAACCTATGTGAATGATTGAGGAGTAGGCCAGGATTTTATACAGTTGTGTTTCGTTAAGTCCCGCTCAACTGCCAACTATAATAGGATTCTGACAGATAGAAGGATGTTCATGTTTGTTGATGGGAAAATTTGAAACATAATCGAGATAGGGGCTAGTTTTTGTCATGTCAGGAGAAGTATACCAGACATTAGAGAGATTCCTTGGGTTACCTCTGGGACTCAGAAGTGAAAAGGGGCTATTCCTAGTTTTATTACTAGGGCCACTATTATTAAGGATGAGAATTGATTGATAGTGTTTAGAATTGTTCATTGTTTGGAAGCCAGGTTATTGGGAGGGATGCCTATCATGAGAATTACAGATGTGCTTGCTTGTGTAAGGAAATATTTAGTGGCTGCCTCTGTAGGGCAGGGATTTATTTTTTTAATTAAGATTGGAGTAAGGCTAGTTTGTTTATTTCTAGGCCTGTTCAGGTGAGAAATCAGTGTAAGCCTAGCATTGTGATAAGAGTTCCTGTGAAAATAGTAAGGGAAATACTAAATTGAGCTAAGGGATTAATTAGTGCGGGAAGGGTGTAACCAACATTTGCAGGGTATGGGCCCGATAGCTTATTTAGCTGACCTTGCTCTAGGACGTGGTGTAATAGGTAGCATGGAGAATTTTGGATTCTCAGGGGTAGATTCAATTTCTATAGAATGTAGGAATTATTTCAAAGTATTTCAAATCCTAGAAATAAGAGGATTTTAACCTCTATGGTTTACTCTATCAAAGTAATTCTTTTGTCAGACATAGTTCCTATGTTTGGGGTGGGATGCTGGAAATGAAGACAGGCACTGAGATACATCATATGCAAAAATGCTAGTGTAAGTGGTAGGTTCATTAAGATGGCAGAGCCCAGCAATTGCATAAAACCTCAGACTTAATAATCAGAAGTTCAACTCCTCTTCTTAACAATATGCCTATAATTAACCTTCTCCTTATCCCCACTCTTATTGTTATAGCGTTCCTTACACTCATCGAATGAAAAATCTTAGGCTATATACAACTACACAAAGGACCCAACATTGTAGGTCCCTATGGGCTGCTTCAACCATTCATTGATGCAATTAAACCTTTCACCAAATAACTTCTATGGCCTTCAATATCTACTATTACCCTTTATATTATTGCTCCAACCCCAGCCCTTTCTATTGCTCTCCTCTTACGAAGTCCCCTCCCTACGGAGGTTGAATTATGCTCCGAGGTTACCCCAACCAAATTTTTTAATGCAGGGATAGTAGGCTAGGGCCTCTAGGCTTGTTCGAGTTTTTATTTGCCTTAATGAATTAAACCTCCATACGCTCTTCTTATTTATTCATATCTGCCACTTCACAGATAGGTCAATTTCACCAATTAAAAGTAAGAGACAGCTGAACCCTTGTGTGGCCATTCATATAAGTCCCTATTTAGGGAACAAGTGATTATGCTACCTTTGCACAATCAGGATACCACGGCCATTGAACATATGTCACTGGGCAGGCAGTGCCTTTAATATCGGTAATGCTAGAGGTGATGTTTTTGGTAAACAGGCGGTGTAAGATTTGCTGAATTCCTTTTACTTTTTGTAATCTTTCCTTAGAGCATGGCTGTGTTGGGTTAACAGTGTAAATAATAGGGTGCTTATTATATCATTTATTAATATTAGGCTGTTAACTATCAGTGAGTTATTCCTGTCTGATGTAAGCTTATGCAATGGAGAATGTCTTCATGTTACTTGTATAATAGGCTAAATGGTAAATGTTATGGTATATGAATTATCTCAACTTAAAAATATCAAAATACATAGTTTCATGAATTATCACATAAATCATGCTTGTGTAATAGCCTCTAAGTCAAAAAGTAGGTCATTGTCAAGATCTCTTTTTCATATGTTCTTTCATAATTTCACCACCTAGACTTGCACACCTAAACACTATATTCCTAATATATATGTTTTTGCATCTACCCTCTTTCCTGAACATTGTGTTTGTGAGATTTGATACTGTTGCATGTACTGTAGTTTGTTCATTCTATTGTTCTATTTTATTACTATGCTACACTTTACTTAATGTATTATACACACACACACACACACAATTGACAGATATTTGGATTTTCTTGTTTATAATAATGTAGTAATCATTATTCTTATATATGTATCTCAATCCACATATGTATGCAATTTTGTGTACTGGTTGCACATTTTATTGGAGATACATATATATAAAATTCCTGGACTCACATATGTATGGAATTCCTGAAGCAGGTGAATGGTAGGTTATGAGGTAGCCAGCCATATGCTCAGCTTTAGAAAATAATGACACATTTACACTCTTAGCAGCAGGTATGAAAGTCTAGTTGCTTCATTTTCTAGGTATCGTCAACAGTTTGTTGGCAGTATCCTTGGTATTTGCCAGTTGTCTTAGTCAACTAGAGTTACTGTAACAAAACACCATAGTCTGGTGGCTTAGACAACAGAAACGTATTTCTCACAGTTATGGAAGCTGGAATGTCTGAGATCAACGTGCTGACAGGGTAGGTTTCATTTTGAAAACTCCTCTTGGCTTTAGGCAGCTGCCATCTCATTGTGTGTTCATATGATCTATTTTTTTTTCACATGCATGGCGTAATGGAGAGCGAGACAGAGAAACGGAGACAGAGAAAGAGAGAGAAAGACAGAAGCAGGCAGAAAGAGAAAGAGAGAAAGAGACAGAGAAGGACACAGAGAGAGGTTTCTCTGGGTGTCTCTCATGAGGCCACTAATCCCATCATGGTGGTCCCACTCTCATGACCTCAGCTAACATTAGTTACCTCACAAACACCCTATTTCCAAATGCTATCACACCAAAGGTTAGGACTTAACATATGAATCTAGGGAGGCATAGTCAGTCTATAACACTGACATTTAGTATTGTCAGTCTTCTTAAATTTTAGCCATTCAGATTGGCAAGTAGTAGTATGTATGAACCTAGTATCTAGTGCTATCTAGTTGTACATTTAATTTGGATTTGTCAGATAATTTACAAGGTTGGGATGTATTCATATGATTATTTGCTCATTTTGTTTTGTGAATTTCATGTTCAAGTATCTTGCTAATTTTTCTGTTGCTTGTTTCTTATGGATTTAGAGTTAAAAAAAAAATGTTCTGGCTGGGTATGGTGGGTCATGCCTGTAATCCCGGCACTTTGAGAGGCTAAGGCGGGAGAATCACTTGAGACCATGAGTTTGAGACCAGCCTGAACTACATGCTGAAGTACTATCTCTCCAAAAAAAAATAAAATAAAAAAAATAAAAAGCACACACCGGTAGTCCCAGCTACTCCGGAGGCTGAGGCAGGAGGATTGCTTAAGTCCAGGAGATTGAGGCTGCAGTAAGCCATGACTGCAACATTGCACTCAAGCCTGGATGACAGAGTAATAAAAATATATTCTTTGTATATGTATTTCACTAGTTTTATGTAGTTCACTGTTTTTCATCTCTTAATGGCATCTTTTGTTGAACAGAAGTGTCTAAATTTAATATTATCCAATTTATCAATCTTTTCTATTATGGTTAATTTTGTGCTCATTTACGAAGTCTTCCTCTTATGGAGATAATAATCATACTTTTGTATATATTATATTCTGGGTCATTCTAGGAGGTTTACTGTTATGTCTTTCACATTTAGATGGACAGATGCTCCTCCACTTATGATGGGGTTATATCCTGATAAACACATTGCAAATTGAAAATATCATAAGCCAAAAATGCATTCAACACATCTAACTTACCGAACTTCCTAGCTTGGCCTAGTCTACCCTAGACATTCTCAGAACACTTACATTAGCCTACAGTTGGACAAAATCATGTAACACAAAGCTCATTTTATAATAAATTATTTAATATTTCCTGTAATTTATTGAATACCATACAGAAAGTAAAAAACAATGGTTGTGTGGGTACTCAAAGTACAGTTTCTACTGAACATTCCTTTCATAGCATTTTAAAGTCAAAAAATCCTAAATGGAACCATCATAAATTGGGGAACATTTGTTCAATAAAACCCACCTAATTGATGTTCACATAAAGTAGGTGGGGGATGTCAGGTTTCACTAATTTTTCTGCATGGAAACAAAGCTTTAGGCCATCACTGAAAATGCCTTTTCTGCACTATTTTGCAGTTCCCCATTTGTTGGAAATCAGGTACCCCTCTATGTGGGTGTCTGTTTCTGGGATCTCTATCATTACAGATAGACAATATCACAATTTGAAAATTATTCTAACTTTATATATAATCTTCAATAAAGAATTCCTCACACCACATTCTTCAACACTTTCTTGGCTAATTTTAGGTCACTGCATTTCCATATAGATTTTAGAATCAGTTCCTCAGGTCTTTAATATCTGGCAGAAATTTGGTAAGAATTTAATTGAATTTTTACAGATCAATTTGAAAAAAATACATAGTATATGTCTCTATTTACATGTCCTCTTTAATATCTCTCATTAAAATTTTTAAGTTATATGTGTCTTTTGTAAAATTTATTCTAATGTATTCATTTTTAACTTATGATTTTACTTATTTTATATTTGTTTCAAGATCTATAGAAAGTCAATTAAACATTATATATTAATTGTATAACAAACCTACTAAAGTCAATAATTAATTTATTGACCTTGAGATTGCTCTAAATTTTCTGTGTAACCGATCATACTATCTGTAAATAATCACAGTATTTTTTTTTCCTTTTCAGTTCTTATACCTTATATTTCTTTTTCATGTCTTATTTTCTCACTAAGATGTCCAGTAAACAGTTAAAATATTTTGAAAGAAGTGTCAATAGTGGGTATATTTGGCTTATTCCTCACATCAAAGTGAAAGTTTTCAACATTTTACCATTAAATATAGCTGTGAGTTTTTTTGCAGTTGCTTTTTATCATATTAATAATGTTAACTTCCCTTAATTTCCTAGTTTTCTAAGAAGTTTTATTATGAACAGATGTATTTTACCAAATCTTTTCTCTGCACTTACTATAATTATCATGTACTTTTTTCTCATTCTGCTGATGTGTTGAGTTACACTGAGGTTTTAAGTTAAACCAAATTTGCATTCATGGAGTAAATATAAAAACAGTAATATATATTTGGTTATTCACATATATCGTATATTTATATTATAAATAACATGTATTTAGCACTTCATATATTACATAATATATAATACATGCACACACATAATGCTTCACATTTGTGTTTATATGTAACATTGGCCTAAAATTTTTCTTTCTTACAATGTCTTTGTCAGGGTTTGTATAAAAACTATGCTGTGCTCATGACATGTATTGGGAAGTATTACATCTTTTCCTATTCTTTGAAAGTACTTGTATAAGTTGGTCAGTTCTTAAATGTAATTAATTTAAATGTAATTAAATTAAATTAATTAAATGTGATTAATTCTTAAAAGTTGCTAGTGAAACTTATGAACTTAGAGTTTGTTGAAGGAAGATTATTTAACATGAATCAATTACTTTGTTATAGGACTACTTAGCTCTTCTATTTCTTCTTATGCTTGTTTTAGAAAACTTGCATTTTCAAAAATTTATTTCCACTGAATTTTGATTATTTTTATCATAAAGCTTTTTAATAAACAACATTTTAATTATCCTTTTAGTGTTTGTAAGATCTGGGGTGATTATATCATTTTATTTCTGACATTGGCTATTTGTACATTGTCTTATTTCTCTGATTTTTAAGAGTTTATTATTCATTTTATAATTTATTTTTACCAAAGGTTTATAAATTTTTGTTTCATCAAGGATTTATCACTCTTTTCATAAAACCAACATTTAATTTTGTTTACCAACTTCATTTTATATGTGTTTCTATTTTATTAATTTCTTAACTTGTATACTTGAAAAAACTCCAGTACTGATGAGAGAATAATTATGAGGCTGGCATCTAGAAGGTAGATGTTCTAGGAGGATAGATGGGTAATGGCCACATTATATACATTGTTTATTATTCAGCTGTCATCTCACTTCCTCACTGCCTTCTCTTACTTCTTTCACCATAAAAATTCTTTATAAAGATTTGTTGAACAAATTAACAGCAAGGCAAGTTTTGTCACAGTGACTAAATCTTTAACCATTAGTTTATGGTTATTAATATATTAAATATTTACTTAATATTTTCAGTAAGAATCTGGATTTAAAAACTAGATTTGTCATGGCTGATCTATTAGGATGGCATTTCTTTTATTGGCCCTAAATTATATTATCCTAATTTACTGAGCAAATTTCTCAGTAACAAAACTCTGGACAGATATTATGAAGTTCCAAGGAAGTTACCTCTAAAAAAGCCAGACCAGGCCTAAATAAATAAGCAAAAATTTTTAAAATTAGGAAAACAAAAGGCTCTTTATTATTGCTTCTCCATTCCAGAGAAGAACACATGCTTTTTAGAGCACTTTACTTTCTCAGAATGTTTAATGACATGTATCACTGTGGATTTTTAAGTAGGTCCTAAAATATTATAATCAATTATTTTTTTGTTCATATGTACTCAAATTGATTCACAGATATAGAGTTCGTTAATTCAAGATATAGCTTGTACTTAGTTTCATTAAAATTTTACAAGTGGATGCTTGTAGAAAGTGGTGCCTTTCCACTTGTAATTAATTATTTAAAGAGTAGGTTCTTGAGTTTGATGATTATTTGCTTTAGGTACTAACCCTTGCATTGGTTTTCTAGACATATTAGCAATGAAATGCAAAGCATTTTGCAAGTTGACACAAAGAAAAGCAGAATAACATTAAGAATTGCAAAGCTGTCATTGGTTTGACATTGAAAATATACGTTGACATTTGATTTTTTTTAAAAGGCCATTGGGGGAAAAAAAGCCCAGTCTTTTTATATTTCATGATGAATCTTCCCTGGTTTTCATTTATAAGAATGAAATCTAAGACTACTTATTGCAAAAAACATTCCCCTGGATATAGTAATTGGTTTATCTAAATGCATACCCTTAAAATTAAGCCAAACACAATGCAGTTAATATTTCAAGGAGAACGTGAATCTTCAGTTTTTAGTGTGATAAATATGGAAAATGATTGAAAATCAAGAAGCTAAAAAGGGAAAAGCAAATTCTTATGTAGTTTTTTCAATGTTCCATCTAAATATAAAAAGGAATATTCAAAGATGATGCGGGTATAATAGAATGACATAACACATTTATATTGTGAGAAAACATTATTAAAATGAACTTCATCACATAGGTTTGCTAGTTCGCTTTCAGTTCAATATACTTTGTATTATTTTAAATTTATTATCATGTGAAAATGGGCTGCATCTGGTTAAAATACACATACTGGGAAATAATCTAAGCACCAATTAGATTAATAAAGATTACTGTACTATTTATAGTACATTATTTCAACCTTGTTCTAAGCCAATGCTCACCAAAGTAACTTATTGGGATGATGGCAGTGTTCTCTAGTTGCCGAATATAGTAGCTAATGGCACATTTAGCTACTGAGCACTTGGAATGTAGCTAGTGCATCTGAGGAACTACATTTTAGGTTTAATTTTATTGACATATGGAATCTAATTAAACTAAAGAACTTCTGCACAGCAAAAGAAGCTATCAACAGAGTAAACAACCTGCAAATGGAGAAAATTTTTTATAAATTATGCATCTGACAAAGGTCTAATATCCAGAATCTGTAAGGAACTTAAACAAATTTACAAGAGAAAAACAAACAGCCCTATTAAAATGTAGCCAAAGGACAAGAACAGACTTCTCAAAAGAAGATATACATGCAGCCAACAAGCATATGAAAAATATGAAAAAAAAAAGCTTAACATTACTGATCATTAGAGAGATGCAAATCAAAACCACAATAAGATACCATCTCACAACAGTCAGAATGGCTATCATCAAAAAGTAAAAAAGTAACTGGCAAGATGTTGATGAGGTTGTAGCAAAAAAGGAATGCTTATACACTCTTGATAGGAGTGTAAATTATTTCAACTATTGTGGAAAGCAATGTGGTGATTCCTCAAAGAACTAAAAATAGAACAACAATCTGACCCAGAAATACCATTATGAGGGATATACCCAAAGGAATATAAATTGTTATATCATGAAGGCACATGCACACATATGTTCATTGCAGCACTTCTCACAATAGCAAAGACACAGAACCAACCTAAACGCCTACTAACGGTAGACTGGATAAAGAAAATGTGGTACATATACACCATGGAATAGTATGCAGCCCTAAAAAAGAATGAGATCATGTCCTTTGCAGGAACATGGGTAGAGCTAGAAGCCATTGACCTTAGCAAACTAACATGGGAACAGAAAACAGAATATGCTTAAGGGTATGCATATTATCACTTATAAGTGGGGGCTAAATGATGAGAACACATAGAGGGGAACAACAGACACTGGGGCCTAATGAAGGGTAGAGGGTAGGGGGAGGGAGAGGATCAAGAAAAATAACTAATGGGTACTAGGCTTAATACCTGGGTGACAAAATAATCTGTACAACAAACTCCCATGACACAAGTTTACTACATAATAACCCTGCACATGTACCCCCAAGCATAAAAGTTTAAATATATATATATATTATTAATTTAAATTTCAAATTAAATAGCCACATGTGGCTAGTAACTACAATAGTATACAGTATGTTATTTATATTTACATGAGTTCAAATACATAAAATACTTAGAACAGTATTTGGCAGACAATCCATACTTACTTGTGTTTCTTGTTGTTATTGTTAAATGATTTTGTGCCTAAAGTATGTTTTGGAAGATAGGTTATATAATTGTGGACACCGTGCACTGCCGGTTTTCCCTTCTTCCACCTTTGCCTATTTTTACAATCACAATGGTGCAAATTTGGACTTATGCCAAAAATTTTTCCAAAGACACACGATACAAAGAAAACTAAATTCTTCATTTCTGAATCTCATGTCAAATAAAGAAAACTGAACATGGGCACTGAACCTATTTTACATATTGGATAAGAAAAATCAGTTTTATTTTTTAGTTTCACAGAATTGCAATCTGTATTTATAACACCTTATTAACTACTTGCTTTAAGCAGTATAGGGTGCATATAACTTGCACCTGAAGAAAAATTTAAATACCCTTAAGAGTACTCTCCTTTGGGTGTATACCTAGTAATGGGATTGCTGGGTCAAATGGTATTTCTGGTTCTAGATCTTTGAGGAATTGCCACACTGTCTTCCACAATGGTTGAACTAATTTACATTCCCACCAACAGGATAAAAGCGTTCCCATTTCTCCATATCCTCTCCAGCATCTGTTGTTTCCTGGCTTTTTAATGATCACCATTCCAACTGCCCTGAGATGGTATCTCACTGTGGTTTTAATTTGCATTTCTCTAATGACCAGTGGTGATGAGCTTTTCTTCATGTTTGTTGGCCACATAAATGTCTTCTTTTGAGAAGTGTCTATTCATATCCTTCATCCACTTTTTGATGGGGTGGTTTTTTTCTTGTAAATTTGTTTAAGTTCCTTGTAGATTCTGGATATTAGCCCCTTGTCAGATGGATAGATTGCAAAAATTTTCTCCCATTCTGTAGGGTGTCTGTTCACTCTGATGATAGTTTCTTTTGTTGTGCAAAAGGTCTTTAGTTTAATTAGATCCCATTTGTCAATTATGGCTTTTGTTGCCATTGCTTTTGGTGTTTTAGTCATGAAGTCTTTGCCCATGCCCACATCCTGAATGGTATTGCCTAGGTTTTCTTCTAGGGTTTTTATGGTTTTAGGTCTAACATTAAAGTCTTTAATCCATCTTGAGTTAATTTTTGTACAAGGTGTTTAAGGAAGGGGTCCACTTTCAGTTTTCTGCCTATGGCTAGCCCATTTTCCCAACATCATTTATTAAATAGGGAATCCGTTCCATATTGCTTGTTTTTGTCAGGTTTGTCAAAGATCAGATGGTTGTAGATGTGTGGCGTTATTTCTGAGGCCTCTATTCTGTTCCATTGGCATATGTGTCTGTTTTGGTACAAGTACCATGCTGTTTTGGTCACTGTAGCCTTGTAGTATATTTTGAAGTCAGGTAGTGTGATGTCTCCAGCTTTATTCTTTTTGCTTAGGATTGTCTTGGCTATACAGGCTCTATTTTGGTTCCACATGAAATTTAAAGTTTTTTTTTTCTACTTCTGTGAAGAAAGTCAATGGTAGCTGGTTGGGGATAGTGTTTAATCTATAAATTACGTTGGGCAGTAATCATTCCACTATAAAGACACATGCCCACACATGTTTATTGTGGCACTATTCACAAAAGCAAAGACTTGGAACCAACCCAAATGCCAGTAATTGATTGACTGGATAAAGAAAATGTGGTACATATACACCATGGAATACTATGCAGCCATAAAAAGAACGAGTTCCTGTCCTTTGCAGGGACATGGATGAAGCTGGAAACCATCATTCTCAGCAAACTAACACAGGAACAGAAAACCAAACACAACATGTTCACACTCATAAGTGGGTGTTGAACAATGAGAACACATGAACACACGGAGGGAACATCACACACTGGGGCCTGTTGGGGGATGAGGGGCTAGAGGAAGGAGAGTGTTAGGACAAATACCTAACGCAGATGAGGGGATGAGGGGTTGATGGGTGCAGCAACTTACCATGGCACATGTATACCTATGTAACAAACCTGCATGTTCTGCACATGTATCCCAGAACTTAAAGTAGAATTAAAAAAAAAAAAAAGAAAAGAAAAAGAGTACGCTCATCTCTGTTCTTTGTTGATTTTCTGTCATTAACCTGTATTTGGGGTTCCTTATATGTCACAAATTCTCTCAATATCCCTGTGAAGCAGGCCAGCTGAAGTTGTAGAATAATCTTTATTATCTTTTGTGTAAGGAATTGAATTTTCCTACATTTTTCATGTAGTAGCCTCAAGAGTTCTTTACTGAGACCATAGCTGAATTTTAATTCTATTCTTTTTAAAAGAATACTGTATGCTTAAGCAAATATGCTAAATCTATGTGGATAATATTAGCAGTTTTAAGCTAAAACAAATGCAACTTTCAAAAGCGTCTATGTCCTACAATTCCAGGATTCAGACTGAGTCAAGGACAAGAACAACACCTGCTACTACTACTGACCTTTCCTCGTTTGAATATTTCCGAAATCAAAAACGTTAGTGTCAATATGAAAGCAGCAATTAGAAAAAGATAATACAGAGCAAAACAATAATGCATTCAAAAAATTAATTTAGATAAAATTTGAGATTTACTGCAAGATGATAAATACTATTTCCCCGCCAGTCTGTACTTTTACAAAAGGCACTAATAGAATAATGAAACTTACACGGCATACAACTGACTTTCTATTCTGCTTAGAAATGTCCCAGATAATCGCGTGGTAGTGACTCCCAGCTTTTTCTCCTCTTCAACCCCTTGAGGGCAAGGGCTGGGCAGATTGCTAATCCATTCTATCTAAATCCCCTGAAGTGATTGCAGGGCACATTACTAGAGAGAGGAACATTCCTTTCCTTTAGATGCTGATTGCTTCCTAATAGATATAATCCTCTTCACCTTTCCTAACTTCAATTTCATTTAAGCACCTACAGTCATCTGCTTCACAAGGTGCCTCACAGATACTCTCAGCCCCAAGGGGTATAAGCGAAGGGTTCCAGCCAATCACGGTGGGTGGCCGCATTGCCTTCGAAGTAACTGGCTCAGACTGAGCGCCACGTCTATGCTGGCCAATAAGAAGAGTGCTGTGGCGGGAAGTGCGTGGGGGAAGGGATTTTCCTCCTGGTCAAAAGTGAAAAGCAGAAAGAAATGGGCCTCTCTGCCTCCGAACTTTACTGCGAACACAACGATGCTGCAGCTCATTGTGCTGGAGCCCTCACCTAAGCTGTAGGGGAGCTAGCCTGAGAGCACAGGCTGGGAAGTGAAACTCAGCAACCGATAAGGTCCTTACTGGGGTCATGGAAGTGTTCCAGCGACCATTCTAACAGGGGCTCCATCTCCTAATTTCCTGGTTTGTGGGGTAATGATTGTCACACGATTCAAGACATTCGCTTGGGGGGTTTTCAGTTTCTTGCAGCTACAAGGTTCTTAACTCCTAGCTTTAGCATTATTTTTATGTCTGTAGAAAAGTATTAATTATTTGAAAAAGGCAAGAATAGGAGGATAATTTATCACATTTTTTTACAACATGCTGAAACAACTTATGATTATGTTGCCTTGGATTGCTGTGATTTGTCCATTTCTACCTGTATGTATACCAAGTCAGTTCACCTGTGTTTCCAAGCTGTACGGCAAAGAAAGAGCATTTTAAAACTTCTTTGTATTCAGAATCTGAAACAAATTGATTCATCATTTAAAAAAAGATAAAATCAAAGCAAAACAAGAAACTTGATTAAGTAGTAATTTTATTAAAATATTCAGATGTTCAGTGAAGATAAGGTACTGATTCTGATTCCATATAAACATTCTCTATATTCTGTAAGAAGATTCATTCATAAATGTTATAATTACACTGGCATTTAAATCCTTTCTCTTTTTACCATTGTAGAAGATGAGTTTCTATTAGATTGTGGAGACTTCAATTTTCTAGCAACTACACATTTTGGATCAGACTTGGTCTCGATGGTGCTGTTTGAGATGATGTGACAGGGTGTCCAGGCTTCCTGATGTTGTGCCATATAATGGATTTGAGAAGGAATAGACAGAACTCTGAAGATGAAAAACACATTTGAAAGGGTAGGATTTTAGGCATTAAAATAAGAAACCTCTTTAAAGATCACCCAGAATGCAGCAAAGGTCCTAATGGATTTTCACTGGAGTAATACCTAGAACATCCTTGACTCTTCCTCCAGCACTTACAGCCCGCACTGCTTGAGTTTCTGACACAAGCCTAGATTCCATGTATCCTGGGGTCCTCTGGACTTAGGCACCACTGCCTCACCTCTGGTGGGGTGGGGAAATGCAATGACCAATATTTTGACTACTTCTTTCTCTGATGCTGGTTTCACTAAGGCTTCTGTATTGAATATAGTTAGGTTAGACAAAACAAAACAAAACCAATGACTTTAAGTATACAAAGCCATTTTATGTAAGTTTAAATGCTCTTTCATTTAAGTTTCCTGTAAACTATAATTATATATAATTATATAGTTTACAGGAAAACCTAAAATTTGTGAAATTCTATAGGACAAGCAGTCTGGCTTCTTCAACAAATAATGTGCAAGAAAAAAAAATAAGAGAGAGGAAATAGAACCTAGAGATGAAAAGAGATTTAAGAGACATATCTACCCATTTGGATACATCTACCTTCTAAAATTTCCGATTTTTAAAATACAGCAACAACAACAAAACCCCCGTAGAAAACCCTTTACATTTTAATGAGGCAATTGGGGTAGCTTGAACAGTGAGTGTTTGATGGCCTCAAGACATTCTTGTTAAATGTTTAGGTATGATCCTGCCGTTATATTTTTAAAAGTCCTTGTCCTTTGAAGATACAACTGGAGTCTTTACGGTTGAAATTAAATATCTGAGATTTGTTTGAAAACCTTCTGGAGGGTGAGGAAATGGAGGGCAGTAGAGGTGAAACAGCAATGACCATGGGTTGATGGTCCTTGAAGCTGGCTGATGGGTACATGGCAGTTGCTTACAATGAATATTGCCATGAATATTGGCATGAATTGCCAACGAATGTTGCCATGAATATTCTCTCCATTTCTGTATCAGAATGTGAGCGTTTTCTCCAAGAATTAAAAAAAAAATAGTTTGAAAGATAGATTTAGAGAAGTCTATCTTTCTGATGATAGGGAAAGTAGACCTAGTTTGATTAATACAAAGTCATTTGCTTCTGAAACAATCGAAATCAAAATAGCCACAAAGGCCAGGAGATGTGCCAGGATTTCTTCTTTAGCCATTCATAATGAAAGGAAAACAGAAAACGAAAAAGGAATTTTTCTTTTATCAAAATAGAAAATAAACATAAATCACTTCTGAGGTGCTCTCCAGTCATCCATTACGTCACCACACTCACACACAGTGGAAACCATCTTGAAAGTAGACTGAAAGGTGGGTCTTTGATGGAGACCCCTCCTGTACTTGCTGAGAAGTACAGATCTGAATGCAACAGAACCCATCTCTGTAGAAAGTAAATAATCCATAACACCTACCGAGCCACTTTTTACTTACTACAAGTTTATGAGACACTAATATAAAAAATATAAAATTTTAAATATCTCACTTTAATTCCTTATCTCAGGTGTATCTTTCAGGCAGTAAAAGTTAAACTAAGTTGAGGATAAAAAATACTAAATGTTCTGACCAGGTACAGTGGCTCATGCCTGTAATCCCAGCACTTCGGGAGGCCAAGGATGGTGGATCACCTAAGGTCAGGAGTTCGACATCAACCTGGCCAACATGGTGAAACCCTGTCTCACTAAAAATACAAAAATTAGCCAGGCGTGGTGACAGGCACCTGTAATCCCAGGTACTCAGGAGGCTGAGGCAGGGGAATCACTTGAACCCAGGAGGTGGAGGTTGCAGTGAGTCAAGATCATGCCATTGCACTCCAGCCTGGGAGACAAGAGTGAAACTCTGTCTCAAAAAAAAAAATAATAATAAATTTTCTTTCTCTAGTAAAAATGAAAATATATTTATATTATACCATCCTAGTTTGTCAAAAAGATATATTACATTTGTTTTCTTAAATATGTATGTGTTTTTTATCCATGAAGTAGGTCTACCTTTTCATTTTTACTCTGTCTTACTTGTTGAATCATCTAAATTCATTTTCTCTGTGCTTTAGGAAATCGTTTACTTTCTGTTTTCATTCCTACCAAAACAATACTAAAAGTGTGTATCATATCATTATTGATTAAAATGCAAAAATAAAAAAGTCAAGTGTTTTGTTAGGCTTCAACCACAGCACTCAAGGCTCTTAAACTACGAGAAACCACCTGACCTGATACCTCGCTACTCATTTTCATAACCAAGAGCAAGATAAAAAACTATGACCTATTTTCATAAAGAAAAAGAATAATTAAAACTTTAGCTTTATATAACACTCACTTTATAAGGAGTGAATTTTATATAGCTCTAAAATCAAATGTAATAAAACTTTTAGAGTTCAGAAGTGGTGTGTCATAACTAAATTTACTTTATATCCAGATGAAGTCTCATAACACTTACTTAAGAAAGGAATGGGAAAAATAAAAAGAAAGGAATGAGATGTTGATCAAAGAGTGCAAAGCTTTTGTGCAAGATGAATAAATTCTGGGGATCTAATGTATGACATGTGACTATAATACTGTGTGATATACTCAAAATTTGCTAAGAGAGATCCTCAATGTTTGCAGCGCGCACACACACACACACACACACACACAGTTAACTATGTGAGGTGACAGATATTTTAAATAGTTTTGTTGTAGTAATCACTTCACAATGTATACTATAGTAAAATATAATGTATACTTTAAACATATAAAAGTTGTATTTGTCAACTATACCTAAAAATGACTTAAAAATTAAAAAAATCTAAAAAAGTAACAAGAAAGGTTTTCCTTGCCATTTTCTCCCTGCTTATACAAATAAGGGATAGCCCCAAAAAGGTCCAAGGAAGATGTAATACATTCTCACTTCTTTTTTCTCTTCTAAGTTATCAGGTAATGGCCCTCACTAGTCACTCTAAATTTAAACAGAACATAGAATGCTATCCTCTCTTTTGTTTTTGAAAATAAAATATGAAAGACATTCAATTAATAGTTACTATAAGTAACTGACTAATACTCTGTGGGTTAAACTGATATTTTCCAGATTTGTCAGCTCTTTTTGAGTATAAACAGTGACCACGATGCCATTTAACAGTGAACTGAACTTACAAAGCATACTGAAGCTGTCCTGAAATGAACAATTCTCATGGCATATTTGTAGAGACGGAAACTCCTTTCTATCCCCAACTGAAATAACTCCACTAAAATGTTTCTTTTAGTTATGACGTAGAAACATGTTCAAGCAACACTGGTTCAGTGTGTGTGTGTGTGTGTGTGTGTGTGTGTGTCTGCATTTGTGTGAAATGATACAGTTCACCCTTTGCCACTTACCTCTGTTTTCTCTGGGTCGCTCCAGTTCCCGTAAACTGGATTGACAAAGGCACAGTTACCACTTCCCTCGGTTTTCCTTAAAGCACACAGGCCATCAAAAAAATTAAAAAATAAAAAGTATTGACATTTACCATAGTACATTTTCAGGTTATTGTTTGTTAGAAACTTTTGAGACACGTTGTCTAGCCAGCACACTTATTTCCATGAATGTATTACCATGAGTAAAGTTAGCTTGTTTTTTATTTTTTTTTTTGCAGGACACCAAGGCAACCACATTCATGAAAGCAAATGTAATTTGAACTCTGAGTATTTAGATCCAAATAAACCCAGGCAAGTAAAAGAAATGGCAAAAGTTAGTAGTCTGAATGTTGATTTCTTAAACTATTACTCAGTGCAAAGCGTCCAACATTAGAAAGAACAATGTAATATGAAGCTGTACTAGTGATAAAGAAAGGTCATCTTGAAGTCCTTGACACTGCAAAGTGCCAAACCACTACATCCTGAAGACTGTTTTCCATGACAATATCTGTCATAAAGCTCTGTAGCACATGAGTCATAGTCCTTAACATTTTCATCAGCAAAGTTAAGTACAAGTGTTCTGAAAAGTTCTTTAGGGTAGTGTTTCATGAAAATCAAAAACAGCAAGCCCTTGGTAATATCCCATATCAGACTAGATGTGCATAATTCACTATAATTAACTGGGTTCCATATGATTATTTTCCTTTTATACTTAAGAATTAATAGACTTATTAGAAGACACACAGCCCTGGACTACTTGCTGACAACTGATGAAGAAAAAATGTCCATCATAGGAACAACAAAAAATAACCAAAAACTAAATACACACACACACAAACACACACACGAAAGGATCCTATACCTGCCTGTGTATACGTGCACACACACACACACACAATGGAGAATGGAAGACCAATTCCAGGATGATTTTCTTAAGGGTTTAATGACAAGAGTAACAAGTATATAATGTATGATAACTGTATAATACAATGTATAATGTATGTATAATATATATTTTTTGCCTAATCAGGATATAGTGAAAATTAATGTTTGTCAGTAATATAATTCTAAGTCCCAAAATAAAATGTACTAAAAAGGAGGCTCTTACTGATTGGATTTCTAAAAACAAACTGCCATAGGCATAACTGCCTATTGTCATCTACCAAACCACATGGTCCTTTTCAAAGAAACTGCAACATCAGTGAGCCTAACAGTCTAATCTGGCTAATTATGTTTGGCTGGCAATATATTTTCCCTGTGGATTCAGTGTCTTTTAAGCTTCCTGATCTCCACTGGCTTAAATATACAATAGATTAAATGTTTCACCCTCACTGCGGGTACATTTTGCTTATTGATGAATCGGGCCATTTGCATCTATTTTGTGGGTTATTCTTGAAAAAAGTCTGAACTGAGGCAACAAATATCTGTTAATTCCTTAAGCACTAATTGAATGCTTATTAGTTGCTCTGATTAATTTGAATAAGTTGTGTTTGACTCTTTGCCTTTACTTTGTTCAAGACTAGTATACGTTAAATTCTTGGAGTAGTAATCTTAGTACACAGCAGGGTTAGCGCATGAGCTGAGCCAGGGATGATCTTAGAGTTGAGACTGGGTAGGGAGTGAAATATAGTTTTGAAATGTATCAAAATACCAAAGCAGGAAAAATTGGACACGGAAGTAGGGATGATCAAAACAAAATAGAAATTAGGAACCAAGTAAAGATAAGACAGCCGCTGACACCAAGAGCTCAGAAAATTAATAGAGGCTGAAATCAGGCATGAAATCAGGAAGCAGGAGGAAACCCAAACCACAGGGCTAGACAGGACAGATGGTCAAAGGCCGAGCATGCAACCAGGAGCTGAAGGGACCAGCTTGGCCATCAGTCACAAGGATGTGAGGCAGAAGCAACACAAAAGATCGTGATATGAAGCAATTATTTTTGGCCTTAAACTGCTGGGACTCCAGATGACCCAGACCATGGTTGGCAGGCAGAAGCCAAGTAAATTTATGTAATTCTCAGCCCTCTTAATTCAATTATTGAAGCTGGTTGTCTTCTGAAAGGGCTTTAAGTCTGAAATAATTTTCCATTAAAATGAAAAAACAGCATTTGAAGGTGTCTGGCCTTCAAGATTTGGGTAACTACAAAGAAGGAAGATATTTAAGAGTAAGGATGTGGAGTTGTAATAAAAGAAGAAAGGGTTTCAGTGTGAGTATTGGGAGGTGAGCAATGGCAAATCCTTCCTACTGCAACTTTTGCTTTTTAGTAGTCTCAAATTGCTTTTATTTTTCCCAGATCGAAGATATATCTCCCATTCTTGAAAATCCCTGGATAATTAGACTTACATTTTAATGTCTTTCCTATTTATTTATAAGGTAAACTATTACACACACCGTCCACAGATTCTTCCATGAAGGAAATTGCTAATGTCACTCTACATATTTACTATTTCAAGTTCAATACTATGATTTTCCATCTTCATCACCTATGCCAATTTGATATTCAAATACAGGCAATTTTAGTTAGAATGGTGGATCCTTACATGAGGGAAATAAAATGTTTGTTTCATTATAAAGTTTTTGGCCAGTTCTGAAACTCAATGGTGTAATGAAGAGTCTTCATCAGGCCAAAAAAAAAAAAAAAAAATGCAATGTTTGACTTACTGTATTTGTCAATATGCTGGTAGCTCTTAAGGAGGAGTTGATTTTTTTTTTTTCCTTACCAATGAATAAGTGAGTTGTAAGAACTGAGGTTCTAAAGAATATAACCACCTCTAGGAATAATGATGATAAAGGAATTGACTTAGAAATTTTGAGTAGAGGAAAGGAAGTTGAATGGATCATATGTTTTTCTCCCTTGACTTATCATGCATTCACATAAATTAAGTTTATCTTAGATCCATTATGTGCAGATACCGTGCGAAGTGGAATTCTGAATGTGCGACAAGAGACATATGTCAGTGCAAAACTAAGATAATTCTGATGGCAATTTCCAATTTTAATTTAGTGAGCATATTTATAGTTCTAATGTAATTCACTTATTAACTGACAACATTGTTTTAGTGTTGATAAAAGCATGGAAGTGTTTATAATAGTCTGAAATTATTACAAATAGGAAGGAAGAAACGAAGAATAAAACAAAGACCAATCTATGTTACATGCAATACCAATAAACATGACTTTGAGGGGAATGTTTTACATTTTTATTTTTAACAGCTTTATGGAGCTATAAATCACATGCCATACAATTCACAAACTTAAAGATACAATTCAATGGTTTTCAGTAATGTTACTTTTATTAATTTCTAATTAAGAGTGGTAACCTATATATCACATAAAATTTGCCATTTTAACCATTTCGAGAATACAACTCAATGCCATTAATTCCATTCACAGTGTTGTGCTACCATTACTACTATTTCCAAAGTGTTTTTATCACTCTGAACTGAAACTCCATGGCCGGTAAGCATTAACACCCCATTCCCGTCCAACCAGTCCCAGGTAAACTCTCATCTACCTTCTGTCTTTATGAGACTCTAGGTACTTCATCTAAGTGGAATCATACAGTATTTGTCCTTTTATGTTTGGCTTATTTCACTTAGCATAATGTTTTCAAGATTCATCCATATTGTAGCATGTATCAGAACTTTAATATTTTTATTGCTGAATAATATTCCATTGGATGTATATGCCACATTTTGTTTATTCATTCATCTGTTGATGGAAATTTGGGTAGTTTCCATCTTTTGGCTACTGTGACTAGTGCTATGGTGAACATTGCTGTATGAATATCTGCTTAAGTCTCTATTTTGATTCTTCGAGGTGTATAACTAGGAGTTGAATTGATGGAACACTTGGTAATTCTTTTTTAACTTTCAAGGAACTACCAACTGTTGATAGTGCTGCACCATTTTACATTCCCACCAACAACGTGAGGGGTTCTATTTCTCCTCATCCTCATTAACACTTGTTATTTTCAGTTTTTAAATTATTATTATTATTGCTATCTCAGTGGAAGTGAATGGTATCTAATTGTGGTACTGATTTTCATTTCCCTAATGACTAGTGATGTTGAACATCTTTTTATGTGCTTATTGACTATATGTAATCTTCTTTGAAGAAATGACTATTCTAGTCCTTTGCCCATTTTGAAATTGGGTTGTCTTTTTGTTCTTAAGTTGTATGGATTTTTATGTATTCTGGATATTAAACTTTTATCAGTTACATAATTTTGAATATTTTCTACCATTTTGCAGATTGTCTTTTCACTTTCTTTCTTTTTTTTTTTTTTTTTTTTTTGAGACGGAGTCTTGCTCTGTCACCCAGGCTGGAGTGCTGTGGCCGGATCTCAGCTCACTGCAAGCTCCGCCTCCCGGGTTCCCGCCATTCTCCTGCCTCAGCCTCCGGAGTAGCTGGGACTACAGGCGCCCACCACCTCGCCCGGCTAGTTTTTTTTGTATTTTTTAGTAGAGACGGGGTTTCACCGTGTTCGCCAGGATGGTCTCGATCTCCTGACCTCGTGATCCGCCCGTCTCGGCCTCCCAAAGTGCTGGGATTACAGGCTTGAGCCACCGCGCCCGGCCTCACTTTCTTGATAATGTCTTTTGTTGCCCAAAAGGTTTTGATTCTGATAAAGTCCAATTTACTTATTTATTTTTTGTTGTTGCTTGTGCTTTTGGTGTCATATTTAAGAAAGAATCAATTTCCAAATCCAAGATCATGAAGATTTACCACTATGTTTTCTTTTAAATGCGTTATGGCTTTAGCTCTTACATGTAGCTCTTTGATCCATTTTGAGCTAATTTCTGTATGTGGTGTGAGGTAGGGGTCCCATCTGCATTCTTTTGCATGTCAAAATCCAGTTGTCCCAATGTCATCTATTGAAGAGACTATTTGTTCCCCATTGGATGGACTTGGCATCTTTGTCAAACATTGATCATGATAGATGTATGGGTTTATATTTGAATTTACAATTCAATTCAATTCAATTCAATTCGGTTGATCTATATGTATGTTCTCATGCCTCATGCCAATACCACACAATTTTGTTTACTGTATTTTTGTAGTAAATTTTGAAATTAGGAAGTTTGAGTTCTCCAACATTGTTTTGGCTATCCGTACCCTTGCAATTTATAAATTTGAGAAGAGGTTTTTCATTTTTGCAAAAATGGCTGTTGGAATTTTCTATAGAGATTGCCTTGAATATGTAGGTTGCTGTATTAGTCTGTTCTCATGCTGCTGTGAAGAAATACCTAGCCTGGGTAATTTATAAAGGAAAGAGGTTTAATTGACTCACAGTTCCACAGGGCTGGGGAGGCCTCAGGTAACTTACAATCATGGCAGAAGGGGAAGCAAACATGCCCTTCTTCACACAGTGGCAGCAAGAAGTGCAGAGCAAAAGGGGGAAAAGCCTCTGATAAAGCCATCAGACTTTGTGACAACTTACTCACTATCATGAGAACAGCAGCATGAGGGTAAGCACCCCCTGATTAAATTACCTCCCACTAGGTCCCTCTCACGACTTGTGGGGATTATGGAAACTAGAATTCAAGATGAGATTTGGGTGGGGGCACAGAGCCAAACCATATCAGTTGCTTTAGTTAGTATTAAGATCTTGACAATATTGTCTTCCTTTCTATGAACTTAGTGTGTCTTTCCATTTAGTTAGGTCTTATTTAATTTCTTTCAATAATGCTTTGTGATTTTAAGTGTATAAATCTTTCACCTCACTGGTTAAATTTATTCCCAGGTATTTTATTCTTTTAGATGCTATTATCAATAGAACTGCCTTCAAGATTTCCTTTTCTGATTGTTCATTGCTAGTATGTAGCAATACAACTGATTTTTGAGTGTTGTTTTTATACCTTGTAACTTCTCTGAATTTGTTTATTTGCTCTAGTAGCTGTCTTGTGGATTCTTTGGGATTTCTTATATGTAGAATCATGCCATTTGTGAATACTGAATTTTACGTCTTCTTTTCCAATTTGAATGCCTTTTACTTCCTTTTTTTCCCAGTTCCTCTGGCAAAAGTTTATTTTTGATAACCACATTTATCCCTAGCTAAGTGGGGCTATAAAACTTCCTTAATATAAACAATTTTAAAGCTAGTGTATAGGAAAATTATTATGGCAATGTTTGGACAGTTTCAGGGTAGAATCTAATTGCCACTTAAAGTGAACATCTTTAGACTAGCTAAGTGAATAAACCTTTATCTGGGTTGAAAGGAAACAAAGGTGACAGTGAGACTAGCTGTCACTCCAAATGCTGACGTGTCTAGGACAGAGTGACAGCACAATGTTCCTGCTGAGAGGCCTGTTCTTCAAAATGAACATCCTTTTACACACGTTGCAAGTTTGTTAATTTTTAACATACACTTTTATAATTTGTTTTACTGAGTATTTTCACTTTATTTACTAAATTGATTGCCATTTTTGGTGATAAATGAGTGATTTAATTTCTTTATGTTAACTACAGACATGTGTTTGTTTTTGTTTTTGATTTTCCCCCTAATTTACGAGTAAGTCACTTGGTGTGTCTGTAAAACTGCTCCTGCTGCTTAGTGAAATTCACCAAACACCAAGTTTCCACTACCATCTCATGGGAGTAACACTGTGACAATATGTTCATATTTAAAATTAGGTTTAGAAAATATTCAAAGAAAAATGAGCTCAAAACTTTAACATTTTTTATTTTTTATTTTTAGAGACAGAGTCTCACTCTGTTGCCCAGGCTTGTATACAGTGGTGTGATCATAGCTCATTGCAGCCTTGAACTCCTGGGCCCAAGTGATCCTCTGGCCTCAGCCTCCTGAGTTGCTGGGACTATAGGTGCATGCCAACACACCTGGCTAATTTTTTAATTTTTTTGTAGAGATGGGGTCTTGCTATATTGTCCAGTCTGGTCTTGAACTCAAAATTCCTGACTTCAAGCAATGCTCTCGTCTTGGTCTCCTAATGCACTGGGATTAGGGTGTGAGCCACTGTGCCTGACATGAGCTCAAAATGTTAGCACAGATTTTTTAAGTGAAAGGGAATACCATTTGTGAGGGTCATGGATGATTATTTCCGTCATATCTTGGTGGATTGTGCTATAAAACTTCAGTGTCGAAACCTGTCCACGTGACAGTATGAATAATCATACTGACTGAAATTAGGATAATTACAATGCAGGTGTCAAACGATGTTAATGGATAAACAAAATAATTTATCTATCAAAAGGTATTTTCCCTGTATTTCTTGTGAGGAGGCGTTGGTCCTCATGCTTCCATGAGGGAAATGATTTCTAGACATTGTTTGTAAGATGTCAGACAATATCCTAAAATCTGAGACACAATTGTCATGAGTTAAGTGCCTGAAAGGAACTGATGCTCTCCAATGTGGTAACTCACTCCTTCAGATGGTGGAAAGAGAATTTCTTAATGTTACTTATCATTTTTCTTATTTACTTATCGACATTCACCCAACATGTCTAGGACACATACTATGTACCAAACGTTGCACTGGGTCCTAGACTTACAAAGTTGATTAGTATACGGCTCCTACCTCTAGAGCTTTTCAGAGGGTGGCAACTGCTGGTTTCTGTCCTTAGATGAAATGCCATGTTTATAAAGTGCTTATCACAAGTAGGTGCCTACCAATAGTTGGGTGCCATTCTCTTCAACTTCTTTCCGTATGCTTTCCTCCTTTTGTCATTTACATCTTCTTTTAAACTTCCGACTTCTTTCTCCTGACCCCCAAATTTGTGAAATGAAAGGACATTGGTATAAAGAACAATAATAAGGAGGTGTCAAAATTAATAATCATGGTACTACTTTGAACTTTTTCCACCTTTTTTTTTTTTTTTTAGAGACATGGTCTTGCTCTGTCACTTAGGCCATAATACAGTGGCATGATCCTAGCCCACAGCAGCCTCCAACTCCTGGGCTCAAGAGATCCTCCTGCCTCAGCCTCCTGACTAGCTGGGACTACAGGAATGTGCTATCACACCCAGCTAATTTTTTAATTTTTTGTAGAGATGACATCTCACTATGTTGCCCAGGCTAGTCTTGAACTTCTAGTTTCAAGCAATCATCCCCCCTCAGCCTCTGAAGGTGCTGGGATTACAGGTGTGAGCCACCATGCGTAGCATTACTTTTAATTTAAATAAAAAGATTTATTAATTTAGAGCCTGGCAAGAACCTTTGCAATCATCTTGTCTCTGTCTTCTATTACAGATGGAGCAACTGAGATTCTCCTCCAACTAGACTCTAAGTCCTCTGAGGGATAAGGAACATGTCTGGTTTCCTCATCTCTCTGTCACAGCACCTTGTGAAGGCCTGGAAGACAGTAGGAATCAACTGAGTGTTTGTAGAAAGAATGATGATAATTATCTATGGTCTAAAGGTTTAGTGATGAAATGAAGCCCACTAACTTCTCTCTGCTTATTTCCACCCTCAATGATATATTTCCTCAACCCCCACGGAGGAAAGACAATTTATTTTTTACTATTGTTCAATAGAGCCATGTTTGTATGTAGCTTCCTGTTCTGCTTAGCCCAAGACAGTAAGTGGGTCAGGAGTACCCTCTGCCCTCTGTTTCTGTTTTGTTTTGTTTTGTTTTTCTTTTTCCATTCCTTTTTCACCTGCTTAAGTGGCAGCCCAGAGTAGCTTGGAGGCTTCCCTGAAGATGAGCAGAGTACAGTAGATTAGGCATGGCCTTTCTATTTATTTCTACTATGGAGAAAATGAAAAAGTTATATGGCTGGAAAGAAAAATCACCTGAGTACTAATTTGTTATTTTACAATATTTGAAAAATAAAGACCTGTGTTCCTCCTATGTATTTCTTTTAAACAATGAGGGGTATGGAACATCTATGCATAAACATCAAGGTCTTCAAGTGAATTTTCAGGCTGTGAAGAGTTTGATTTGTTACTACTAGGGAGAGATGTTTCCTAACCATAAAAATGCATGTGACTTTTTTTTAAAGGCTGCATCTAAATTATGTAAGACAATAATTTCACTAGTGGAAATAGAATTCATTTATTCTGGAGTCATGCCTGTTACATTTTATTTCATTTAGTGTAATTAATGGTGAATCTGAGTTGTCCCAGGGAAGTAAATCTTAATTCTCCTCTTCCTACTTCCACCTCTCTCATTTTAAAGTCTTCAATTAGTTTTCCCCAAATGTTTCCAGTCTTAAGATTTAAGGAATTTGAAGCCTTTCCCAACGATCTAATCTTCCAGATAAAAGGAAAATACAATACAGCATTCCAATCAAAATAAAATATTCCTGGGTTTGTTTTTAATTATACCTATTTTTAATGTTCATTAAATATATTTCCCACTGCCAAGAAGAGATCTTTTTAGAAATGTTTGTTTCTTAACCAGGGTACTGTTTTCTTCTTCTTCTTCTTCTTTTTTTTTTTTTTAACTTTGTCTCATCCTAAAAATCAATGAGCAATGTTCTTTAATTTTTTTTCTTCCCTGGCTTTATAACCTAAGGAAATAGGTTTTGTGGTTTGTTTACTTGTTCATTTTTCACTTGCAGTAATCATGAGAGATTGGTGCCCTGTGTTTCCAATGGAACGCTCGGTGTCAAATGATTCAATGTATCATCTTTCTTTTCTCAAAACCTTAAAGTGTTATTTTACACCTGCTCTCTGATCATTTACAGTCCATTTTTTAGCCTGTTTGAATAGACTGGTTTTTTCAAGGAAAGTAATCATAAATTTTAATTTTAGGCACTATTTTGTCCTTTTTGTGATAAAGACTGATTTATAGCATTTTAAAAAAACAATAGCACAGTAAAACAACAGAAAACAGATAAGAAGTAGGTAGGAAGTTGGAGAAAGGGGATCTGAGAACAGGAAAATAGAATTGAGGCAAAGGTAACAAGATGGACAGTTCATGAAATGGCTATCATCGGAGTATGTATATTTATTAGAGGCAGGACGCAACTTAAACTTTAAGATTCTAGAAATCAAATTTAAGCAGGACAATCAATTACGCAGGCTATAATTTAAAAAAGAAACAAACCAGATACTTAGAAGCACTTTTTCTCTAACTCAAGAGATAAAGCATTTATTGTGTGGATCCTGTTACTGCTCTAATGTTACAAAGTAACACGTCCCTAACCACGTTATTTTAGGAAAATCAGTAAAGGGTTACACTAGGTTGTTTCAACGAATACTTTTCAAACATCAAGCTGAAACGATGCCAAGATGTGCTTCAGTAAAAGCTACCCAGAAAGTGTTGGCAAGGAGGGAGGGGAGATTTTATGGAGATCTTGAAGCACAACAATGCCTTAGATAATTTGATTTTGGGGGCATTTTCATATATTCATGTTTATCATAAAAAAGTCAACACCAAGCTTATAATTTATAGTGCATCATTGCAGTGTAACACATTAGATCTGTTATAGAAGTCTACAGGTAGAAAAATGACTTTGTGCACAAAGTCATAAGGTAATAGAAGAAATAAGTTGAGTCTATGAAGTCAACCTATTCTCATTGAGTGTACACTCCCATAAAATATGATGTTATCTGACTACTGCTGAGAGAGAAAGAGAGACAGTGAGAGAGAGAGAGAGAGAGAGAGAGAGAAATTAGAATGTAAATAGCAAACTATCTAATGGTCTCTATTCCTGTCAAATGATGATTTTTTTTTTTTAATAAACAATCTGGAGGAAAAGAAAGAAAGAAAAGAAGCCAATTTGAAAAAGCAACGATACATTAACAAGAAATGTCTATGAGCTCACATTTTCATTCCAACTCCTTGTTCATTTCAGGAACAAACTGAACCAAATGTTTGGGTGAAAAAGTTCAGAAAGAACTGGGTTTGCAAACACAACCAGAAATGCCACAAAAGGCAGAGGAAAAGATTCATCACCCAGAGTCACAAAACCAAACAATTGGTACACCAAATTTTGCTAAACTCATTCACATGATACAGCAGCTGCTTTATTTTTCTTCCACTCTTTTCGGGCAGGAAATAAATATGCTGACCACAAAACCGTCACTGTTTAAGCAGTCTTGCTGTGGCAGAGCATTTTAATGGGAACATGCCCAGGAATATGGAGGCAATTAGTAGGAATAAAGCTGACCCAGGTTTCTGTAATTTAACCTTAAAGAAAACCCAGGCTGCCAATGGGAGCTCCGTCTTCACTCCACTTCTCAAGTGCAGTGTTAGCAAATTCACAACCACCTAATAGAAACCAGATGCCTAGCAGGAAAGTTCCTTTGGAAATATATTTGATAGTGTATATATATTTTATATATATGTATATATTTTTGGACAGTGTCTTGCTCTGCTGCCCAGGTTGGAGTGCAGTCGTGGGATCACAGTTTGACCTCCTGGACTCAGGCAATCCTCCCTCCTCAGCCTCTTGGGTAGCTAGCACTACAGCCATGTACCACCATGACCAGCTAATTTTTTGTTTGTTTGTTTTGCTGAGATGAGCTTTTGCCGTGTTGCCTTGAGCTCCCGGACTCAAGCAATCCTCCTGCCTCGGCCTCACAAAGTGCAGGGATTACAGGCCTTAGACACAATGCCTGCCCTAACAGCACATTTAAAAAAGATGTCTTGACCTAGTAAAATTATTGGAGTCAGTCTTTAGGTAATAATTACAGAGAAAGACAAAAATGCATATAGAAAAAGGTTCATCACAAATTATCAATAATAATGAAAAATTAGATGCAAGCTCAATGTCTAATAGGAGAATGGTTAAATGACGATCCATGTAGTTGACACATCAACCTTTTCAAGTCATACTTTAAAGAATATTTAGTGGTATAGGGCTATGATATGGTTTGGATATTTGTCCCCTTCAAATCTCATGATGAAATGCGATCCCTAATGTTGGAGGTAGAGCCTGGTGGGACCTGACTGGATCATGGGGGCAGATCCCTCAGGAAAGGCTTAGCGCCACATCCCCTTGGTGATGAGTGAGTTCTTGCTCTGAGTTCATGCGATTTGGTTGTGTAAAAGTGTGTGGGACCTCCTTCCAGTCTCTTTTGCTCTTGCTCTTGCCACATGATGTGCTTGCTCCTGCTTCGCCTTTTGCCATTAGTAAAAAAGCTCCCTGATTCCTCCCCAAGAGCTGAGTAGATGCTGGCACCAAGCTTCTTATACAGCTTGCAGAATTGTGAGCCAATTAAACTCCTTTTCTTTATAAATTATCCAGCCTCAGCTTCAAGTATTTCTATTTCTCCTTCTTTCTTAAATAATTGATTGATGAGGTTTTGTTTGTTTGTTTGTTTGCTATATTGCAGAATGAAATGGGTCAACAACTGACATACTGCATAAATCAGTGAACTAATATTTTCTAAATGTAACATGCATGATACTACAAAATCACACATAGGTAAGTGATCCATTCAAAGTGAAAAATAGACCAGTGAATTTTTAATGTAACAGTTCAAAAATTCTATGGATGTGGTTTCAGATTCTGCATTACAACTGCATTTGAAGAAACTACCCCATGTAAAGTTTTGGTGTAATAGAAAAGTATCAATAATTATCTCAAAAGCTAGTAAAATACACCTTCTGTATTTTTCCATTCTTGCATTGCTATGATGAAATACCTGAGACTGGGTAATTTATAAAGAGATGAGGTTTAATTGGCTCACAGTTCTGCAGGCTGTACAGGAAGCATAGTGGCTTCTGTTTCTGGGGATGACTAAGGAAATATACAGTCAGGTGGAAGCAAGCATGTCTCACATGGCTGGGGCAGGAGCAAGAGAGAGTGGGGGCAGGTGCCACACAGTTTTAAACAACCAGATCTCACAACAACTCATTCACTATCAGTAGAACAGCACTGGGGGGATGGTGCTAACCCATTAATGAAAATTCTGCCCCCATGATTCAATCACCTCTCACCAGGCCCCACCTCCAACAATGGGGATTACAATTTGAGCTGAAGTTTGGTGGGGACACAGATCCAAACCATATCACCTCCTTTTTAAAAATACCTATCTGTGTGAGGTTGAATGTGGTTCATATATTTCAACAAATCAAGATAATGGCTTTAATGCAGAAGTGGATATAAGAATCCCACACTAGCTCTCACGAAAGGTTTGTTTTAGTTGGAGTAGTGATATGATTTGGATGTCTTGTCCCCTTCAAATCTCATGTTGAAATGTGAGCTCCAGTGTTGGACAGTGGGCCTACTGGGAAGTTTGGGCCATGGGGGCAGATCCCCTGTGAAGGGCTTAGTGCTACCCTTGCAGTAATGAGTTCTCACTCTATGAATTCATGAGAGATCTAGTTGTTTACAAGAGCATGGCACCTCCTCCCTCTCTCTCGATCACCCTTGTCATGTGATGCGCCAGTTTCCCCTTTGCCTTCTGCCATGATTGTAAGTTTCCTGAGGCCTCACCATAAGCAGATGCTGGCATCATGCTGTTTGTACAGCTTGCGGAACCGTCAACCAAATAAACCTCTTTTCTTTATAAATTACCCACCCTCAGGTATTTCTTTATAGCAATGCAAATGGACTAATACAAGTAGCTTTGTTCTACTAAGCACTGCGGGTTCAAATATGAATAAATACTTATTTATTTGGCTAACATATACTTTTCCTTTGATAAATTTTTGCTAGTTACCTGTTGTGGAAATATTTTTTTCTCTCTCTTTCTTCAACAAATGTGATATCCCAAAGCCCCACAGTTGCTAAAGGTCACTTTTAAATAGAATGTTATATTTCTCATATATATATATATATATGAATGTTACATTTCATATATATATGAATGTTACATTTCATATATATGTATATATACACCATATACTTTAAATATACAAATATGTTTTCATAATAGGTTATAATGGATATCTTGTCACTTAAAAAGCTATTAATAAATATAATTGTATATATTTCTTAGTTTAATTTCATATATGGTAAGTCTTGATAGGTATAAACCACCTTAAGAAAACTCTTTGGGGTCTTCAATAAGTTTTAAAGGTGTGATGGTATGTTTAGACCAAAATGTTTGAGAATGGTCAGTATAGCGAAATAAGGAGAAATAAATTTCACAGCAATTTCAATTTTAAGAGGAAAGAGTGCATGTACATATTTATACATTGATAAAAGTTCAAAAGAAGATACATCAAAATGTTAACAGTATGTAACTCTGGGTGATGAGATTAACCAACATTTTAAATTCTTTTAAACCCGTGTAGTTGGATTTCCCAAGTTCTATTTATGTGTCAGATGTGCACTGGAATCTCAGGGTAGGGGTGATAGTTTCACAATTTGGAAAGATCACAAGATGTGTCCCCAACTTGAGCTCCCCACCTCCACCCTGCCCACACACCTTGTAGGACATTTGCCTAAATAAAAGATGAGATCTGCACGCCTCATGATTTTCACGTTCCCTGTTTTGCTGATTCCCCTCTTTTATCATCTCTTCTCAAGCTACATCCTAGCCCTGCAGTACTACTCACCACTTTTTGGATGTGTCACATTGATACGGCAGGGGGACAGGGAAGAGCTGGGTAGAGAAGGGCAGGTCCCTGGCGAGGGCTCCACCCCCAGGACTGTGCCAACGGACCTAGGTGAGGACAGGCATTTCTGTGTTCTTGCCCAAATGTTGCATTTCCCAGACCATCCTGGCCTGCCAAGCCCCCATCCTGTGCCTATAAAAACCCCGAGACCCTAGCGGGCAGACATACAAGCAGCTGGATGTCGAGAGGAACACACTGGTGAAAGAATACCCAAACAGACGTCAGTCAGCAGAAGCCGGTAGACGCTGGCAGGCCGACCAGCAGAATGAGGTGGAGTTTGGCCGGGGTGGTTGGAGGGGAGCCCGGCCACTGGGCAGCCTTACTCCAGGGGAAAACCACCTTCCCAATCCATTCCCTTCTGGTTCCATCATCTGAGAGCTACCACCACTCAATAAAAACCCTTGCACCCATCCTCCAAGCCCAAGTGTGACCCGATTTTTTCCAGTACACCAAAGCAAGAATCCAGGAAACAGAAAGCCCTCTGTCTTTGCCATAAGGCAGAGGGTCTAATTGAGCTGGATAACACAAGCCGCCTACAGACAGCTAAACTGAAAGAGCATACTGTTAACACACGCCCACTGGGGCGCTGTAAAAACTCAACCCCAGACACTGCTGTGGGGTCGGATCCCCACAACTTGCCTGTCTGCATGCTCCCCCTAGAGGTTTGAGCAGCGGGGCACCGACGGAGCGAGCCCCACACACCCATTGTACGCTCTGCAAGAGGGATAAGGGGACTTTTCCCACTTCAACATTTTTTAACTCTTGCATTTGCTTTTGAATGCCTTTCTCATTGGCCAGAACCTTTGCCAACTCTGGAGTCAGACTGACCACTTCTCTGCATGCCACTGTGCATTGTGCATTTTACCATGATGACGAGTAGTACTTTCTCTCCTTGCAATAAAATATTTTTCCAACTAGATTGCTTTATATGCAAACTCACTCTACTTTCCTTATTATATTCTCTTAGACATATAATCTCTTGGGTTGAAAATGAATTGCAATACCGCTGTCTTTGTGATTGCCCTTAGCAACCACCTAACAACTTGCTTCTTAAATATTTTTCAGACAATTAAAAGTTGATAACCTATGTAAGAATCTGTCCAGAAAAATGGACTTAGTGGCATCAATTTATTTACATTCATGTCTCTTGAAGATTAACTTCCCATGGGCGGAGCCAAAGTCTTTATTTTCCCAGCTTGCTTAGGAAACATTATTTGAGCTCCAACTATATGCCTTATCCCCTACCACAGAGCTACTCAGAGTGTGGTTTATGTATGGTTTTGGTCTTATCTGGATATGGTTCCAGGATCAGATAAGTATAAGAACGGAGAATATATGTTTAGAAACATTCATAGCAATTTGACAGAATAATTTTATGTCTGTTGATGATAAGAATAAGAAAGTTGGACTAGTATTTTTTGTCTTTTTATTTCCTGTTTCTTTTTTTGTGTGTGGTTTTAAGGACTGGAGAGTTTAACAGGCAAGAAAGAAGGAAGAAGGCAGAAGGAAGAAGACAGAGACAGAGGGAGGGGGGCTCCTCCAAAGCCAAAAGAGGAGACCCCCTCTTTATTTCTTTTTTCTAAGAATTCTTTTTTATTATATTTTACAAAACATTGGTATATAATGGATTGGAAACAAAAACAAAAACAGAGCTGTTCCTTCAACACACATCATTTGAGTGGCTCTGTTCTATTGACACAGACATGAGTAAATATCGACTTACCTGGTTGACTTCTTTTTTTCATTCAACATGGTTTTGCTAGCTATCTCTTCGAAAAATATTCTTTTATCTTCCTTTCCCCTTATGAATGTGATATCTCCAAGTTTCCACGGTTGGAAAGGTCCAGGTACTATCTAACCTTCTCTGACCAGAAGGAAATATTTTTTCCTTGCAAATTACTCTATATGAAAACTCACTATAATTTTCTTATTGGATTATTTTAGACACATAATCTGTTTAATTGAAAACAAATTCAATGTTGAAGTTAATTATCAGCTTTCATGATTTCCCTTAGCAATCACCTAGCAGCTTCCTTTTTCCTAAATATTTTTAGACGATTTAAACTTAATAGCCTTATGTAAGAATCTGTCTAGAAAAATGATCTTATTTCATTATGACTCCTGAATATCCACAAATTCCTTCACATATATCTCACTTTGGGTTTATTAATACATTTAAACTGTTCTGAATCTACAAACAATTTCAGCTTTCAGGACAATGGAAACATTGAAAAAGGCAATAAAACTGCATTTTCTTGTAGTTATTTTTAAATATCCTATTTAAAAACAAATTATAGGCATACAAAGATACAATTAGGATTTTGTTTGGTTTCTTAAAAGTGATCTTTCTCTATTAAACTCCTAGTCAATTGCCCACTATTTTTTCATCCATGACCTGTGTTCTGTTCACACTAACCATGCAATTCTGAAGCTGACTCAAGTGTTTCATAGAGCTGATGTTTATGGTTTCTTTGACTAAACATAGAAATTGATATTTGTCTTATTTGAGTTCCTTTCTCAGGAAACCAACCATCAGGCCTCCCAGATAGTATTGAGGACCTGAAACTCATCAGACGACTGGATCTGGACAGTGAGATGTCAGACCCCTCACCCATTACGATTTTCCAACTGACCACCTGCTCCCTGTTGACCAGCTCCTCTTCCTTACCCCTCTCTAATTCCTGTTTTCCCACAGATGGTTATATTTCTTCTCTGCTAATCCCTGATTTTAATTAGTCAGGGAGATGTATTTGAGGCTGATCTCCCAACTCCTTGGCTACAGTACCCCATTAAAACCTTCTTCCCTGGCAATACTTGTTGTCTCAGTGATTGGCTTTCTGTGCAGCGAGCAGCAGGGCCTAGACCAAACCCCTGGTGTTTCAGAAACAATTCCCTATCACAATCTGTGCCATACACATGTACACAGGCTGCTCTATTTTTGGGGATGGTCTTCTTTGACACTTGGTGGATTTCAATCCATGAGTCCAGGTTGGAGTGATACAGCACCTCTGCAGCAACCCTTTCTCAACCTTCCATAGTACCATTACCTTCAAACCAAAGACTGTCTCTCCTCTCCCAGTGCTTTCTATGAAGTGCCTGTATATGTTTGATATATGCTTACTGCAGTGCTGAGATTATTTGCTTTTATATATACCTCTGCCATTAGAGTATAAACTACTATTTATTCTTATATTCCTAGCCCCTAACACAGTGACTAGCAAATAATAAGGGCAGATGTTTGCCACAAAAAAAAAAAAAAAAATAGAATGAATTGCTAAGAGTTTCTGATTTATGTGTTTCTTTCTTTGAAAAGATGAAAATAAAGTGGTCTTTGAAGAACTTTGATTCATTAGTGAGCTTGAAAACCAAACACAAGAAACAGATTGTGGAAGTTGGAAGAGGGTCCCTAAGGATGCATTTAAGGAGAAATGATGTGACAGAAGATTTGAAAGTAAAAAAAGAGTCTATCAGGAAGATAAGAAAGCAATTATTAAACAAAAATTAAGATGCCGATCTCCCTCCCAAGTTTCTAACCTTCGGTAACATGATTGATTCACACTAGTCAAAGGTGCTGAATATATTTGCTGCATGCCATTGGAAAACTATGTAACTTAAAACTAATAAAGCACCTCACTTCTCTTTACTGTCTTTCTTCATTTACCCAAGTCACCTCTTTTAAGAGCCATCTCTGATTTGGCTACAGCACATTCATCTACACTGATTGCTTGTACAAGGAAACAGTGCAACCCAGAAATGTCAGAAACTGAAAGGTTGTCTTCTTGCTGTGTAAGATTTACTGTGAACGGAGGGAGGATGCTGAAATATGCTACAACCGTCGCTCCAGGGACAACCCCTGCCAAACAGAGATATTATACTGACGAAATGATAATGGTGAAATAGCTGACAGACCAAATAATTAGAATATGGAGCCGTAATACAGTAAAGTAGTCTTCATATATTTTATACAGTTTGTATTGTTCTATAGATTGTTTGGAGTTTGTGTCCAATGAAAATGGATTAAGAACAACCTGGGATACTCAGCAATAACAACACACAAACACGTGTATACACACCAATGAAGCTTGCGTTATTCAATAAAAGTGTTCCTGATACATTGCATGTAAACTGATTTTGTATGGTCGAATAATATCTTTTTTTTTTTTTTTTTTTTTTTTGAGACGGAGTCTTGCTCTGTGCCCCAGGCTGGAGTGCAGTGGCGCGATCTCGGCTCACTGCAAGCTCCGCCCCCCCGGGTTCACGCCATTCTCCTGCCTCAGCCTCCCGAGTAGCTGGGACTACAGGCGCCCGCCACCTCGCCCGGCTAATTTTCTTGTATTTTTAGTAGAGACGGGGTTTCACCGTGTTAGCCAGGATGGTCTTGATCTCCTGACCTCGTGATCCGCCCGTCTCGGCCTCCCAAAGTGCTGGGATTACAGGCTTGAGCCACCGCGCCCGGCCCGAATAATATCTTAAATGATGAAGGAATTCATTAAATAAATATGAGATATTAGTTAAAATACATGTGAAATTTTAAATCATGTTCCATCAGTAAATACAATTATTACTTTTTTAAAAAGGGTTCATTATGCACTCATTTCTCTAAGAAAAATAATGCAAGAGTGACATCCTTATTAGTAAAATTGGTAAATAGGTTGTCAGCTGCCAGGCACTGCTTTTCAGGAACTTAGGGGCAGAATCTGTCACACATAGACATCCAAATTAAATAGTCTCAAGTGAGGGCAATATTGGAATGACTGAGCACAGTCCCTCTGCTTGTTTTGTTTTGTTTTGTTTTGTTTTTCAGATAGGGTCTTGCTTTGTTGCCCAGCCTGGAGTGCAGTGGTGTGATCATGGCTCACTACAGCCTCCAACTCCTGGGCTCAAGCAATCTTCTCTCTCAGCTTCTGATTTTGCACCTGCCCAACATGTCATTTATAAAATTCCCACAATGTGTTAGGGAAGATGCAAGACGTGCCAATGGTGTCCCTACTTTCCAGACATTTTTCAGCAAATAGAATTACAACACATGAGCCCCAGACTTTGTTGTTTTAACCATCAGCCTGTTGTGTAGTTAAGACCAGCATACAGATAAAGTTGCCGAGTGTCTCATCTAATCGTGAATTGTAAATTAGGCATCTTTTTAATTTTTAAAATGAGCATTAACTCTTTCAGGGAGTTGTAATGCAAAGATAAGTGTAGAGCACTACTCAGTCAAATTAAAGACACCCTTATAGCTGAAAGATTTAACGCCGAGTTACACTGCAACTAGGGAATACTTAGGACCCAAAAGAACTAAGCTCAATATTCTGTTTAAATCATAGAATTTCAGAGCTGGGAAAGAACCGTAAAATAATTTATTATTTCCCATTATGTTGTTGGAGTGAATGGCTCATAAAAGATACTAACTTTAGGCAACACAAATATTATAATTTTATAGTTAAATTTCATATTGAAAGTATAATGAAAAAAATACATATTTAGACAGAATCTTGCTCTATCATCCAGGCTAGAGTGCAATGTCCAACCTCCAATCTTAGCTCACTACAACCTTCACCTCCTGGGTTCAAGCAATTCTCCTGCCTCAGGCCCCCAAGTGGCTGGGACTACAGGTGCGCGCCACCATGCCTGGCTCATTTTTGTATTTTTTTAGTACAGATGGGGTTTCACCATGTTATCCAGGTTGGTCTTGAACTCCTGGCCTCAAGTGGTCTTCCCACCTTGGCCTCCCAAAGTGCAGGGATTACAGGCATGAGCCACAGCGCCCAGTCATAATGGAAATATTTATAAATGGCACATCAAACCCATGACTTCATGAATATTTTTGCTTAGGAAAGAGCAAAGAAGTCAATTTAAAAAATGAGAGAGAAAAAAAAAAGGTGGATCCATGTTTCCATTTAAAAATAAATGTGGCTGGCTGGGTGTGGTGGCTCATGCCTGTAATCCCAGCACCTTGGGAGGCTGAGCCGGGCAGATCACCTGAAGTCAGGAGTTCCAAGACCACCTTGGCCAACATGGTGAAACCCCATCTCTACTAAAAATACAAAAATTAGCTGGGCATGGTGGCGGGAGCCTGTAGTCCCAGGTACTCGGGAGGCTGAGGCAGAAGAATGGCATGAACCTGGGAGGCGGAGCTTGCAGTGAGCCGAGATTGCGCCACTGCACTCCAGCCTGGGCGACAGAGCGAGGCTACGTCTCAAAATAAACAAAAATAAAAACTCAGTGTGACCCGGCATGGTGGCACAGGCATGTGATGATCCCAGTACTTTGGGAGGCCCCGGCGAGAGAATCACTCGAGCCCAGGAGTTTGAAACCAATCGGGACAATATAGCAAGACCATGTCTACACACACACACACACACACACACACACACACACACACACACACACACACACACACACAGCTGGGAGTGTTGGTATATGCCTGTGGTCCCAGCTATGAAGGAGGCTAAGGTGGGAGAATTGCTTGAGCCCTGGAGTTTGAAACCAATCTGGACAATATAGCAAGACCATGTCTGTACAAAAAAAAAAAAATAGCTGGGAGTGTTGGTACAGGCCTGTGGTCCCAGCTATGAAGGAGGCTAAGGTGGGAGATTGCTCGAGCCTGGGAGGTTGAGGCTGCAGTGTGCCATGATTGTGCCCTTGCACTTTAGCATGGGCAGCAGAACAAGACCCTGTTTCAAAAAAAAAAAAAAAAAAAAAAAAAAAAAAAAAAAAAAAAAAAAAAAAAAAAAGGTAAAATTAAAAAAAAAAAAACATCATAACATCTTATGTAGTCATGGTCTAAATTGTGAGGGTGGCCTATAAATGATAGAAGTTTGGATAAAACTGATTCATGCCAACTTCCTCATTCTATGCATAAGAAAATACACATTATAAAATAATTTCCTTCCCTACTGCCCAAATAAGCTTTCCTCTTCAGTTTTCAGATCTCAGCATTATCAGCTGTGCAGTCATCTAAGTATGATACTCCGGGATCATCTTTGATGCTTACTTTTTCATTTTTTTTCTCACTTCCTGTATTAAGTCAACCACTGCTGCTCAGGTTCAAGTCCTCATCATCTCTCATCTAAGTCTTTTGAACAGGCTTATGCCTTCTAGACTGAAAATCTCTTTCTCAATCTTTTAAAATCTATTCTCACGCTCTGTGTTCTTCTCTTAAACACAGACATGCTCTTGTCTTCTTCTGCTTAGAACACTTGCCTTGTTCATATCAGTTAGGGCCCTAGCAGGAACCAGCTGACATACTTAAACTGGAAAATTTGAGATTTTTATGAAGTGGCAATTTACGAAGGTGTGGCCAGAATAAAGAGAAATCATAAGTGATGTGCATTGTGCTGGGCTAATAATATCAGTCCTGTTACCACCTTAAGCTGGAGGGAAGAAGAAAGAGAAGGAGAAGAAGGAAGAGGAGGAGGAGGAGGAAGAAGAAAGGAAGAGGAGGAGGAAGAAGAAGAAAGGAGGAGGAGGAAGAAGAAGAAAAGAGGAGGAGGAGAAGAAGGGAGGAGGAGGAGGAGAAGGGAGAAGTAGAAGAAAGGAGGAGGAGGAGGAGGAGGAAGAACAAAGGAGGAGGAGAAGGAGGAGGAGGAGGAGGAAGAGGAGGAGAAAGGGTTATTGGAAGTTGTCAGTGTAAGGGTATGCTGAGAAACCTGTCGCTCCAAGCAGCCAGCTAGAATTAGGTTGCAGGAAGGAATCCAGGGTTATGAATATCCAGTTCTCCCTCTTTTTCCTGTCTCAAGGTGCTCCAGTTTCGTTAAACATAAGGCAAATTCAGAAGACAGGGCCCATTAATGAAATTCGTAAAAGCCAACTCCTAGATCCAACTGCTATCCTTCTCTGTCTTGTTCAGTGCACAATGGGTGGAGGATGGATCTGAGAGGGAGACAGGAGACAACACTCGGCCTTTTTTTTTTTTTTTTTTTTTCCTTTTTAACAATAAATTACAGGCGGTGGCTCATGCCTGTAATCCTAGCACTTTGGGAGGCCGAGGTGGGCAAATCACCTGAGGTCAGGAGTTCGAGACTAGCCTGGCCCACATGACAAAAACCCCATCTCTACTAAAAATACAAAAGTTAGCTAGGCGTGGTGGCAGGCACCTGTAATCCCACCTACAAGGTAGGCTGGGGAGACTGAGGCAGGAGAATCGCTTGAACCCGGGTCTGGGGGGGGGGGGGGGGCAGAGGGTGCAGTGAACTGAGATCATGCCACTTCACTTCGCTCCAGCCTCTAGCCTGGGTGAAAGAGCGAAAGTCCATCTACATAAAATGAAATAAATGAAAATCTCTTTTGTTAGCTTTCAAACGCCTTAACTACGTCTCTACAACACACTTTTCTAAGTGTAATCTGTTTCCCCTCCCATACTCTCTGGCTGTGTTCATCGTTTTTGAAACCATAAGTTTCTGCATTTTCTTTTGTTTTCTTGAACTCCCTTTCCACATCTCTACCAGATTTCTCCATCCTTCAGATCTCAATCCAAGTGCTATCTCCTTTTATAGCCCTGTGAATTCATCCATCCAAATTGCTGGCTCTCCAGTATCCATTGCCTTCAAGTCATATATCAAGGTGCACCTCTAATTTGACTCTGAACAAGGAGGTCTAACTTTATGAAATCTCTGAAAAAAGGGTAAGGGGTAGAATGTTTTATGGGTGGAATAAATAATGACTGGCTTGAAAGAAATGCTTTCTTTCCTTTGAAACCTCTCTTGTGGGCTTTTTTTTTTTTTTTTTTTTTTTCCCCCCCACTATTGCAGGACATGAGAACAAGGTCTAGGTCTAGGGATTAAGGAAAAAAAGCCCACAAGAGAGGTTTCAAAGGAAAGATATAAAATAGAAAAGAAGAAAAAAGAAGGAGGAGGAGGAGGAATAAGTGGTGCAGGAGGAATAGGAAGAGGAGAAGGAGAAGGAGGAGGAGGAGGAGGAGGAAGAGTAGGAGGAGGAGGAGGAAGAGGAGGAATCCCATTGGTGGCCTAACCCTGTTTTTAAGGGTAAGATCTCAAAATCCTGTTCTCAATTTCCCTTTTCTGGCTCAAAGTTAACATTTAGCAGGATTGTCAGAGCATGGCCAATATATGCACAAGGGACTAGGATTTGGGAGTGAGGTTTGTGGATCTCAAACTGTGAGAACAGCTTTACTTCTTGTAGGCGAAGGCACATGTGGACACGTGGAGAGAGTAACAGTTTTGCAAGCATTATGAGATGACCTCGGCCACTGTGCTAGTGAAATTCCAGTCTGCTAAGGCTAAGTATTTCTGGGACCAGGACAGGCTCGCTTGTGATACTGTAGCTACAAAAGCAGCTGTATGCCTTGAGGCACAGAGTAAGCAAGATTTTGATTTTTGCTACGGATTAATATTCATCAGTGGGTGCAGGCTAGGCCTATCTAGGATGTCAGGCTTGGATAGCAGCTAAACGTCTGCCTTTAAGGATTCACATTATCATACAATGTTTGCAGTGAGAAAGGGTATGATACAGAGAATATAATAATACAGGAATATATATTTCATTTGGGGCCAGGGCCAACCATTCAAGAATCTCAAACAATGTTCTGTACCTCCCATGGGTTAGCTACTCCAAGATTTGGGATCCTAATCACCTCTCTTTCTTTCTTTTTTTGTAGAGACAGGGTTTTCTCATGTTGCCGTGGCTAGTCTTGAACTCCTGGGCTCAAGCCATCTGCCCTCCTCAGCCTCCCCAAGTGCTGGGATTACAGGCATGGGCCCCACTCCTGGCCGCTTTCTTTCCTTATCAGAAATATAAACAAGCATCATTCTCTTGATCATTCTTTCCTTCCATTTTACCCTCAAAGTATTTTGGTTTACATTTCTATCATAACATTCATCAGAGTCAAACATATATTATAACTGAACATATTCAGACGAACCAGAAAGTGGGGGTATTATTTGCTGACGCAAAGGAAGTCTTAATAAATGTTTGTGGAAGGGAATTATGAGACTTGCTCCAGATCACATTCACATCTTATAATTTCCTACTCAACACTCTTTCTACTGTTGCGTACTTACTGTGATGAACTGAACGTTTGTGTCCCCCCAAATTTATATACTGAAGCCCTATTAAAGCGATGGCATTATGAGGTGGGGCCCTTGGAAGTAATTTGGCTTACATGAGGCCACGAAGGTGAAGCCCTCATGCCCTTATAAGAAGGCAAAGAGAGTCCAGATCTTTCTGTCTTTGCCATGTAATAATACAGTAAGAAGGTGGCTGTCTGCAAGCCACAGAGAGAGGGTCCTCACCAGAAACTGAATCTGCCAGTTCCTGGATCTTGGACTTTTTAGCCTCCAGAACTGTGAGAAATAAATGCTTGTTTATACCACCCAGTTTATGGTATTTTGTTTTAATAGCCCAAACTGACTTATGATTCTATGAAATTACTTAGAATATTTCCAGATCTAAACTTTTCAAACAACTTTTCACATGAATATATGTTATTTCTCAGCATAGCTAAAAAAATTCTGATTTTTAACCTTTGTTAGTTTATTTACTAAATTAGTACAGTGCTTCAAGAGGATGTGCCCCAATGCTAAATAGTAAACAGTTAATTATTGCAAATGTTTCCCCAGGCAAAGATGATACAGTCTGAAAAAGGAAAGCAAGGGGCATAGTCAGGCTGCTGGTAAGGTAAGAATAAATGGCTTACTGTTTATTTTTACCCTTTATGTTTTATTATTTATTTATTTATTTATTTATTTATTTTTGAGTCAGAGTCTTGCTCTGTCACCTAGGCTGGAGTGCAGTGGCGCAATCTCAGCTAACTGCACCCTCTGCTTCCTGTTCAAGTGGTTCTCCTGCCTCAGTCTTCTGAGTAGCTGGGATTACAGGGACCCTGGCTAATTATTGTATTTTTAGTAGAGATAGGGTTTCGCCATGTTGGCCAGGCTGGTCTTGAACTCCTGACCTCAAGTGATCCACCTGTCTTGGCCTCTCAAAGTGCTGGGATTACCAGTGTGAACCACTGCACCAGGCCTATTTGTACCCTTTAATCGTGATTTACAGATATAGATCTGATGATTACATCTCTCTTCTTTTACTATGAACTCTTGAAGCCTGCTGTATTTCCTGCTTCCTTGAAGGTGTCACTAATGAAAATCTGGAGTATTTTGAACCACGAGGATAGATGTAGAAGACGGCTTTCAGAGATCTTTCACAATCACCTCTTTTTTGGCCCGTCCCGGCCACAAGAATGCCTTGGTATGTTTCCCTGAAGCCATGGTGTGCTGTGGCCCTTGCCGCATATACAGTTATCCTCTAGGCAATACTAGTTTCTTACAGGGACAGGAAGCAGAGGAAATATACCTGCAGAGAGAGAATCAATATAGACAAGCAGAAAGAAACAGAGATGAGAGGCAGATGAAGAATTCCTCTGGCTCAGGCCTTTCTGAGGCTCTACTCATTCATTCCCACCCTTGAGCTCTGTGAGACATCCTGTGTCTTCACCCTAAATTCTTTATTTTGAGCAAATCAGCTTGAGTTGCTTTTTTTCCCCTGTAATCAAAGTGTCCTCACAAACACATTAGGTGGCAAGTAGCTAACAGAAGAGTCGCAGAATGTATAATAAAATCCAAGAAATCAAATCTCCAACAACAACTTTAAGAGGCTGGTTCCTGTGCTTAGCTTTGTCTGAGCACACCATGCTCCATTCCCTGTTTTTAAAAAGCAATGAAAAAATTTTTCTTTCAAGTTACTGAAGGCCTCTTATGCCACAGATTCTTTGTACAAAATCTAATGGAAAAATCTTAAGGTTAAGGTTAATGTTGAGAGGGTGACGGTTTCCTGCTTACATGAAGTTCTGTGTATCTCAAGGTTTGGGCATTATTTTCAAGGTAAGCCACGTTATTTCACTGAGCCATCCCTTGACCAAACATTTTAACTTACTTTAGGGCTTAAACGATTTCATGCAAAAAGACTGATTTTGAGGTTTAACTTGTAATATCATTATGTGGATGTAATCATTGGATAAGCAACGTTTTTGGTGACGCTTTCAAGTAGATAATCTTAAATAAAGTCTAGATAATCTTTGGCAATCATATATTGGATACAAATTATGCACACAATCCCAGATACTGGAAATATAAAAATAAGGATTAATGTGGAAATAGCTGTTACAACATGATGTCATCATTGCTATAACATTGTTGCTGAGGACAGCGCTCTGAGTGACTCACCCCGACAGGATGGCAGGAAATATTTGCCTGGTATCAAATATATATGCGGTTGAATAGCTCTGCCAGGCAGAGGTCATGAATAGTCATATGCTTTTGGGGAATAGTGAGACTTTTCCCAGGAGTAGGGTGTGGAAGAATGGGAACAGTGAAAAATTAAACGTGCTGTATTATCACTTGAATATTTCATGAAATAATTTTGAAAAGCTATGCATCTCCTTTTGCATATCTAAGTTCATATTTAAGACTTTTATTATATGTTTACATTTCTAACATATTTTATGTTGTACATGTGCTTTAAATATAATAGCACGAAATTTTGAAGATGTAAATTGAGCTCCTTAAAACTAGAGAAATTGTTTTTCACTTAATCTAAAGGACAAAGCCAGTCAGGCTGTCTGTCCAGTCAATGAAATCAGAATTTTCTTTTGAGAAGTTTAACTTTATTGTCCAACTCAAATAGAAATGTTAAAGTATGTACTAGCACAATCATCTCTTTTGATTGTGATTTGTAATTCTAAGGGGTGAGAAGGGAAAGGAGAGAAGAGGAGGGAGGAGGGAACAGGGAGAAGGGAACAGGGAGAAAGGAGAAGGGAGAAGGTGAGGGAGGGAGAAAAGAAAGAGAAAAGAAGGAGGAAAAGGGGGAGGGAGAAGAAGAGAAGGGGAGGGGAGAGGAAGGGAGGGGAGGGAAAGGTGAAAGGGAAGGGGAGGGGAGGGGAGGGGAGGGGAGGGGAAAGGGAGGGAAGGGAAGGGAAATACAGAAACTTGGCAAAGGTTTATCTCCTGCTCCTTTTTCCATATTGCTTGTCTTGAATCTCATCTTTTGCTACTTAAGTTTCTTTTTTGGGTGCTTCAGTCCCTGAGTGTCCCTCTGCTCCCTTCTTCCAGGGCATATTCCTCCATCTCCCCAATATAGTTTTGAGATAAGGAAAAGGACATTTGAGAAAGAGGAAATGACAAAGAAGGCACAGCAAGCTGGTACACATTCCTCAATTAGATCCCTTTCAGAAGATAATATATAACATTTGAGCATCCGCAAAATGATTCCCTAGAACTATCTGGGCCACATCCCCTTATGAGGTCACTGAGGCCTGAGAGTAAGGATCTGAGGATCTGAAGCCCTTGAGTAGAGTGAACCTTTGGGTCTGCCTAGCCATCTGCTGAGGCTGGTCTGCTTCCTTTGAGGGATTCCTTCTCTCTCTCTTTAATTTTTTTAAATTTTATTTTTAGAGAGATGGGGTCTTGCTTTGTCACCCAGGCTGGAGTGCAGTGGCACAATCACAGCTCACTGCAGCCTTGACCTCCCAGGCTCAAGCAGTCCTCTCACCTCTGCCTCCTGAATAGCTGGGACTACAGGCACGCACAACCACACCTGGCGAATTTTTGTATTTGTTTGTAGAGGTGGGGTTTTGCTATGCTGCCCAGGGTAGTCTTGAGCTAGAGATTCCCTCACCTTGGCCTCCAAAAGTGTTGGGATTACAGGTATGAACCACTGTACCCGGCCTGAGGGAATCCTTCCCTTTTGAGTACAACTTGTAAGAACTTCATTATCTTGGTCTTAAGAGCAGGTGCGGAACAAATGACTCAAAAGGTCACTAAAACTGGCTACAGTCTTGGGTGATAATTGTTTTCGGCAGTCATAGGGAAAAAAGCCTTTTGTTTGGAGATGAAGGACATCAGAAGAGAAGGTCTCCAGGAAGGTAATCAGAGGGTTAGAGATAGATATTATCTTGGACCTAACCCGCTTCTATTAGGTAGTAGAGACTAAGACTTGAGTCACTCATAGATCAAGTATCACAACAAAGTAGTTTAAAAACATGAAAGTGCTTCTATTTTTTGCAATTATTCATTTCTTTCATATTTTATCAACCTCCTTTCTTCCTGGTCCAGTTCATCTGTCTTGGGCAAATTTCATAAATTTATGGTCACTTTTAATGATTAAAACTTAGTTCAATCCACTTTAAGGCTGTCAAATAAAACCAAAGTTCAACCTCTATTTGCCTCCTACCCTTTCCTCATGGCAGATGGCAGATCTGTACAAGGTTGCCGCCTGGAGCAAGGAAAGTTGGGAAGGTTATGTTTTGGCTCTGAAGCATGCCCCACTCCTTTGTCAAGGTTTGGCTGAACAGTGTAGACACAGAGAACAGATGGAAACAGGCTGGAATCTTCTTTGGTAACTTGTTACTTGTCAATAGTAGGGAGGTGTCTTCTATTGCAGTGGGTTAATGTAGTTCTGACTTCTTGGCTTGACTTTTCTGTTGTTGTGGCCTTCATGGTGACGTGTATGGGTTTCGTGTGTGTGTGTGTGTGTGTGTGCGCGCGCGTGTGTGTGTGTCTAAATCAATTTCACTTGGGACCCTTCTATCATTGGATGTCTTTTGATATACTATGATATATTGATCGTTTGGTTATTTGTTGCCACCCAAATCTCATGTTGAATTGTAATCCCCAGTGTTGGAGGTGGGGCATGGTGGGAGATGTTTGTGTCATGGGAGCAGGTCCCTCATGACTTGATGCTGTTCTTACTATAGTGAGTGAGGTCTCACCAGATCTGATCATTTAAAAGTGTGTGTCACTTCCCCCTACTCTCTCTCTCCTGCTCCCGTTTTCACCATGTGACATGCAAGCTCCTGCCTTGCCTTCTGCCATGAGTAAAAGCCTCCTGAAACCTCCCCAGAAGCAGATCCTGGTGCTATGCTTCCTGTATAGCCTGCAGAACTGTTAGCCAATTAAACCTCTTTTAAAATAAATGACCCAGTTTCAGGTATGTCTTTGCAGCAATGCAACAATGGCCCAATACACCTTTTAAAGGAAAGGTAGCTGTGTCTACCTTCAGCTCAACCCTGCCCCTATTGCCCTCTCCAGGAAGGGCTTCACCTCACCTGAATGAGCACTGCCTGAACAACCCTACAATTTCAATTTATCTCTATTTTCCGTGTTTCCTCGAATGGACTGAAAGTAAACTCCAGCTTCCACATCTTCTGTGGATCTGCATTACTGAGACATAGCACAATTTCCTCCCTCCCTCCTTTCCCCACAGTACAGTTTCCTCCCTTCCCAGGTACATATTACACCATGGTCTTTATTATTATTATTATTATTATTATTATTATACTTTAAGTTCTGTGACACATCTGCAGAATGTGCAGGTTTTTTACACAGGTATACATGTGCCATGGTGGTTTGCTGCACCCATCAACCATCTAGGTTTTAAGCCCCGCATGCATTAGGTATTTGTCCTAATGCTCTCCCTCTCCTTCCCCCGCATCCCCCAACAGGCCCCAGTGTGTGATGTGTCCCTGCGTCCATGTGTTCTCACTGTTCAACTCTCACTTATGGTGAGAACATGCGGTGTTTGGTTTTCTGTTCCTGGGTTAGTTTGCTAAGAATGATGTTTTCCAGCTTCATCCATGTCCCCGCAAAGGGCATGAACTCATTCTTTTTTTATGGCTACATAGTATTCCATACCACAGTCTTTTTAAGACTTGCTGGGGCAGAATACTCCAGTGGCCATCTACTTTCAAAACATTAAGCCAACATTGTCTTTACACTCCTAGAAACGTTTTCTTTACACTCTACTCTGATGCAGCTCCAGGGAGTAGATTTTTGTAGATTTTGCACCTGTTTTCTAGCCATCATCAATCTAAACTATTGATTCTTTTGCAGCCTTTCCATCATTAATTTTGGGTAGTGCTGGTAATGGTATCTTCCTCACCTTCCCCATTTCTTCTCCCAGGAAAGAGGAAAAACTTCTCACCAAATATACTTCACTATTCCAAGACAATAACTTCAAAAACTCTCATCCTTCTTTCTTTCCAGTCATCTCTTTGTATAGACTGGGAAGAAGAAAGAGATGGTTCAACAGAGATGGTTCTGCTTCCTTTTGTGAGCCTCAGAGATTTGTGTCTGACCCTAATTATTGGTAGTCTTTGTATAGAACATGTGTTACTTGAACCTCTTATTTGAGGGGTGTAGCCAATTTCACTCAATTCCTTGTGATACTTGTGTATGAGGGATGGATACTATTAGAGTTCTGGTGTGTTTGGTAAGACAATAAAAATAGCTACATCTGAGCTTTACACCTCAAATAATGATGCTACCCTTTATTCCTCAGGCTTCAAAGGTAGATTCCAGGATATGGAAATTATAAGCACTAATATCTCATATGTTAAGGTCCAAGTAGTTCGAGAAATATTCAGCTGGAAAGTCTAACAAATGGTTGAAAGCATGGTATGGATCTGGAGCTTGGAAAAATATTTCAGTAAGAGAGAGACCTGACTTGAAGGCATTTACATCTAGATGTCACTTAAAATCTTGGAAATGAATGACATCTATGGAGAATGTGTAGAGGAGGAAGAAAAGTGGATGGAGAGGCAAACCCTGGGGAATCTAAATAAGTTACTGGAAGAAAATACTTAAAAAAACAGCGAGACAGAAGAAAATTTGAGGTTAAGAGAAGAAGGACAAAGAAATAGGGAAAGGGTAAATAGAAGTAGAATCTGGCAAAGAAAGACGGTAAGAAGCAAAGAGAAAGGAATATGTAAAATTAAAGAAAATGAGAGAAATAGAAGAGAGCAAGAGAGGCGGCTCTGTCGGGCTTTGGCATAGTGACACCAATATTTGCATGAGGGTCCTCTCAATAATTTCCAATGACAGGCTGTTCAACATGAATCTGGAGAAATTGTGAAATTTAGAATTATTTACGAACGCTCTTGCTGGTGGTATGAAAATGACAGCTTGCTTATATATCATGAAAGTTAACTTTTTGTGTCAACTTGGCTAGGCTATGATGCCCGATTGTTTGGTCAAACACTAGTCTAGAGGTTGCTGTGGAGGTAGTTTTCGGATGTGATTAACCACTATAATCAGTTGACTTTAAGTAAGGCAGATGGTCCTCCATAATGGGAGTGGCGGCGGGGGGCTCAAGCGCAGACTGGGATTTCCTTATAAAGAAAGGGTTCTGCCTCAAGACTGAGAAGCAAAAACTCTGTCAGAGTTTCCTGCCTGGTGTTTTGCCCTGCAGATTTTAGACTCAAGACTGGACCATCAACTCTTACTTGGATTTCTACTCTGCTGGTCTGCCTTATAGTTTTCAAGCTTGCCAGTCCCCACAATGGCATGAGACAAGTCCTTAAATCTCTCTCTCTCTCTTTCTCTTTCTCTTTCTCTCTCTGTCTCTATCTCTGTATCCTATTTTTTTTTTAACGTTTCTCTGGAGAAGCCAGACAAATACATGTGTGTATTCTAGCACACAACTAGTATTTCACCTAGTGGTTTATGTATCTGCTTCTTTCTCTAGCTTAGAAACTTCTTAAAGTCTAGACTGCTTTTCATTCATGTTTGTGTTCATGTTGTCTAGCATATTGTAGGCTCACAAAAAATAATTACATAATTAATACTGAATAAGATAGTCTTTTTTTTTTTTTTTTTGGAGTCTCACTTTGTCACCCAGGTTAAAGTGTGGTGGCGTGACCTCAGCTCACTGCAACCTCTTCCTCCCAGGTTCAAATGATTCTCCTGTCTCAGTCTCCCAAGTAGTTGGGATTACAGGCATGTGCCACCACACTGGGCTATTTTTTGTTGTTGTTGTTGTTGTTGTATTTTGGATAGAGATAAGGTTTCCTCATGTTGGCCAGGCTGGTCTTGAACTCCTGACCTCAAGTGATCTGCCCATCTTGACTTCCCAAAGTGCTGGGATTACAGTCATGAGCCACCGCGTCCGGACCAAGATAGTCTTAATAGATTACAAATATCATTTTTTTTCCTTACGAACACCATAGTTCTATAATAACCTAGCTATAATTCCTGTTATCAAGATAGGTGTCTATTTATTCACATGATTGCAGGCTGGAGATCTGAAAATAATTCATGAGGAGGGATGTACAAATTGACACCAAGGAAAAAAGTGAAGAATCCTTTGCTCTGTGACATATTTGGTATTGCAGCAGATCTAAATTTCTGACCACAAACTCAGGTGTTCAAGATATGATGCATTTCTTTAATTTCTAAAAATGTTATTAAATCTTTTAGTGAGCCCTTATCTTGCTGAGTTCATAAAAGCCAATCACATTCATTACTTGGTTTACTTGGAACCCATGCTAGGAATGAGAAAATGGGTAATGGGTAGAAAAGATCCAGGACCCTTGGTGGCACTGTTGATTGTGAGGGTCTCTGAGTCTTGCATGAGCCCAGCCTGCAGAGTTCCTTCACGCAGATGCAGCAGCTCTTGGCCCTGTTTTGCGCATGCTCAGTACATGGGGTGCTAGGGCTAAAACATTAGTGCTAAGAGTCCTGCCTCCCTATGTGATATGGTTTGGCTGTGTCTCCCACCCATATCTCACCTTGAATTGTAATAATTCTCACGTGTCATTGGAGTGACTTGGTGGAAGGTAATTGAATCATGGGGGTGAGTCTTTCACATGCTGTTCTCATGATGTGAATAGGTCTCACGAGAGCTAATGGTTTTATAAAGGGGAGTTCCCCTACACAAGCTGTCTTGCCTGCTGCCATGAAAGACATGCCTTTGGCGGCCAGGCACGGTGGCTCACGCCTGTAATCCCAGCACTTTGGGAGGCTGAGGCGGGTGGATTACAAGGTCAGGATTTTGAGACTAGCCTGGACAAGATGGTGAAACCCCGTCTCTACTAAAAATAAAATTAGCCAGGCAAGGTGGCAGGTGCCTGTAATCCCAGCTACTTGGGAGGCTGAGGCAGGAGAATCACTCGAACCCGGGAGGTGGAGGTTGCAGTGAGCCGAGATTATGCCACTGCACTCCAGCCTGGGCAACAGAGTGAGACTCCGTCTCAAAAAAAAAAAAAAAAAAAAAGAAAGAAAGAAAGAAAAACATGCCTTTGCTTCTCTTTTGCCTTCCACCATGATTGTGAGGCCTCCCCAGTCATATGAAACTGTGAGTCCATTAAACTTCTTTCTTTTATAAATTATGCAGAAGTCTCGGTATGTCTTTATTAGCAGTGTGAGAACAGGCTAATACACTGTGTAGGCAAAGAAAGAATTTCCTTTGCTGTTCTGCTGTCTTCCCCAGGCACCACCAGAAGTGGCAAGTCTAGCCCCTCAAGTCTTTTTAGTCTGTGGATAATATCATACACACACACACACACACACACACATATATATATACACACACACACATATATATGATAATGTCACATATATATAGATGCCCTCAAAAAGGCTCCTAACATAATCTGAAAAGTAAATTTCAGGCTTTATACTAAAAAAAGAAGAGCAATTTTTGTTAGGTAGCTCCTCCTTTCTGCCCAGAAAAATAAATCCATAAAGCATGAAAACACTAAAGTTTCCTGCATGTAATATGGAGTGACAGAAAAAAATAGCAAAGGAAATGTTGCAGAAAATTTTTCTGCTATGGTATATGTCATTTAACAACTAAAGGCATCACTTACCTTACTGGTACTTTTCTGTTTGCAAGAAAACACAAGACCGCAACTGTGATATGAGTCATCAGGAATGCTAATCCAATACCCAGGAGAGTCCATGTATCTGGAATTTTAAACCAATGAAAAAGATAAATATGCAGTGAAATATATTAGAGACCACCCAAACCAAGCCATTTGTTTAGTCATAATGTCACCTACTATTCTGAGCGTACGTGAAGTCTGTAGTAGGGGGATTAAACTTGATATGGCATCGATTTCCTTTCCATCCTTGTCCACATCTGGAAATGAGATAAAATGAAATAGTTGGAAAAAAGAAAAGTGAAAACATATTTGAACAGAACTGGCATGGGATAAAATGATGAATGTCAATAAATAGCGAGATACTAGGAACATGGATAACTTCGATAAACAATGAAAAATGTTAAGCCAAAGCAAAACCAAAATTAAATTGTTTTCATATTGTTGGGTAAGAGAATTTTCTTCAATATTCATCTTCTTGACTTTATAAGGTAGAAACATGGTTTCCCCATGGCTCTTTGTTTTTAAAAATTGACTTATTTTTCTCCAGTGTCCAATATTACTTTGCTTTATCCATAATTTGCCTCAAATCCAAAGGGGATGCATTTTTCTATAGTGAAGAGATTTAAGTTATTTCAGAACACTAATGGAGCAGATTCAAATTTTACATTACCATAAATACAAACCAGAGAACACATTTATTTCTCATTACAAAGGGATAATCCTTCAAGTGTTTAGACTTGGAAACAGGTTAATAATCTCATTTGATGTACTAATAAAATCTCAGATACTTACTACGGTTCCATTACCTTTGTTTTATTTAGGGATGTACATGATGAAACTTTTAACACTGGTGCGGACGGTCTTGAGAAAGTTAAGAATGAGAGAGTACCTTCTGCCTCTAAGGGAGATAAGGTTTATTGCTAAGCAGTAAATGTAATGAAATTTTTCTGGTAGTATCTGAAAGTTCATGTACACACACTTGTTTACCAGTAGTAACAGGATACAAATTACAAATTATAACGGGTTTGGTCAAATTTCCTGCCAACTTCACAGTACATGCTACAAAATAGGATGAAAACGTCGCTTTTGAATATGTATGTATAAAAACTGAGTGTTAGAAGCAATGCTTCTTCAACACAATGTATCGAATTTTCACTTAATCTCTCTTTTAAATTTGAAAATTTGTATGCTCAAAAGTATTTCCTTCACAAAAGCAATCAGCTTCTTTAAACATAAAAAGTTTAGACGTTCATAGAGGCCTATCAGAATGCCTTTCTTTCTTTAGCAAATATTATTTTAAAAGTAGAAATGGAAGACAATTTCATTGTTTTAATGTTTCTTCAATTCAAATTAAAATAAATTATAATTGTGGGAGATTGGGGTATTTCTCATTTCCCCTCACAATCCTTAAGATGCATTCCTTGTCAGTCCTCATCCGACCTGTGAATCCTACCTGTCAATCTTTCGCACATGCACACACTGGTATGATCTAGATATGGGGATGCGTTTTCACTCTGAGTTAATTCAATTCCTTTAAATGTTGAAAGTGCCACTTTCCTGGCATCAGGGCTACAGTAATCATCTGAGACAAATAGTACACGTTTGAATGTGCCTATTGATAAATTTTAGTGGAAACTGTCTTGGAGTATCAGTTAAGAAAATAATGGAGAAACCCAAGACATATGGAGAAAGAATATGGATGCTGTCTGTCTGTCTGTCTGTCTGTCTATCTATCTATCTATCTATCTGCCTGCCTACCTACCTACCTACCTATCATTCTTTCATTCTATCTTCTATCCACCTATCCGTGATCTATATTGCCTATTTATCTAAATGTATATTTATATTTATATATAAAACCTGGTGATGAACAAATAGAGTACTGAGTGGCCTTTTGATAGTTCTATGGGGAGTTCAACTAGACAGAAATAATTCTTACGTTAATTTTACAGAAAATATGCATAGAACAAGGGATAAAACAAAAAAAATAAAGACAGAAAATTTGTTCTTATGTTGATAAAAATTTGCCTATAAAAATAAAAATAACAGAAAGATTTGGTGAGAAATAAACCTTATCACCCATGTAGAGGCCCAGGATATTCTCCAATTCTGAACTTTGTAAAGACCTGCCCATTCTAGTGTTAGAAGTTTTATTATGTATGTTTCTAAATAAAACAAAGGTATTGGAATCTTCGAAGGGGTCTTCCTTCCAATAGCTATGGAAATATATACTACTAATTGACTGATTTTACCACAGAGCAGTTATGTTATAGAACAAATCAAACTAATATCATCGTATCAGCTAACATGAGAAAATAATAGGAAATAAACTACGGTAAGGGTCAAAAGTAGTTTCAAAATGTGTTGAATTTTAGTCATTTCTGGCATACAAAAACTTGAATTTAATAAGTATGATTCATTTATATCTTTGTTGTGTGTTATTTACATAACAGTTACAAAAAATGATTTTAGAGAAAAATGAATACACTACCCCCCAAAACTTTCCACTTCAGTTTTTTTTTTATCAGCCTGCCATCTTGAAACAAAATGATTTCTATACATGTTTTCAAGAGAATTTACCTTCTACAAATTTTAATAGATGTCAGTAAATTTTTAAATGGGAGTAGAGATTACTGAGATTTTTAACTTACATGATGAAATCTATGATTCCAAAAATTTTAGTCAGTAAGTCTGAATATAAATGGATATGTTGCTACCTGAAGCAAAAATTGCAATCTCCATGCTAAAATTCCCAAATTATCCCCTCCTGTGTAACAAGTTTCCTTGTAAAATCACAGTACTGTCATGGGATAAAATGATGAATGTCAATAAATTTAATGAGATACCAGGAACACGGATAACTTTGATAAGAAACCAAAAACGTTAAGCCAAAGCAAAACCAAAATTAAATTGTATTATTTTCATATCGTTGTGTAAGAGAATTTTTTTCAATAGTCACCTTGTTGACTTTATAAGGTAGAAACATGGTTTCCACATGGTTCTTTGTTTTTAAAAATTGACTCATTTTGCATCAGTGTCCAATATTACTTTACTTTATTCATTATTTGCCTCAAATCCAAAAGGGAGTGCATTTTTCTACAGTAAAGAAAAATTTTCTATAGTGAAGAAAATTTCCCTTGTAAAATTGTCACTTGATGTTTATTACATTAAAAATAATATATACTTGAAGTGACAAGGAAATTACCCACAAATGTATGTTAAAACACAAACCGTCATTCCCATATGCAATTCCATCCTCCCAAGGTAACTAAGGTATGTCTCCTTCTACTACTTTTACCTTCTCATAGAACACACACACGTACAGATACACAAACATATAGAGCTATCTATATATTGGTTTTGTATGTGTATTTCCTATAATAGAAGCATATACTTCTCTCTGCACCTAGCTTTTTCTCTCAACGATGTATCATGCATTTCCTTAAGATCAGATATCTGTGCAAATAACTGTCACAGACATTTATGTTTAGAAATTATCATATTGTACATGTATACATAAATATGTATTTTTAGTTCAAACTTTTTATTGTTGTTGCTTTTCTTTCCTCTTCTTCTTTCCTCTTCACCCCAGTATATAAAGGTGGAGGAGGAGGAGAAGGGAGAGACATTTGCTGGGTTGCAGAAAGAAGCAAGTGAGAATATTAAACACGCATTTTCATCTTTGTTAAACTAAACCTCCTCCATGGAATACCCAGTGTTCAAAGTAATTGTGGCAGTCTGATCCCTAGATTTCTTTAAAATCTCCCTGAAAGGGGTGAGTTTCCAACCCTTCTAATGGCACGCAGAGAACAGCATTAATCACATGCGAGAATGGTGTGTTGAAGTTCCACCTATTCTTTGAACAACAGCAGTGAAAGTAATTTCTCCCCTGCCATCCCCCTGTGTACTGTGGGCTGGAAGCAAAAATAGAAACTCCTGTCTGCACTAACTAGAGCTTGGTGGACTCCCTTATCTTCCAAGCTAACCATAACTAACTAATAAGAATCATTAGGGTCGGACATGGTGGCTCAGGCCTGTAATTCCAGCACTTTTGGAGGCCAAGGTGGGAGGATTACTTGAGGCCAGGAGTTTGAGATTAGTCTGGGCAACAGGGAGAGACCTCTTCTCTACAAAAATTTTAAAAATTAGCCGTGCAAGGTAGTGTGCCCCTGTAGTCCTAATTACTAAGGAGGTTAAAGTGAGAGAATTGCTTAAGCCCAAGAGTTGGAGGCTGCAGGGAGCTATGCACTGCATTCCAGCATGGGCAACAGAGCAAACCCTGTCTCAAAAAATAATGATATTAATAGGCCGGGCACAGTGGCTCATGCCTGTAATCCTAGCACTATGGGAGGCCAAGGCGAGCAGATCATCTGAGGTCAGGAGTTCCAAGACCAGCCTGGCCAACATGGCGAAACCCCGCCTCTACTAAAAATACAAAAATCAGCCGGGTATGGCAGTGGGCACCTGTAATCCCAGCAACTTGGGAGGCTGAGGCAGGAGAATTGTTTGAACCTGGGAGGTGGAGGTTGCAGTGACCCGAGATCACACCACTGCACTCCAGCCTGGGTGACAGAGTGAGATTCCATCTCCAAAAATAAAAATAAAAATGAAAATAAAAATAAGTAATAATAATAATTAAGGTGTTTTACAAAGAAAATACTACAGTGATTTTCTCCATTATTTTTCACATGGAATCTGGGTAGGGAAGCTTAGCTATCTCCCTCATCTATTTATTAGATTGGTGCGAAATTAATTGCAGTCGTTGTTTCTAAAAGGAAGGGTCAAAGTGCAATTACTTTTGCACCAACCTAATATTTCTCAATAGTAAATCAGTAAGATTTGTATAACAAATGAAAAGTGAGAAAATGTCTAATCCTGAAGGGATAAAGCAAGTATTTGTTTTTAAGTGGTGTTTTGGGTATTTTTGTAGTTGGTTGGGGTAAAGGGTGAAGGCTCCTGTAGAGAGAAATAGGACAGGGAGAGTGGATAAGCTAGGTGGAGGTAATTCAGTGGGTTTAGGCTAGGCTGATGCCAACCAGAGAAAACCAGTACAAGTAGGGATATTTTAGGCATAGCTGTGGGGAGCTGAGTGGCTGAGTCGTTTGGTGGGTGGGTATGGGAAATGCTGAACCATTGTCTGAGGCCAGAAAGAAGGATCCTAAAGGAATAGCACAGTGAGATTCACTTTAGGAGCTTGACAATTTCTTAAGGACTAGAATAGCCCCTTGCAGGTAATCTCTTTGCTATTTTATGACTACACAAGGCTGAATGCAAATATGATTCTGCCCCTTGTGTAATCCAAAAAGATCCATAAAGACCATAAACATTAAATAATACTTGTATTAAGACACATCCATCTAAATTAGAATGCTTGTTTGTTTTAACGTCAAGAAGAAAAAAAATGTTAGATGTGATGTAATTACTTTAGCAGTCATATTTTTATAGGGAATTATTAAAATCAGTTTTACTCATAAAATTAACAGTTAATCTTAACAGGAGGAAAAAAAAAAAAAAAACACTTGCTATTTTTTTTTCCAAAAAGCACTTATAAATAAAAAGCATCCCAAGAGGACCTGACATATTTTGAGCTTTTATGGGGCTCTACGTTTTACCACTTCTTTCGCATGTCGAATATGTGTGAGTGTAACACTGCAGCATTTCAGCCTTATTTTTTGAACTCTGGAAATTTAAACTATTACCCAATGTATGTTGCACATGCTGTGGTCGCCTCCTTCAAATTCATTTAGGCTTCCATCCTCACTCCCTTCCCGTCACAAATTGTTTAGCATTTCCATGATTTGGCTGGGATTGTTACAGTAGGTCACTAGTCAGATATTAACGGGGCAGAAGAAGGCACCCCTCCACCAGAAATGCCAGGTGACCATCAGGTGATGGTTAGGCAGTTATTAAGCTGCCTCTCTAAAATAATAATTGGCCACAGCCGAAGCAAAGGCAGTTTCCCAGTAGATAGAAACACCTGAAACTGGAGATCAGCAGCTTCCTAATAAGATTCCTGGAGTTGAGCAAATGGGCTCACACATGCACACTAAGAGGCAAAACGGCAGAGTTGAACTGGTATATGACCTTCCTCTAGGGATGTTGGACTGGTAAGAGAAGAACGCCTAAAGAGAGCATGCACACAACTGCAGCAAACAGACCACGCATGGCCCCTCCGAAGTATCGGTAGGCCCCCACACATGCAGACAGCCCACCCCAAGGGAGGAATCAGGGGAGATGGGATGCAAGACCCTGGAAGTATGCCAACATGTAAAACTTCAAGTTAAACGTCAAACTGTGCTCTTGATCTCTCAAGTTTCCCGCTCGGCCCTCTTCCAAGTATAAGTTACTCCTTTTCATTCCTGTTCTAAAGTTTTTAAATAAATTTTCACTCCTGCTCTAAAACTTGCCTGTGTCTCTCCTCTGTCTTAGGCCCCTCGGTGGAACTCTTTCTTCTGAGAAGGCAAGAATGGAGGTTGCTGCAGACTCATAAGAATTTGCTGCCTACAGTAACATACTTAAGTGCTGCATGACTCAGATACTCTCCACTGCTAACAGAATTGAACCCTCAACCCAGTTCCTAGGGTCATGCCATTTTTCTTGCTCGAATGTGGGCTCAGAACCACACCTATCACCGCACGGCATTGCTAATCCACGGGATTGGTTCATAGACAGACATGGATGTAAGTTTGTCCAGTAAGAATTCTGTCACAAAAGGGTACATTTCGATGGATAATTGTGGTAAGAGACCTCTTCTTCCCAACTTTGATGTAAAAGAGGAAGCATGTAGCCCTCTTAATCTCAGGTACTCATCTGCTACCATTGTGCTACAATAAACAGGCAAGGGATAAAATCAACTAATAGGAAGACAGGACCTTCAAAGTCATGAAGAAATAGCAGGATAACTTTGATGGCATTGCGAACTTTTCCATCAGTTCATGTTCCAAGCCTGCTCTGCATGTAGACATTTTAGTTGTATAAGTCAATAAATTCCTGTATCACTGAGCCAGTTTGAATCAGGTCTTTGATTACTAGCGCGCACACACATCTACACACAAACTTTAATTCTTCTACTTCTCCATTTTACTCCCTACAGCTCTTCTCATTAAATCAATAATCCTGTGTTCATAAAATATTTACTGAATGTCTACTATGTACAAAGTACTCAACCAGATATGTTGGGGATATAAAGATGGATAAGCCATGGCTGAGAATTTGTAGAAGCATGAACTTAGAGAGAAAATGAAAAATACATGTAAAAATAACTAAGATGCAAAATAGAAAATAAAATAAAGACAAAGAAAAGTTCTTAAAGAGAGCATCAAAGAATTGCTTCATGAATTTTTATTTTTCCGGACCTAGAAAGTGAAAAATGTGCAATCTCACCTGGGAATTTATGGACCATATGATATATTAAATTATATGTATTCTAAAGAAGGAAGTGTTTATATATGTATACTGTATCTGTGCTTTGAAAATATTGGTTATCCAAGTATATAGAAATCCTATAACTGATTTTTTTTCTGGAGAGATATGTCCAAATATGAGTTGTTAATAGGATCCTAGACTAACCTGCAGATTTACTAATTCTATATCATAGTATACTGATTCCATACCACGCTCAGTTTCTAATTTTGTAGTTTTGAAGGATATGGAGAAAAATTCCTTCAGAAGCAGTATGTTTGGAATATATTCCAGATTCAATTTATATTTTAGTTTTATAGTATGTAGCCTTGTTTTTCTTTTTAGCAGGCTATGTTTATTTATTTATTTGTTTGTTTGTTTGTTTTTAAGTTAGAATCTTGCTCTGTCGCCCAGGCTGGATTGTAATGGCACAATCTAGGCTCACTGCAACCTCCATCTCCCAGGTTCAAGGGATTCTCCTGCCTCAGCCATTTGAGTAGCTGAGACTACAGGCATGTGCCATCATGCCTAACTTTTGTATTTTTAGTAGAGACGGGGTTTCGCCATGTTGACCAGGCTGGCCTCAAAATCCTGGCCTCAAGTGATCCATTTGCCTCAGCCTCCCAAAGTGCTGGAATTACAGGCATGAGCCACCATGCCCAGCCATTAGCAGGCTTTTTTTTTTTTTTTTATAGCAACATAACTATGAAACTCATGTCTATCATGTTGAAAGGTGATGGTGTCATTCTTCATTTACATTATATGCTTTAGAAATTATATAAAGCCCACCCAATAAGAAATATTTATTGAGCACTCATTATGTGCTAAACAAGGTTCTAAATGCTTTCTAGATTTTTAATAATATGATAATGTTCCAAAGTCAGGATTATTTCCCCATTTCATAGAGGAGAAGACGAAGTCACAGAGAGATTGAGCTGTAAATCACCAAAGGGTACAATCTGATGGAGATTTTCAACTTTGGCTCTGTTGACTACATGGTTTTGCTTCTTGTCATCTTTCTAAAGTTAAAATATGCAGACATAAAAAAGAAGAAGTTCATGTCCTTTGCAGGAACGTGGATGAAGCCGGAAACCATCATCCTCAGCAAACTAACACAGGAACAAAAAACCAAACATTGCACGTTCTCTCGTAAGTGGGAGTTGAATAATGAGAACACACTGACACAAGGAGGGGAACGTCACACACCGGGGCCTGTCGGTGGGTGGGGGACTAGGGGAGGGAAAGCATTAGAACAAATACCTAATGCCTGCTGGGCTTGAAATCTAGATGATGGGTTGATAGGTGCAGCAAACCACCATGGCACATGTATACCTATGTAATAATCCTGCGTGTTCTGCACATGTATCCCAGAACTTAAATAAATAAAATAAAATAATGCATAAAAACCATTTGTAATGCTAATTAACTTTACAATTTTTATCTGTTATGAGAGCAACACTCTCATAACATAATAAATTTCTAGCTGTAAAGATCTGAAAATGTCCGTTTATCACATTAAGCCTCACCCTGCAAACATCTCAAGATATAGAGAGGCAGCTGTGATGCTGGAAAGAGAAAGGAATGCAGGACTCAGGGCACCTGGAGTTCAAGCTAGACTCTGCTGCTTTCTAGCTATGTGGCTTTGGGATAGTCAGGCAGATTCAGTTTCCTATTTACAAATGGCAATAAGTATCACTCTCAGAATGTGTATGAGAATTAAATATTACGATGCACATGAAAATACACTGTAGACTGTAAAGTGCTATGCCAAGCTGTTTGCTACACAATTTTTAGCTTTCTGCTATAAATTCTGGTCGTGGCTTTTCCCAGCTGACCTTAGGCCCACATTCCCTAACAGCCTGGTCTGCCAAGGAGCTGGTTCTAGCAAGCACAGTCTCTGATCCCATTGTGAGCACTCGGTTAAGACTTAGAGTTAGAAAGTCATTGCCAGTTTCCGTTTTCATGGCTTACCAATTCTGTTATTTAGAAACCCTTCCTACCTCCCTCCCTTCCTCCCTCCCCTCCTCTCCCCTCCCCTCCTCTTTCTCCCCTCCCCTCCCCTCTCCTCTCCTCTCCTCTCCTCTCTTCTTCTCTCCTCTCCTCTCCTCTCCTTTCCTTCCTCTCTCTCTTTCTCTCTTTCTTGAGATGGGGTTTCCCCATGTTGGCCAGGCTGGTCTTGAACACCTGGCCTCAAGTGATCTGCCTGCCTCGGCCTCCCAAAGTGCTGAGATTACAGGAGTGAGCCACTGTGCCCGGCCTCAAACCCATTTTGGTGTCTCAGTAGCCTGGAGGCTTTTGATCCTGTTACACAGGAAAGGGAAGAATCAGCAGATGCTGAAGATGCTTAGTACCTGCCATGTGCATGACTTTTCCCCATGCCCAGGTGAAGTTTCTATCCCATCAGAAGGGCTCTAGGCGGGAGAAAGTACTGCTCTTCCAACTTAACCTGAAAGCTGCAGCTCAGACCGAGTGTTTTCTGGGCCATATGCTGAGCCTCTGTCAGCAGAAGGGAAAATTGAGGTAATCCTCAGCAAGCCAGTCTCATTGTCATGGGTGAATTATATCGTAACAAAATGAGAAAGCAAGAGAAATCACTAAATAATCTCTGAGCCACAAGGCACTAAAATTCCACTTTGAGTAGCAGTGATTAATTTGCTTGGACTAATTTCTTGCACATCTAATTAGCTCTGGCATGTTTCATAATATTTATAAGTATTAGGCAGAGCCCACCTGAAAGAGAGAGATAAACATCCCGCTCCATTCATGCATAAGAGCCTGCTTTCTTAACATGAAGAGGAGAAAGGAAAAAATAAAATATAATTGGACGCTTTCAGCCACAGCCAACCTAATCAAATATTTCCTAAATTCTAACAGGTCTTTTTTATTAGTAGGTTATAACGAAGGAGTTTTGGAAATAACTTATTCCTGAGTGTGCTTGGTAACACCCATTCATTATACTAACGCCTGGAACAAAAACTTCTCCCACCCTTATTGTCATTGTGTGCCCATCTCAGCTCATTTGTCTCATTGTCAGAGAAAACAAATGAGGAACCTCAAGTTTTCTAAGCATGGGTTCACAATTAATTTGATTGGAACTGGCAGAGGGTTTACTCCAGTCTTTTAATCGACTTGAATTGTTCTTATAAGTCTAAAGTTAAAAAAAAGTTTTATTTATAATTGTTCTAATAAGTCTAAAGTAAAATAAACTGCTAACACAGAGATAAAGTTATTTCAGAAATTAGCTGGGCATGGTGGTGCATACCTGTAGTCTCAGCTACAGCTAACGTGGGGAGGCCATCCTGAGACACAGAGGTAGCAGTGAGCTGAGATTGTGCCACTGCACTCCAACCTGGAGGTAGAGCAAGACACTGTCTCAAAAAAAAAAATAAAGTGACAGTTCCCTACAAAAACCTCATCCAAAGGTCAGTAGCCTTAAAGATCAAAGATAGAGAAAGTCATGAAGACGAGAAGGAATCAACGAAAAAATGCAGAAAACTCAAAAACCCAGAGTGCCTCTTCTCCTCCAAATGATTGTGACACCTCTCGGGCAAGGGCACAGAACTGGGCTGAGGCTGAGATAGATGAACTGACAGAAGTCGGCTTCATAAGGTGGGTAATAATGAACTTTGTTGAGCTAAAGGAGCATGTTCTAACCCGATGCAAAGAAGTTAAGAACCATGATGAAACATTACAGGAGGTGTTAACCAGAATAACCAGGTTAAAGACAAGCATAAATGACCTGATGGAGCAGAAAAACACAACACAAGAACGTCGCAATGCAACCGCAAGTATCAGTAGCCAAACTGACCAGGCAGAGTAAAGAATTTCAGAGCGTAAAGACTATCTTGCTGAAATAAGGCAGGCAGACAAGATTAGAGAAAAAAAGAACGAAAAGGAATGAACAAAACCTCAGAGAACTGTGGGATTATGCAAAAAGACTGAACCCATAGCTGATTGGTGTACCTGAAAGAGATGAGGAAAATGGAACCAGGTTGGAAAACATACTTCAGGATATCATCCAGGAGAACTTCCCAAAACTAGTAAGACAGACCAACATTCAAATTCAGGAAATCAAGAGAACCCTAGTAAGATACTCCAGAAGAAGAGCAACCCCAAGACACACAATCAGATTCTCCAAGGTCAAAATGAAGGAAAAATATGTTAAGGGCAGCCAGAGAGAAAGGCCAGGTCATCTACAAAGAGAAGTCCATCAGACCAACAGCAGACCTCTCAGCAGAAACCCTACAAGCCAGAAGATAGTGGGGGGCCAATAGTCAACATTCTAAAAGAAAAGAATTTCCAACCCAGAATTTCATACCTGACCAAACTAAGCTTCATAAGCAAAAGAGAAATATTAATAAGATCCTTTACAGACAAGCAAATGCTAAGGGAATTCATTACCACCAGGCCTGCCTTGCAAGAGCTCCTGAAGGAAACGCTAAATATAGAAAGGAAAAACTGTTACAAGCCACTACAAAAACACACTGAAGTACAAAGACCAATGACACTGTGAAACAACTACATCAACAAGTCTGCAAAATAACCAGCTAGCATCATGATGACAGGATCACATCCACACATAACAATATTAACCTTAAATGTAAATAGAATAAATGTCCCAATTAAAAGACACAGAATGGCAAGCTGGATAGAGTCAAGACCCATCAGTGTACTGTATTCAAGAGATCCATCTCATATCAAAGACACACATAGGCTCAAAATAAAGTATGGAGGCAAATTTACCAAGCAAATGGAAAGCAGAAAAAAGCAGGGGTTGCAATCCTAGTTTCTGAAAAAACACTTTAAACCAACAAAGATCAAAAAAGACAAAGAAGGGCATTACATAATGGTAAAGGGGCCAATTCAGGAAGAAGAGCTAAGTATCCTAAATATATATGCACCCAATACAGGAGCACACAGATTCATAAAACAAGTTCTTAGAGGCCTACAAAGAGACTTTGACTCCCACACAATAATAGTGGAAGACTTCAACACCCAACTGTCGATGTTACACAGATTATTGAGACAGAAAATAAAGAAGAATATTCAGGACTTGAACTCAGCTCTGGATCAAGTGGACCTGATAGATATCTGTAGAACTGTCCACTGCAAAACAACAGAATATACATTCTTCTTGGCACCACATGGTACTTACTCTAAAATTGGTCACATAATTGGAAGTAAAACTCCTCAGCAAATGCTAAAGAACTGAAATCATAACAAAGAGTCTCTCAGACCACAGCACAATCAAACTAGAACTCAAGATTAAGAAACTTACTCAAAACTACACAACCACATGGAAATTGAACAACCTGCTTCTGAATGATTCCTGGGTAAATAATGAAATTAAGGTAGATATCAAGAAGTTATTTGAAACCAGTGAGAACAAAGGGACAATGTACCAGAATCTCTGGGACACAGTTAAAGCAGTGTTAAGAGGGAAATTTGTAGCACTAAATCCCCACACTGAAAAGCTCAAAAGATCTCAAATCGACACCCTAACACCAAACTACAAGAACTAGAGAACCAAGAGGAAACAAAGCCCAAAGCTAGCAGAAGACAAGAAATAACCAAGATCAGGGTGGAACTGAAGGAGGCAGACATGAAAACCCTTCAAAAAATCAATGAATCCAGGAGGCGTTTTTTGGAAAAAAAAATAATAAAATAGACCACTAGCTAGACTAATAAAGAAGAAAAGAGAAAAGAATTAAATAGACACAATAAAAATAATAAATGGGATATCAGAACTGAACCCACAGAAATACAAACAACCATCAGAGAATAGGGTAAATACCTCTATGAAAATAAACTAGAAAATCTAGAAGAAATGGATAAATTCCTGGACAAATACACCCTCCCAAGACTGAACCAGAAAGAAGCTGAATCCCTGAAAAGACCAATAAAAAGTTCTGAAATGGAGTAAGTAATAAATAGCATACCAACAAATAAAAGCCCAGGACCAGGTGAATTTGCCACTGAATTCTACCAGAGGTACAAAGAGAAGCTGGTACCATTCCTTCTGAAATTATTCCATACAATTAAAAAGGAAGGATTCTTCCTTAACTCATTTTTGGGGCCAGCATCATCCTGATATCAAAACCTGGTAGAGATATAACAACAACAACAAAAAATCAGAAAAATATATCTGATGAACATTAGTGCAAAAATTCTCAACAAAATAATGGCAAACTGAATCCGGTAGCACATCAAAAAGTTTATCTACCATGATCAAGGAGGCTTCAAACCCAGGATGCAAGGCTGGTTCAATATATGCAAATCAATAAGCATAATTCATCACATAAACAGAACCAAAGACAAAAATCACATAATCATGGATTGTCTCAATAGATGCAGAAAAGTCTTTCGATAAAATTCCACAACCCTTCATGTTAAAAACTCTCAATAAACTAGGTATTGATGGAATGTATCTCAAAATAATAAGAGCCATTTATGACAAACTCACAGCCAATATCATACTGAATGGGCAAAAGCTGGAAGCATTCCCTTTGAAAACCAGCATAAGACGAGGATGTCCTCTATCATCACTCCTGTTCAACACAGAATTGGAAGTCTGGCCAGGGCAATCAGAGGAGAGAAAGAAATAAAGAGTATTCAAATAGGAAGATAAGAAGTTAAACTGTCTCTGTTTACAGTTTACATAATCCTGTATCTAGAAAACCTTACCATCTCGGCCCAAAAGCTTCTTAAGCTGAAAAGCAACTTCAGCAAAGTCTCAGGATACAAAATCAATGTACAAAAATCACAAGCATTCCTATACACCAGCAATAGACAAGCAGAGAGCCAAATCATGAATGGACTCCCATTCACAATTACTACAAAGAGAATAAAATACCTAGGAATACAGCTAACAAGGGAAATGAAGAACCTCTTCAAGGAGAACTACAAACCTCTCCTCAAGGAAAGCAGAGAAGACACAAACAAATGGTAAGACATGCCAGGCTCATGGATAGGAAGAATCAGTATTGTGAAAATGGCCATACCGCTCACAGTAATTTATAAATCAATGCTATTCCCATTAAACTACTATTGACATTCTTCACAGAATTAGAAAAAAAATACCTTAAAATTCATATGGAAACAAAAAAGAGCCAATATAGCCAACACAATCCTAAGCTAAAAGAACAAAGCTGGAGGCATCACGCTACCTGACTTCAAACTATACTACAAGGCTACAGTAACCAAAATAGCATGGTACTAGTACAAAAACGGAAACATAGACCAATGGGACAGAATCTAGAACTCAGAAGTAAGATCACACATCTACAACCATCTGATTGTTGACAGACCTGACAAAAACTAGCAATGGGGAAAGGATTCCCTATTTAATAAATAGTGCTGGGATAACTGGCTAGCATATGCAGAAAATTGAAACTGGACCCCTTTCTTACACGTTATACAAAAATTAATTCAAGATAGATTAAAGACTTAAATGTAAAAACCAAAACTATAAAAACCCTAGAAGAAAATTTAGGCAATACCATTCAGCATATAAGCATGGGCAAATATTTCATGATGAAAATGTCAAAAGCAATTGCAACAAAAGCAAACATTGACAAATGGGATCTAATTAAACTAATAGAGCTTCTGTACAGCAAAAGAAACTATCATCAGAGTGGACAGACAACCTACAGAATGGGAGAAAATTTTTGCAATCTATTCATCTGATAAATGTCTAATATCCAGAATCTACAAAGAACTTAAACAAATTTACAAAAATAAACCCCAAACAACCCCATTAAAAAGTGGGCAAAGGACATGAAAAAACACTTCTCAAAAAAAGACATTTATGCAGCCAACAAACATATAAAAAAAAAGATCAACATCACTGATCATTAGAGAAATGCAAATCAAAACCACAGTGAGATACCGTCTCACAGCAGTCAGAATGGCGATTATTAAAAAGTCAAGAAACAACAGATGCTGTGAGGCTGTGGAGAAATGGGAATGCTTTTACACTGCTGGTAGGAATGTAAATTAGTTCAACCATTATGGAAGACATTGTAATGATTCCTCAAAGACCTAGAACCAGAAAGACCATTTCATCCAGCAATCCCATTACTGGGTATACACTTTGGTCTGGGGTACACACTTTGAGAACCACTGCCTTAGAACAGCCCTGTGAAAGATTAAGTGTTATTCCCAATTTACAGAGGAAATTGAAGTTCAGAGAGCAATAGCTTTGTAAGTAGTAAATTCAGGGCCTCTGAACTGCTTGTCTGCTTGTCATTGTACCATGTGAATATTAGTGAACTGCTTGTCTGCTTGCCATTGTACCATATTAGTGAAATAGTAAATTTATTTCAGTTCTTCATAAAAAGGCAGTTTATATATTATCAAATTCTGTCCTTAGATTATAACTTGAAAATGCAAATCATGTGCTCTTGTGTGGTTTTTATTGCAATTTTCATTTGAATTGGTAGTCGAGTTGCACAGAATTGCAAATGTAGGAAGGAAGCACATTTCAACATTATTTCAAAATTATTACAGCACATTTGAAATAACTTGAATTACTTGAGTAGAAATGCAGCAGATAAAAAGCATTCTTCTTTTCCCTCTTTTTTCAAACAGGTTGATGATGTGATGCTATGGCTGAGATGATACTAAAAAAAATGTTTTAGTTAAAAAAAAAGTCCTGAGGTTGGTGTTTTGAGCTTTCTCCTGCCTTTCCTTTCTTTTCAAGCTGTTATGAAGTAATATTTCCCTGGAGTTGGAAAGAAAAAAAGGAAGAAGAAATAGAGAGGAAACTAAATAATTCACAAACTGGGCAATTGAAAATGGATGCAAGTCAATAGAAACCAGTCTTGTTTTAAGATGAAGAAGGTGAAGGCATTAAATTTTTGCTGTGGAGTGTAGTCCTTCCAAGAAATAGGTTTTTGAAATTTTTCTTCTCTTTTCATAGAAAGTCTGAAAGATTTTTTCCTTTAAAATGTGTATTCTGGCCTCTTATTTCCAGTAAGATCTTATTCATGTTTTCTATCACTTGAAATATACATAAAAGCACACAAATAAACAAAAATGGGAATGTTGAAATTAGAAAGAATAAGCAATGAATTGCTGGGCTCTGGAAAGAAGGAATTTCCACCAACTGCAGAATCTGTGAGGGGCCAGACTTGAGAATCTATGAGGCTCTAAGACTCTCTTTGACCTTCTGGGAAAACAAGGAGGTTCTCTACTTGGTGAACATAAAACAGGAAATTTTTCAATGGCTTTCCATCAAATGGAGATAAAAAGTGTAAACTCTGAACATGTTGGCCAGCGAGGAATCATCGAGTACCTTCTATTTGCTAGGCTTTGCACTAGGTCATAGACATCATATCCTATCAAACCATGTGCTTTCTGGCCTCTGAACTTACTCAGTGGAGATAAGGTTACGCCATTCCCTAAATATACTAAGCTTATCCTTTTCTTAGTGACTTCATGTTTGCTCTTTCCAGTGACAGATACACTCTGCCCAAATCTTAGAATATCTTGCACTTTCATGGAATTGTGGTCTTAACTCAAATTACACCCTCTCAGAGATGTCTTAGTCAACAAGTCTAAGATATGCCACTGCCATCAGCTCCTCCCCATCTCTTTCTGACATCTGCTTACCCTAATTTTCTTTACTGCATTTTTTACTACCCAAACATTATGCACACACACATGCACCCAGACACATACATGCACACGCATATAAATTATGTATATATATTTAAAATATATTTGTAAGTGTAATAAAAGTATTTAAATATTATGTACATATATTAAAAACAGATATATCAATAGAAATCTGAAAACCTGAACAAAATGAATGATTTCAAAGAGATACTGTAAATAATAAAAAAGTAACAGAAACTGTAGAAATCTATGATAGTTCAATAATATTTATGATACTGAAAAAGTCTTACCACATGCTTCAATCTAGGCTATTTCGCTGTTTGTTCTTTCAAAGTTTCAGGAAAAGGTAATCTTCATGCTATACATTTGGAAAATAAGCCAATATTTGCCTGATAATAGAGCTCAAAATTCTTATGCACAGAAGAAAATCTGAGAACAGTGTCATTTATAGATGTCAACATCTTAATTAAATTACCACAATCTGAATATAAGAGTATATAATGCTGCAGCATTTAGTGAAAACTGCCTCTTCCCTCAGTATACAGTTCTAATCCATAAGGAAAAGGCAAATAATTTTTTTTTTTTTTTTGAGATGGAGTCTTGCTCTGTCGCCGAGACTGAAGTGCAGTGGCATGATCTCAGCTCACTGTAAGCTCCGCCTCCCGGGTTCACGCCATTCTCCTGCCTCAGACTCCCTAGTAGCTGGGACTACAGGTGCCTGCCACCACATCAGGCTAATTTTTTGTACTTTTTTTTTTTTTTCAGTAGAGACAGGGTTTCACCATGTTAGCCAGGATGGTCTCAGTCTCCTGACTTCATGATCCGCCCTCCTTGGCCTCCCAAAGTGCTGGGATTACAGGCGTGAGCCACAGCACCCGGCCAAAGGCAAATAAATTTATATAAAAAGCAGAGGGCTTTGTGGGAGAGAAGTAAAAATATAGCAGAAAATCTATTGTCCTAAGTTGTCAACCGACTACCTCCAATAAAATTTCCACCAAAAAGCACTGTACTTATGAATTTCTTCAAACTCTTAATGAATAAATAATCCTCATATTATATAACCTCTTCTAAACACATAAAATGAGTAAAATCAGAACTATTTTCTATTAATGAAGAATCTCCTAAGGTATTCTCTGGCCTCTATCAATTTACTGGTGAATTATCTCAAAAATGTTCAACAAAAGGTAATTCTCAGGTTATATGTACTCTTTTAAAAAGATGAAGGTTAACTGCTAGGTTTCAACAAGATATATATCAGTCAGGTGCAATGACTCACACCTGTAATCCCAGCACTTTGGGAGGTCGAGGCGGACAGATCATCTGAGGCCAGGAGTTCAAGTTCAGCCTGGCCAACATGGCAAAACCCTTTCTCCACTAAAAATATGAAAATTAGCCAGGCACAGTGGTGTGCACCTGTAATCCCAGCTACTTGGGAAGCTGAGGCAGGAGAATCGCTTGAACCCAGGAGGCGGAGGTTGCAGTGAGCCGAGATTGCGCCACTACACTCCAGCCTGGGTGACAGAGGGAGACTGTCTCAAAAGAAAAAAAAATACAAAAAAACCCAAAAAGCTATATATCTCTGTTGCATCAATCAAATATAACACATCGACAAAATCACAGATCAACCTCAAAATTGATCTATGCAGTAGATGATCTCCTATAAAGGAGTCTAAAGAGCTGGCAGTAATATAATATTATATATATAAAGAGAGGTCTAAGAGCAATTCCACTGTTTATGTATCTTTGTTATTAGATGACTTAATGATCTCTGAAATCTTCACATCATTGGAAAAAATGAAGAATGATGGTCTTTAATGTGTAACACCTGTGAAGATGGGGCTGGAGTTGACAGAGATGTGGACTCTCTGGAATAAGAATAAGGTGGCATGGCTAACAGTGGAAGAAAAACGAGTCTCCTAGGAACTATTCCATGTTGTAATAATCTCATAAGTTTTAAGGACAACAGGACATTTACCACCTGGCCTGTGGACACTCTAGTTGGTTAGGGCAGGAGAAAAATTGGAAAAAAGAAAGAATGAATGAAAAAAAAGGCAGAGCAAGAGATGACTGCCACCAAAGAAAGGTTGCCTTATCTTCTACTTAGGGTTCAGCAGTTTCTGTCACAATAAATCTGGTACCAAGTGATTTTGCCCCATCCCATCTACAGAGCAACAGGAATTTTCTGTTACATTAAAAACGTATAGAGTTTTCATTATTTCCTTAGTTTTCCACTACATTTTCCAGGAAACATATGGACACTAAAATTCTAATTTTTAGGCAATGGATACATAGAATGTATTGGTGGTGTTTGTAGTGATAAATATTTACCTTTTTGTTTTTTTTTTTTTTTTTTTTTTGAGACGAAGTCTCGCTCTGTCACCCAGACTGGAGCGCTGAAGTGCAGTGTTACCATCTCAGCTCACTCTATCCTCCGCCCCCTGGGTTCAGGCGGTTCTCTTGCCTTATCCTCCTCAGTTGCTGGGACTACAGGTGCGTGCCACCACACCTGGCTAAGTTTTGTATTTTTAATAGAGGCAAGGTTTGGCCATGTTGGCTAGACTGGTCTCGAACTCCTAACCTCAGGTGATCCACCTACCTCAGCCTCTCAAAGTGTTGGGATAACAGGTGTGAGCCACCATGCCTGCCAATATTTAGCTATTTTTGTAGCATGTTATATTTACATATGTAACATACACACAGATTGATGCAAAATAATAAATGTATATCAGCATGGGATTCACATTCCATATTTACACTAAATAGAAGGGGTTTTAAAGTTTAGATCTTAAAAATCTATTCAAGTAGTCATCATATTGTACATTCCACAGTGTGTACTATACATTTTATGCTAAAATATCTTTTAGAAAATCATTGTCTTGTTGTGAAGTAAAGATATTATAGTGGTCAAAATATTTATTGAAGGTTAGGTGCCATGTATTAAGAATCAGGATAGCAGCACAAAAGATAAACTCTCCGACTTCATGAAGCTTACATTTTATTGAAGGGAGTGTATGTGTGTCGAAAAAGAAAATATGCGAAGGTGTAAATAACTAGGTTCATGACGGAGTCACGGGGGTTGCACTGCCAGTGTGAGGACCAAGTTGGAAACAGCAATGTGGTCAACGCTTTCGAGAAGTTTTATCATGAAATGAACAAGATGAATCTGTTGGAAGCTGGAATAGAATTGAGGACAATTGAGGGTTGTTTTGTTTTTCTTGTTTTAGGGTAGCCATGTGAGCCTGCTTGTTGATAATTCAGCAGACAATTCAGTAGAGAGGCTAGTGTCTGAGAAAGAGAGCAAGAGCATAATGAAAATTCTTGGGAAGAGGAGGAGGAATGGGTTTCTGAGTGTTGGAGGCAAAGGGTCTTTTCTGAGGGAAGACATGGATCACGACAACAGGTGAAGGCTGGCTGATGGGTTTGCTGATGGAACAACTTGGGAATTCTTTGATAATGAATCCCTTAACAAAATTTATGGGTAAATAATTTGCAGAAATGTGGAGTGGGAGGATTGAGGGGAAGACAAGAAAGCACACATTTGGAGTAATTTTTAACTTCCAGAAAGCATTCAAACCAGAAACATGTAGTGAAACTTTAAGGCAGTGCTGAATGCCTATTTAAGGTTATAACTAAGTGTGTGTGTGTGTGTGTGTGTGTGTGTGTGTGTGCGCGCGCGCAAAAGAGAGAGAGAGAAGAGGGCATTATACTTTATTTTCACTTAATTATTTTATGCATATTGTTCAAAAATTCAAGTTGCACTGGAAGTCTTGAGCTCTGAAGACAAAAAATTTTGATTTGTTTCTTCTAGTGGGCACCTCTATTTTGATAAATCATATACATATGTCAGGTTCTTTATCTATTTCATTGTTAAAAATTTTTCTATACTATATAACCAGCAGTTTCTTACTCACTCACTGCCTCCTAGCAGCCTCTACTACCTGATGTAATTAAATTCATATTCAGAGTTTATAACATTATTACTACATAAATAGTATGGTTTACTGCTGAGTCAATAGTGTATGAGGATTAAGGATCATTTATTTTTTAATTTTTTTCTGGAGTTAATTATCTAATTTATTTTCATTTTCTCAGCTCTTTATACTTTATGGCTAATTCCTAAACTCTCCAACAATTTCTCAACATAATTTTGTAGTAGATTAAAGTACTAGATAAACTATGATTACCCTTTCCTGTAGGAAAGGGAAATGTATAAAAGTTTTAGAAGAAGACTTCCAAAATCCCCTGTCCCTTTGCTCCAGCCTGAATGGCTTGCTCTTGGGGTCCTCCCCTTAACAACCTGTAGGCCTTCTCTCAAACTTCAGCCCTGGGTCCCAGATCCCATATCTTCCTCTTCCTCAGCTTCCTCCCTCATTTTGCTAGAGTACAGAGCGCATAGAAGGTTAATTTCTAAAGATTTTTTGTTTGTTTGTTTCAAATACTATGCTCCTAGTCAATTTTTAGTTTGGTTGGCTTTGGAACTCAGGTTCAAAAATTATTTAATCTAATGAATGCAAATCTTCTAGCTTCTAGATAGCTAGACAGTTTCTCCATTATCCTCTAGCTTCTAGATAGCTAGACAGCTTCTCCATTATCCTCTAGCTTCTAGATAACTCTATTACCTTGTAGTTTCTAAGAAGATTGCTCCAGTATCTCCCAGCTTTCAGTGATTCTTTCAGTATTCATGAATCTTTTTATGTGGACAGTTATATTCACAGATAATCTTTATGGACAGTGCTGCCATCTCAGTTTCCCTGAAATTTCCCTATGGAGCGCCTTGGCATAAATCTTTCCTAATTTATTGTACCTGGAAGTTAGAGGCCTTCATTAATCTGGGGAAATTTTTGCATTATTTATTTTACCATTTTCTCCCTGATCTATTTTCTCTGTTCTCTCTTCCTGGAATTGCTACTATTTGGATATTGAACTTTCTGAATTGACCCTTAAATTTTCTTATTTTTTTTCCATATTTTACTTTTCTTTATACTCTTTTTTCTGGAGGAGAAGGGGTTGAATTTATATTCCAGTATTTTTGTCAATGTCTAAAATTTTTGAGTGTTGTATTTTAATTTCCCAAATCCCTTTTTTTTCCTCTGGTCATTACTTTTTCAGATACCAGGTATATTTTCTAACTCTCTGCACATATTAAATAGAATTAAATGTTTCTCTTCAGATCTCTATATCATTTCTTTTTCATTGGGGTTATATTTTTTCTACCAGAATCTGTTGATGTAATAGTTTTATCTGGCTTTCTTATTAGTGGCGTCCTCCCACATTTGGTTATTCTCAGCTTTCTGGGTGCACTGATGAGTAAAGCCCTGAAAAAATGATCACAGTGTGTCTAGCATGGACTGGACTGGGTGATTGAAGGGCTGTGTTTTAGGTCACCAGCCTCCATTTCTTGGTGCATGCCCTATTATAGATTTTTCAAGGCTTCATTCTGGTGTCATTTCGCCTCCCCATTGAGAGATACTTCCATCTTTCACTCTGTGGTGGCAGTGGGAGTCTGGCATGGGGAAGATCTAAGAGTGGCTGCTGGTCTCCCAGGAACCAGTGAGGAAATGAAAATAGGTTTCTCTCCAGTAAACATGCAAATAGGCAATTCTTGGGTGCTATGGTCTGAATGTTTGTATCTCCCTAAATTTATTTCTTGAAAACCTAATTATCAACTGGATTATATTCAGAGGTGGGGTCTTTGGGAGGTGTTGAGATCATGAGCATAGAGCCCTCATTAATGGGATTAATGTCCTTATAAGAGGCCCCAAAGGACTGCCTTGCCCCTTCCATCATGTGAGGACACACAAAAAAGGCACCATCTATGAACCAGAGAATGCTCACAACAGACACTGAATCTGCCAGCACCTTGATCTTGGACTTCCCAGCCTCCAGAACTATGAAAAATAAAACCTTCTATGATATATCAGGTCATCATGGCATTACTGTAAAGAAATACCTGAGACTGGGTAATTTATAAAGAGAGCAGGTTTGATTGGCTCACAGTTCTGCAGACTGTACAGAAAGCATGGTGCTGCATCTGCTCAGCTTCTGGTGAAACCTCAGGGAGCTTTCAGTCATGGCAGAAAGCAAAGGGTAAGTCAGCACATCACACAGTGAAAGCAGGGGTAAGCAAGCAAGGGTAAGCAAGAGAGAAGGAGACAGTGGCAGGGAGGTGCCACATACTTTTAAATGACCAGCTCTCGTGAGAACTCACTCACTATTGTGAAGACTGCACCAAGCCACAAAGGTTCTATCCCCATGATCCAAACACCTTCCACCAGGCCCCAACTCTAGCACTGGGGATTACAATTCAACATGAGATTTGGGCAGGGACATAGATCCAAACTATATCATGTGGTATTTTGTTACAGCAGCACCAAAGGACTAAAACATTGGAACAGTACCTTATAGCTGCCCTCTGCTAAGTAAGCTGTTACTGAATCCAAAGGCTTTTTTCTTTTATTTTTAAAATAGAGATGAGATCTACCTGTGTTGCTCAGGCTGGTCTCAAACTCCTGGCTTCAAGCGATCCTTCTGCCTCAGCCTCCCAAAGCACTAGGATTACAGGTGTAGGCCACAGAACCTGGCCTCAGTCCAAAGTTTTTGGCACAATTTTTCTAGAGAATAAATCTCCTTTATTGAGAGGCGGTGATGGGGGTGGGGCCTCATGGGGTGCAGCTGGAGTTTGGATATCAAAGAACTCCTTACAGGGTAGCAAGCAATTTTATGTCCAATTTAATGCTCCATTCTGCAGTGTGAGGTGCAGGTTACCACTAATTCCTCGGCCTCCTAGGGTGTCTGTAAAGTGAATGCATTTGCTCCTCCCTGATAGCTTCTTCTACAGATACAAAGGTTCCAGCTCTTCCACTCCAATAAGTCACTCCACCATCTACAGCTTATCTTCTAAAATGTTATTAACTTTCCTTGTTCATTCTTCACTGCCCTGCCCTTGTGGATTTATATGGCTTTATTCTTTTTTGTTGTTGTTTTGGTGAGTCTGGAAAGGGAGAAATGATAAAGGCTTATGCTACCAGCTACCTACCAGCATTTAAAATGTTCTCCATCTACTTTAGCTGCTCTAATGCAGTCATAGAAAAGACAGGTAGTTGGGTTCATTTGGAAGTCAAGTTTTTCCCAATAAACATGATTCAGGGAGAAAGGTAAAAAGAAATTGACAATATTTCCAAGAGAATACTCTCAATAATGGATCATGGAATTTAAGTTTGGTAAGAACGGAAGTAAAGGAAGATGAGGAAAATAACGAAATATGTAAAAACGGGTTTGAAGTCAATAGTTTGAGAATCTGAATAAGAACAGGGAATACTGCAGTGAAAGTACTAGACTGATTCCATAGTCTAAAAGTATACAGCACTATAGTCAGAAACAGGGATATCTGAAATGGAAATACTATAGCTGTAAGTGGTGACAACATCCAGAATATGACAAAAAGAATGAAAAGATCTGAAAGTATAGAAGAAAAGCTAATTAGGGAGAGGTCAGACAATTGAAAGGACCAAGAGCATTTGGAAGATAAACTCATGGATGGTTAGGTGACTAAGAATGATTACAGGAATGGAAATAAATACAGGTAAAAAAAATACAAATCAATAAATGTGAGGAGGCTGATGCCAGGAACTATGAGGAATAGCAAACAGGGTAGCCAGATGGCACATGCCTCAAAGAAGCTAGTGGCTTTGAAAGAAGAGGGAGGACAAAAGTTTTGGGGGAAGCAAGGAGGGATGAGGAGGACACCTGTTTCCCTCCTGGGTTTGAATTCTAACCATTTGACTTGTGAACACATAACCAGCTTGCACTGAGAGGGCCACAGCAAAAGCACTGTCCTCCAGGGACAGCCTGTTTTCTGTTAGGGCAAAGAATTTAAAAAAAAAAAAAAAAAAACATTAGAGAAGATCTCAAGGCTACAGGACAGTTAGTTAACCACAGGGTCAGAGATCCAGGGGACACAAAGAAAGAGTTTGGGAAAATGGAGGGAGGACAGGATTAATTTAGATGAGCAAATGTACTCTATAAAATGGGATCAGAAATTCTGAATGGTAATTGATGGCTCTGAGAGCAAAAGCATAGAGAAGTTAATGTTTAAGTTAAAGCCCTGAATGCCCATGTTTTAGTAGAATTTCAGGGAAGCTGCTGTATCAGTAGTGTGAAATGGTGTGATGTCTTGTGGGAGGAAGGTGAAGGCGATCTGAGTTCTGTCACCCTAAAATGTGCCACTTTGGAAAAAGGATCACTTTGGGGCAATTGATAAAAAAACCACAGAGAATGAACTCTACCATTCCCTTTATCTGCCTGAAAACAGAACATAAATTCCCCTCACGAAGGTCCTACCCCCACTCAGCTTCCGGTATGAAGAATGGGAGAACGACCTTATCACCGTAGGAAAGATGGCACTGAAATGCTACGCAAAGGAACCTTATTAGCTAGCCATCATCTACCATTAGTTTCCCTCTATTTTTGTCCCACAACTTTCCACCCCAGAAGCTCAAAATCCATTTTTTTGTTTGTTTGTTTGTTTTGTCTTGTCACTTCTCTGTAAATGTATTGTTCTTTTGTTAGGATGCTATGTAAGCCTAAATTCTAACCACCTCTGAGTTACTCGTCATGGAGTTCTCCCATGTGTATGTATGTGTTAATAAACTTGTTTTTTTGTCTTATTACTCTATATTTTGTCAGTCTAATTTGCAGAGCCCTAGTCAATGAACCTAAGATGGGTAGAGGACAAAGTTATTTTCTTCTCTTACAAAAGGTATAAATACAATCAATCTTAATAAGTGCCTCTTGATCTGCTAAGATTCAAGGTAATTGGCCTTTGGCTTACATCTAAATTTTTGATGATAGGTGAATAATTAATATTATTTTACGATATTTCTAATGAAACGAAAAAATAATGGTCATGATAAAGAGTACAAAAAGAAGCACTCCAAGCACTCCAATGGTTAACAAACTGTATGATCCCACTTTTAAAGGTAAAGATATATAAACATATTAATTTTGGTTATTTCTGAGGTTTTGGGTTTAAACTAGATAAGCTTCTGAATTTTTAAATTTATAATAAATATATTAAAACAGCTCTTTTCAATACAGAAACAACACAAATTTACAAAGTATATCAGAAATACAGGAATTACATCGTTTTTCTTCCTTAGCTGTGGGCCTCCATTTATTTAAAGAAAGATGTTGTTATTCTGTGAAGCCTTTAACTTAATAAACAAGCTTGCTTTTGACATATACAAAGGCCATTAAATTAAATTAACACTTGAAGCCAGCAATTTACAACTAGACTCATCACCAGAATTACTAGGAAAGCAATTAAAAAAAGAAGGAGAAAAAAAAAGAGATCTCCTGAGCCTGCCTGAGAATTACTGAATCAAAAATCCCTGGAGTGCATGATTATTCTGATGACTAGATAATATATAAAATTCTGAAACCACTGTCACAGGAAAGGTACAAAGCAAAAGAAATTACATTAGATCTAATAAATCATTAAATTAACAATCTAAATTAGCAGGTAGATGGAACTAGTCACCATGTTTCTTTATTTTATTTTGTTTTATTTTATTTTATACTATGACACTACAGTCTTAGATGGTGCAAAGGCATTTCATTTTATTCTTGCAGATGATCACAAGAAAACCCTGGAGAAAATACGAAAGTCACCTATGGAAGACTCTGAAAGCAGAGAAGAGAAGGCAAATTGTTCAGGGACTTCAGGAATCAATGAACCACTTGGGGACGAATTCCCTCTTGTTTTTGCTTGTTTGTTTGCCTTTTCCTTGTTTCTTATATGTCCCTGCCTGGCCAGTAGAAAAGGCCACAACCCAGAAACGTGTGTGGGTGCAGCCAATAAAAGTTCCCCAAAAGGCCTGTTCTGTCTAGCCGAGAAAACACTGGTCAAAGCTAGCTCAGTAGGACAGAACATTTTAACCATATCCACCTGTTGTCCAGACCAACATCAGGGAAGAAAACTCCCATTTCTCTACCTTAACAAGTGAATTATTCTGAAATGGTCTGAAAGCAGTTCACTTGTTTCCCAGATGAAGGGTTTGAAAGCCGGATGCTGTCTGTCTGAGGGTTGTGGTAGCTCTGTGGAAGCTGAGTGCAGCCCCTGTCATGCAACCTGGGTTCTGCTCTATCTTCTGACAACCCATTAAAAATTGTGCTCCAATTTCTCAAAGAACTAAAACTAGAACCATGATTTGATTCAGCACTCCCTCTACTGGCTATCTACCCAAAGGAAAAGAAGCCATTACATTAAAAAATACACCTGCATTTGTATGTTCATTGCAGCACTATTCAGAATAGCAAAGTCATGGATTCAACTTAAGTGTCTTTCAGTGGAGGACTGGATAAAGAAAATGTCATAGATATATACCATGGAACACTACTCAGCCATAAGAAAAAATGAAATTATGTCTTTTGCAGCAACATGGATGAACCTGGAGGCCATTATCCTCAGTGAAATAACTGAGAAAAAGAAAGTCAAATATCACACGGTCTCACTTCTAAGTGGAAGCTAAATAATTTGTACACATGGGCATAGAGAGTGGAAAATAGGCACTGGAGACACAAAAATATGGAAGGATGGAAAAGGGGTGAGGGATGAAAAATTACCAATTGGGTACAAAGTCCATTATATGGGTGATGGTTAAACTAAAAGCCTAGACTTTGCCACTATGCAGTATATCCATGTAACAAAAGTGCACTTGTACTCCCTAAATCTATAAAAATAAATAAAATAAAATACAGAAATCCAGCAATTACAAAAAAATCCCACTACAGGGCCACTCAAGCCATCCATGGATATGGTATACTCCTCTTCTGAGGGTCAACATTCCATGATTAATGAAAATCGGACTCTTCTCTTGAAGCTTTTTACCTTGGCTTATTCTAGAACAAATTCTTGGCCTCCTTGTCACATTCTCCTGGTTGATCTCTGAGAGTTTTCAGATTTTTGATTCACTTTTCTTACTCTTATTGCTTTTGTTATGGAATTGGTGTGGGTGATAGACCAAGTCACACCCTGATGAATCATAATCAGGATCATGTTTTCCAAAGTTATATACAGAAACGCACAAAATGGTGCAAAAACATGAGCAGTTGAAAATTTAAAACCCAACTTTTCTCTTTCCTTGAATAATTGGATGACCTTGAGTAAATCATTAAAACTCTTAATACCTTGGTCTGCACACACCACTGTATATTCTTTACATCTTAGAAATGCTACAAATATATAATGTTTTAAGAGTGGGAGAGTATTTTGGATTCTTCAAAAAGAATGATAGTATATTAAACTCGACAATAGTATTTAATTTTGTTAAATAACAAATAGTGAATAAAAGAATTAGTTATCTCTTTGCTTTTTGTTTCTGCAACCTGCTGCTCTGTGATGAAATTAGTGTGCTTGTTAATCTCTTTTAAAGATCAGGTGAAGGAGAGCCTCAATGGAGACTTCCATCTTAAAGGTCCTTTAACTTCCATTCACGCTTTGATTTTGCTGTATGCATTTTGCTTCAAATAGCAAGTTAATTTATGTGTATTCAATTATAAATACAAAATAGTGTTGGTATTGAACAGTACCTAGTCAATATCAAGAATACATTAAAAAAGTCTTATTCAATTATTTTTTTTCTTCCTAAGACTTAGAATAGTACATAATAATTATACTCTTTCATATTAAAATAGTCTCTGATTATATTAACAGAAGCTACTTCTTTGGATATTTAAAAAATGAAGGAATATGTGTCATATTGAATCCATTTATATTATTGGAAAATGAATTTAGAATCTCAGTTTTTGAACCTGAAGTACTTATTTTGTTCATCTTGGTGTTAGCCATGGTATTTAATAGATGCATCATTTCTGACAATAGCAGTTAAGGCTGTTTTCCTTGGTTTGTTCTGTGTAATTATATTCTTGTTAATTTTCATCTGTCATTTGTTTTCCTTTTCACCAAACAAAAATTCTTAAGTGTGTTACGAAGAATGATGTTAAAGTAACTAAAGTATCTACTACTTCTTTCTTCATGGAAAGATAACAGGCTGAACTTAGGGGAAACATAGTTAAACAAGGAAATTCAATTGTAAAATAAATTCTTTGAGGAATGATGAGAACTGTGGCTAACTAGATTTTTCTTTTATGAAAATGTAAGGAAGTGGAAAAACCTGCTAGAATTAATGCCACTGGTATTTTGACACATGCTATTTTATTAGATTAGATACTTATGGGAGAAAATATTCCATGCTTTCAAGTGAAGACAGCTACTCTTTACTCTCAAAAGTAAGTCAAGTCAAAATAAAACAAAACTACTTTTCACATGGAGAAAGGTGAAGGTAGTGCATAAGGAACTTTGGGCATTTTAACATGGTGCCTGATGACTGTAAACATGCCTAGGATGCTGTTCTTCCACTCCCATTAAACTCATCATGCATATAGAGTGACTCATTAAAAGTGTATTTCTCCTCTCAGGCTCTAAGGTCCAGGCAGGCAGTAGTACCATCTGCCTTGGTCACTGCTTTGTCTACGGGTTTGGATAGGTTTGGTTTTTGGTCAATCAATTTACACATTTTGAATTAAATTGTGTTGATGTGACTGTATAACCCAGAATATCACAGAGAAAAAGAAGAAAACTTAAGATCAATATTGTCTGGCAGAAATTTCTCCAAATCATAAACCCGACAGATTAACACAAACATACCCAAGCTCTGACATATCATCTGTGTCACCAGACTTTAATCACAAGTTCAGAGTCAGTGCCTAGCAGAGAACAAAAAAGTCATTTTGTTACTACAAGGGTGTGCTTTTATCTCTATGTCCTTTCCGTGGAATCAACCCCCAGAGAGAAACACAGCCCAAAGGTATCGACTGGGGCACATGACGACTGTGTGATTTAGTTCTTACAGCTAAAGTCACTGTAAGTGGGGATGGAGTTAGGGAGAAATTCTCCTAATAGCTCAAGCTGTTCTCTGTATCTTAGAAAATTCACTACCTGTTACTTACCAGTTCAGCAAATCAGAGGACAAAATAGCACGGATAGGAAATTTTCTACCTCAGTAGAGTGTGGAGCTGAAAATGGAACACTCATCATTTGATTTGAGACGGGGCTTCAAATTACCCAGGAAGAAATGCAACAGGGACATGAGCACCTTATATATTTTATTTATTGACTTTATATAAAAACATGAGAAAATTAGGCCGGGCGCGGTGGCTCAAGCCTGTAATCCCAGCACTTTGGGAGGCCGAGACGGGCGGATCACGAGGTCAGGAGATCGAGACCATCCTGGCTAACACGGTGAAACCCCGTCTCTACTAAAAATACAAAAAACTAGCCGGGCGAGGTGGCGGGTGCCTGTAGTCCCAGCTACTCGGGAGACTGAGGCAGGAGAATGGCGTAAACCTGGGAGGTGGAGCTTGCAGTGAGCTGAGATCCGGCCATTGTACTCCAACCTGGGCGGCAGAGCGAGACTCCGTCTCAAAAAAAAAAAAAAAACGAAAAAAAAAAAACCATGAGAAAATTAAATATGTAATCTTACAATTACGTTAGGAAAAGCTGAAAGGAACATTATCCTGAAGATCCAAACAATGTGTTATTATAAGAAGAAATGGCTTTTATGAGGCAGACAACTGGTGAAGAGAATGAAATTGATATGAACAGGAAAAATATATGGAATCCCATATTAAAATTTAAAATAATGGTTTAAAAATGTAAGGTTATCTATGTATCAGTGGTAATGAATATAGAAATAGGTATTTCAAAAAATAGTTGATTGATGAGGAGTAACTTAAGAATCTCATCGTGTAAGTAAGAAGATAAAGATAATGATTGACTTCCTTTGTGCCTCTGTTTCCTTATTTGTAAAATACACAAACATAATAGCACCCATCTCCTAGGGCTATTGTAAGTCGTAACTCATTTAACACATGTAAGTGCCTAGAACTGTACATATTACACACGCTATGAATATTTGCTATTATTACCATAAACAACAATTGTATTAAGCTCCTAATATATGCAGTGTATAGTGCTAATTATTAGAAGTATAAAGGCTAAAGCAACTGATATATTGATAAAAGTTGTTCAGATAACTAGCAGAAGACTGAAATAGACAGGAAGAGCTCTCTGTCCTAAAATAACCCTGATGGCTAAAGAGCAAAAAGTAGGAAAATACACAGACTAGTCATTTTTTGGTCATGTGGTAAACAGGCAGCTTTCTGCTTTGCCAATTAAAACACTTATACAGATAACAAACCATTTGTTTTCCAAAGTAAATGTTTGGCTCAACTGATTTTTCATTTCTTTCTTAAAAAAATATCAAGATTATTTTTAATGGCATTCTTCTAGGAAAATTCATGCAGCAATGACTACTGTCCGAGGTAAACCATCCAGAGAAATCGAGCGTGGTTTTCAACTGTGGCCAATGGTACAGTGGAAAAGAAACAGTATGAAACTGGAGGTCATGCCAACTACCACGGTAGGTAAATAGGAGACAGTAATAGAAATTCAAGCTGGCAGGGACCTTAATTGTTCTTCTTGTCCAAGTCCCTGCCTCTACTTTGATTTACACATAAGAAAACTAGAGATCAGAGAAGTGAATTAACTGGAGAGAAATAGCCCAGCTTTTGACAGAGCAGTTATTAGGCCGATAACTCTTGACCCTTACTTAATATAAAGCTCTCTCTAATATTCCAAACTGGGGTGTGTGTTTGTGCGTGTGTGTGTGTGTGTGCGCGTGTGTGGTGTGTTTTCCTAACCACTAGACTACCAGGGATAAACTTTTTAGCTCTCTTTCAAAAGCCAAAATATCTTTGATGCTTGATATCTACAGAATAGAAGTTTCAAATAACTTCTATACACGTCATTTTATTCAGATCTCAGAAGAGCCCTATGAACCACCCAAAGCAAACATTGTTACCACATTTTACAGATGAACATATCAATGTTTAAAGATATCTCAAAAGCAAAAATAGCAGAAGGCAAGATGTGTAGACTGAATGAATGTATAATGGAGATTCTTAATGTTTTATGACTTGTACATTTTGAAATTAGTGGGTTTTTTTTGGTTTGTTTTGAGATGGAGTTTCGCTCTGGTTGCCCAGGCTGGAGTGCAATGGCGCGATCTCAGCTCACAGCAACCTCTGCCTTCTGGGTTCAAGTGATTCTCCTGCCTCAACCTCCCAAGTAGCTGGAATTACAGGCACCTGCCACCATGCCTGGCTAATTTTTGTATTTTTAGTAGAGACAGTGTTTCTCCATGTTGGTTAGGCTGGTCTCAAACTCCCAATCTCGGGTGATCCACCCGCCTCGGCCTCCCAAAGTGCTGGGATTACAGGCATGAGCTGTTGCACCTGGCCATAAATTAGTGGTGTATTTAACTAATTATTAGATGCATGTGTATATAATCTATATTGTTTGATTCTTCTTTTTTCATTCCTTTATTTTTGAAATAAACAACAAAAAAACCCTATGAGACTACAGTCAATAATAATTAACTGTTTATTTTAAAATAGCTAACAGAATATAATTGGTTGTTTATCTCAAAACATAAATGCTTGAGGTGATGGTTACCCAATTCTCCGTGATGTGATTATTACTCATTCATGCTTGCACCAAAATATTTCATGTGTCCCATTTATATATGCCTAATATGTACCAACAGAAATTAAAATAAAAAAATTAAACATTAAGAAAAAGTCCCAACTCTGTAATTTACTGTGTTTGCAGTCCTTTCTCAGTGTGTAGGGAGGGTTCCCTCTTGACTGGGTTTCCTGACCCCAGATACAGAGGCCCTGATATGGACCCCTGGGCTGGAGTGTGTTCTTCCTAGATTCTTCTGGAAAGTCACTCTGAGCTCTGAATTTTTAAGAAAGAGAAAGCAAAGACCTGAAGATTGAGTATGGAAGAATGCACATTGTTAGGATGTGGGAAAGGGGAGTTAATTCAACAAAGAATAAAAATTCAGTTCGTGTAAAGGCCAGATTGGTTTGCAAAGCAAAAGCTGAAGACAGGTCAGAGAGAGAAAAGACTGAATTAGCTAATTAGGGAGTGGGCGAGGGGTCTGAACATCTTTGCCAGTGCACCACAGTATCAAGGGTAAAGGAATGAAAAGACTGTGAGAGGATGAGGATAGCAGCTGTGATCTATAGATTGGAAAAATTTGGTGGATGGAAGGAAGGATACAAAACCATCATCATTTTGGCAAAATATTATTTGATCCATATCTACATTGGTGCAATGCATTGATTTAGTAGTAACTATGCCCTTAGATCCTCTAAATTAAAAATAAAGACACACCAGATCGATAGATAGCTCACAATAAAACTGCAAGTGCTTGTAAGCAGAGTGAAGAAAGGTATTACAGCAAACGAGATTGAGTGTGTCATAATGAAAAAAGCCCCAAAGTAAAATGCTTCATGAAGACAAGGTCAAGATCACTACTGGACAAGTTGATAGACACCCTAATGAATAAAAGGTTGTCTGCTCTAAAGTCATCATACCATTCATAAAGCAGGTATATAGCTGAGAAACGTTCCCAGAATGCCAAATTTGTATCTATTGGGAAAGTTTTTATAAGATTACATGGAGGCTGCAGATAAATACACAAGGCAGAGGTTAATTTGAGTCAGACAGAAAAAAATAAATGTTTGCTGTGTGAAATATTGCCAGGGTTTCTTGGACCACAGTAGCAAAAGGAATACTGAGAATAATTGGTGGCCCTTCAGCAAGAAGTAATTGGCCCTTATTATTATTTTAAATTATATTTAATAAAGAAAAACATTTATAGAATTAGTAAATTGGAAAGTTTAGGTGAATGTATCTGATTATTGTTCTCACAAAACACTAATTATAACAGCAATATATAGTCTGTTGTAAATAACACCAAATAAAGCACTCTAAAATAATTGAACTTTCATAGATATTTTTCAAATATGAGTTTATAAGTGGTTAGCATAAATAAATTGAAGAATGGCTTGGAATCTCTAAACACCTCAAGCAGTATTAGGACTCATATATTTGGGTCAAGATATAAGATACTCTGCTTTTTGATGAGTTCTGTAAAATGGTAAAGTTTTTCTTAGTACAAATAAACTGAAATAATTATAAATAGTTTCCAGAATTGAGCACTTACTATACACCTGGCATTGTTTTACCAATTTCACTCAGCTAATCCTTACACTTATACTCTGAGATGGGTTCCATTACTGTCTACAATTTATATATGAGAATATCAAAGAGAATGTGATTAACATGTCCAAGCTCCTGCAGCTAGACAGCATCAGAGCCAGGTACCAACTCAGACACTCTGTCCCCAAATTCCATACACTTAATCAGCTAGATGGCATCAGACCCAGATACTTACTCAGACACTCTGTCCCCAGATTCCATACACTCTACTGCCTGAAATCAATGAAGGTAAGTGTGCGGCCCTTTAGCGGAATAGAAATAAGTGGAAATTGGCAGAAGGTAAATTAGAGATGTGGTAATAATGGGTCTTTCTATTTGAGTCACTACCTGCCTTAAAACAAAATCTTTATTCTAGTGGTATTTTTTTTTTCAACAATGAGTATGTCATATGTCTAGATATATCTCACAAAGCAATTATGTTATATCTCATGTATTATTAGAATTAGAATAATTGTGAATAAAATTATCTTATCTCCATAAATAAATATATACACATATATACACACACACATATATATGTACACACACACATATATATAACTTCCTGGGATCTCTAGGCTCTTTGATGTCAAGAATATCTTCAGATCAACAATAATTACATTGAAGAAAGTAAGATCTGGAGGGCCAAATAATATGGATAAACTGGGGCCAGAAATGGTTTATACAATTACTTGTCTCTTCCTGCCATTCAGGCATAGTAAGGACAAACTTCTAGAAACAGATCATTTTTCTCAAGTCTTACTGCAGAAATGTAAAGTCTCCAATTTGCATTTCATTTTCAAAATTAATTTAACCACAAGACTGTGGCAGAACAACAACAACAACAACAACGACAACAACAAAACGTATGCACGTTTCTTTTTGATCTCAAATGCAGTTTCTATACCATTGCAGCTTTATTCTGTCTACAGATTCCTATTCTTCATGATTCTTATTCCATAGAACAGGGCAAAGTATTGACAAATTGCATCGCATTTGTTTCTAAAATGCATCTTCAGTCTCACATAATTCTGATTTATTTAAAGTTAATATTAATAGGGAATAATGTGGCACTTATTTAATCCCTACTGAACTCAAATAGCTCAAATTTTCATAAGACTTTTATGCAGCGGGGGGGTAGGAAGCTGAAAGAGTCCATAAATATGTAAGCATCCAGCCCCAGCACACACAGATGTGTCTATCTTTTACATTCCTTTCTTGTGTCTAATTCTCTTGGTAGCCACTTTCTGATTTCCCTTCTGTGCCTGGATATTTTCAGCTTCAATTTTCATTCTGTCTCATTTGTATTTTACAGTACTCAACAACAAAGGTAGTTTCTTTCGGGAACTTTGTTTCCTAAGCTCTTTTTACTTTAAGAACATTGGATTTCAGATTCAACTGAAAGTTATTTGTTCGCAATTGAGAGTAAGTGAAAGTAAAGAAAAGGCAGTCATTTATTACCAGCAAAGGTTTCCTTTCTCAAATATAGTCAGAACAAGCAACTGCACTATTTAATATGACTCTCCTTTTGGGTTCATCTATGTAGAGATATTGATAATGGTCATTTGTCCCAGCTGAAGTCAGACTTTATATTTGTTTCCATTGATGCTTACACTATAAATCATTAAAGCACTGATAAAATTAAACAGACATTCACATACAGGCTTGAATGATGACTGTGTTTGGTTAAATGTGTTCTGCTACACATCTTGTTAATAAGACATGCTAAAAAAAACTCCACTTTTTTGATAACATTTTTTTTCTTTCCCTTTTCTTAATCTTGGTTTAGTCTTTTATCCATCAAACTTGTTTGTTCCCACTGGATGGCGGATGCCAGGGGATGCATCATTCCTGCCAGGTAGACGGCAGTGCTTATGGGAGGTGATAAATCATTTTGCCATTTCAAAAAAAAAAAAATCACAATTCCATCTGCTCCCACAGGAGACAATATTATGCTGTAAAATAGCTATGACTGCCTATTTTTAATGTGGCACATGTCAGGAAGCTACTTGCTGTATTAATAACTCTGCTCATTGTTAACAAACAGATTAATTAAAAAGTTAACACTCGTGATTACAGTTGCACTTGGATTTCACCCATCTGGGTGACTCTGGGTTGAGATCTAGAATCATTTCTTAGCAGCAAAGGAGTGCCCAAATTAGCTCTCCAACAAAGTCTCAAAAAAATAGAGGAGGAAGACAAGACCCGATAGTGGAAAAATTACTGAAATGAATCACCATGGACCACCAAAGAATAACTTTGATATTACTCTGAAATTTACATAGACTATTCGGACATTGCCTCTGAGTTACCTGCTTAGAGGTAAGAAACAAAGTCTCCCAGAGGCAAGAAGAAAAAATTAAAAATGAACAAATGAAAACTTCAATACAAGAGGACATAGGAGCTTTAACCTCTTTCCCAAGGGTTTCTTTCTGCTACTATTTTTGTTTCACTTTAAAACCCATGGAACAACAATTTAGATCCAAGGAAACAAAAAATCTTGCTTTGGAAGGCTGAAGTGGGTGGACTGCTTGAGGCCAGGAGTTTGAGATCAGCCTGGGCAACATAGTGAGACCTCCCTCTCTCTAAAGAAATTCAAAAATTGGCTGAGTGTGGTGGTGCATGTCTGTACTCCCAGCTATTCAGGAGGCTAAGGTGCGACCATCACCTGAGCCCAGGATTTCGAGGCTGTAGTGAGCTATGATTGTGCCACTGCACTCCAGCCTGGGTGACAGAGTGAAATCCTGTCTTGAAAAAAGAAAAAAAAAATTAATAAAGTGTAAAAGAGAAATCAGCAAGAGATGGAAACTGATCAGATGTTTCCAGCTGCTCAGGGATGAGAGAAAATGAATGGCTTCCCCAAACACTCAAGATTGCTGATTTGTACAATAGATTGCTAGGAATAATGGTCTCTGAATAAGAGAGGCAGATACATTAGAAGGTTTTGCAAGGTGATGTTTAATTCAATCTTAGACATACTGATATATAAATTATGCCTATGGTGATTTCCCCTGGAGAGTTCTAAATGAATGTCTGGCACTTAGACAAGATTGTTGAGAAAGAAGTAACGTTGCATGGTGGCAGGGGCCAAAGCTTTTGGTCAGACTGTCTTTGGTTTGAGTCTCTGTTCTACAACTTATAAGCTATATGATCTTGATAAGTTATTTAAATCTGTAAACCTCAGTTTCTTCAACTATAAAATGGGAACAATCTCACCCCTAAGGTTTATATAAAGAGTTAGTTAATGTATGCCAATCACAGGGTATACAATTTCCTGCTAAGCTGGTAGTTCTTAGGTGTTGGGGTTACAGGTGTGAGTCACTGCACCGGCCAGTTTAATCACCTCTGGACAAATCCTCCTTGCTTCAGTGCAGTATTGACCCACACTTGGGTCACAGAGCATCTCCCACAGCACACAGTGAATTTCATAACACTCAAATCCGAGAATATCTCTTCCCATTTCTCCGAGGATAAAGCTTATACTCTTTACAGTATCATACGCAAACTTTCATGATCTGGGTACTATCTACCTTTGGAATTTCACCTTCCATGCCTCTCATATGGGCCACATACTCGAGCACTACTAAACTACTCGCACTTTGAAAATTATGCTTTTGCACATTTGGCTCTTTCTTCTTAGAACATGTAATTCCTTGCCTATTTAGTAAGAATGAATTTATTGTTCAAGATTCACCTCAAGAGTGCTTTAAAAATAAAGTGGGAGGACAAACCAACCTTGTATGATAAAGTCGAATGCACCTGACACTTGCTTTTTTGGTTTCCACGTCAGCCAGGGTGTCAGCACATGACATAGGCTCTGCCAAGGACAGGCTCTCATCCTGGACTTGGAATTTGGATCTAGTGATGCATCACAGTCACCCTCGCTGGCCCTATTGGCAGTTTCATCAGTTGTCAGTTTCTGAGACAGTATCGTCACCAGGCTAGCCCTAGGTTCAAGTGGCAGCCACACTGGTGCCCCTTCTCCATCAGCTCTGTTGCATCAATTTGGCCCTTGTGCCTGGCTTCATAGACCCCAAGCCTTGTTCTCCAGACCTCCAAGTGTTTCTGTGGGTCATGCAACATTTAAAAAAAAACAAAAACAAACAAACAAAAAAAACACCTCATCTGCTGTATTTAAATTTGTCAGATTTATTTCTTTTGCTTGTAACTAACAGCCCTGACATCATGCCGAGACAGAATGAATCAAGCCCCACTCTCTGATCTCATGGCATTCTTTCTACAGTGCTTACATGTCTTTTATAGTGAGATGTTGTGCAACATCTCATTATATTGTGGCTCTGTTGCTCATCTGTCTCTCCCACTCTCTTAACCATCTGGGAGCTTGGATAGTTGCCTTCTTTATGTTTTTATCCACATCTGATCCCAGGTCCTTGTACATAACAATGCTCATTAAGTGTTGTTTGTTTGTTTTGTGTGAGGGAACTATTTAATGAATAACTGAATAATTGTGGTTTTGAAGTAGTCTGCTTTTTCACGTTATGCTTTTTCTCCTTCAAATAAAGGCCTTCTTTTAAAAATAAGAATAATATGTAAGTAGGATGCATTGGCCTACCTTAAATCATTATTTAAAGTGTTTTCTAAAGACACATTGTTGAGGGATGAAACAATCCTCTTGCTTTTAATTTAGAAAGAAACATTAACTTTTTTGAGGTTAGATAAGAACTAGATCACCATAGCACACCCCAGCATATTCAAGGATGCTCCAGAACCAATCAATTTTACTAACTAATCTTCAGTTAATCAGAAATATCAATTTCCTAACCATGATAGTTAATTAAAATTTTACGGTAAGACAGTAACTAAATTCTTTGGACTTGTGGCCATTTAACATTTTTAAACAGAGAAAAAGAAGAGAAATGGTATTGTCTAAAAGATGCCATTATTGACTTAAAGTATTCCCTTTGGGTCAAGGGCAGAGACCATCTTTTGATATGGACAAGGGATTGTAGAGATAGTGGGGAAACTGGCTTTCTATTATCCACTCAGTGGGTTTGCAAACAACTCCTGATGCATTCTCTAATTTGCAGTACACTCTCCTGCTGTCAGCATTGACTGTCAGGCCAAAAGGACACCTATTCTCACTCTTAGTAGAAACTGCTGCTAAACTGCTCTAATGGGAGACAAAGGAGGCAGCTTGGAGAGCCTGAGCTGAATTCAAAGGTGCTTGAGAATTGGTTGGAAATCTGGAATGTTAAGATGTATTAAAATGCTATTATGGAGACATTAGTTGAGGCTGCAGTCTACTTTTATTGACTTTACACCTCCCTATTATTGATAAACTCCCTATCTTCTACTTTACAAATGTAATAAACTCACAACAATATAATTCCATTTCCCCACCTCATCATGATTTTGCTATTATTATATCTCTTACTCTACATGTTCCCTATTTCCTACCTTACGATGTTACAGAAAACTTATTACAGATTTGCTATAAGCTGTTAGTTGTCTTTTAAGGAAAAATAAGGAAACACAACATAGTCTTCTAGATTTATTTCTTAATTGCCATTCTTGATGCCTTTTTTTTCTCTAGATGCACGTTTCCATTTTATATTATTTCTCTTCAGCCTGAATGTTATTTTTATGCATTTCTTATAGTAGACAGCTGCTGAGGACACATTTTCACAGTTTTTTTTCTATCTGAAGTTGAGCTGTATTTCATGTTTGCTTTCAGTGGTATTTTTATTGGACAATTCCTTTTTCCTTCATCACTGTAGACTTTTCCAGATAGGATAATTTCTGTCTTCAAAGCCACTGAATCTTTATTCTGACATCTGTAATCTGCTAATCCTACTTACGAAAATTTTCAGTCCAATTATTGACTTTTCAGTTCTAGAGTTTCCATTTTGTTCTTTTTTATAATTTCCATTTCTTTGCTAAGATTCTGTATCTATTTAAAAATCAAGATCATACTTTCCATTAATTCTTTGAGCATATGACAAAAACAAGGAATGGGGAAAAGACTCCCTATTCAATAAATGATGCTAGGATAACTGGCTAGTTATATGCAGAATATTGAAGCTGGAAACCTTCCTTACACCATATATAAAAATCAACTCAAGATGGATTAAAGGCTTAAATGTAAAACAGAAAACTATAAAAACCCTGGAAGACAACCTAGGCAATACCATCCTGGACATAGGAACGGGCAAAGATTTCATGACAAAGACACCAAAAGCAATCACAACAAAAGCAAACATTGACCAATGGTATCTAAACTAAAGAGCTTCTGCACAGCAAAATAAACTATCCACAGACTAAACAGACAACCCACAAAATGGCAGAAAATATTTGCAAATTATGCATCTGACAAAGGTCTAATATCCAGAATCTATAAGGAACTTAAAGTTACAAGACAAAAACAACCCCATTAAAAAGTGGGCAAAGGACATGAACAGACACTTCTGAAAAGAAGACATACGTGTGGCCAAGAAGCATATGAAAAGAAGCTCAATAGCACTGATCATTAGAGAAAGGCAATCAAAACCACATGAGATACCATCTCACACCTATCCAAATGGTTATTATTAAAAAGTCAAAAAAAATAACAGATGCTAGCGAGGTTGCAGAGAAAAGCGAACACTTACACACTACTGGTGGGAGTATAAATTAGTTCAATTATTCTGGAAAGCACTATGGTGATTACTCAAAGAGCTAAAAGCAGAACTACCATTCAACCCAGCAATCCCATTACTGGGTGTATACCCAGAGGAATATGAAGCATTCTACCATAAAGACACATAAACATGAATGTTCATTGCAGCACTGTTCACAATAGCAGAGACATAGAATCCACCTAAATGCCCATCAATGACAGACTGGATAAAGAAAATGTGGAACATACCCACCATGGAATATTATGCAGCTATAGAAAAGAACAAGATCATGTCTTTTGTGGGACCGTGGATGGAGCTGGAGGCTATCATCCTTAGCAAACTAACGCAGGAACAGAAAACCAAATACTACATGTTCTCACTTATAAGTGGGGGCTAAATCATAAGAACTTATGAACCCAAAGAAGGAAACAACAGACACTGGGGTCTACTTGAGGTGGGTGAGAGGAGAGAGAGGAGCAGGAAAGATAACTACTGGGTACTGGTCTTAATACCTGGGTGATGAGATAGTATATACAACAAATCCCCATGACACGCATTTACCTATATTACAAACTTTCACATTTACTCCCAAAACTAAAGGTTTAAAACATGTTATAATGATAAAAAATAATTTTAGGATATATATAAAATGGATGCTAACTGCAATAATCAGATATTTTGGAGTTGGTTTGTATTGGCTGCTTTTTTCTTTGACTATGGGTTTTCCTTTTTCTGGATCTCTGTAAGTTTGTATTCACTTGATCTGTAGGTTATATACTGGAGATATTTTGGTCATCTTCCTCTGAAGAGTGTTGATGTTTTTCTCTGGCAGACCTCAGTTCATTTATTGGTTGATTCTCTTGAAACTCGGGAAAGCATGGTTTTAAGCTATGATAGGGCTGATCTGTGAAAGCCTAAGGGGTTTTCCAAGCTCCTCTAACTTGGTGGACTCAAACTCCAAACTTTCTCTCCCTGGTGCATTTGTCAAGGTTTGATTTTAGGCTTTGTTGTGATGATCTACGGAATAGGCCTTATTCTGAGGTGTGATTCTTACTCTAAAGTAAGGCTCTTTCTTGTAACAAATTTTATGTGTCTCGAATGAATACCAGTGATGCAAAAAAATGTGTTAATAAGATCTTTCTACTTGGTCATGTTGGACTTCCAACGCTTGTCAGGACTGCTTGATCTCTCATATTTCTCTTTCATTTCTGGTCCCACAGCAGTTTCTCTCTGGTAACCCTTGAGGAGTTTTGCACTGTGCTTGTGGAACACGGCCTTTACATTCTTCTAGGCCTCTCTTTTGTACAGGTTCCTTCTCCCTGAGTCCTGCTTTGCAAATTCCGGTAGCTCCAGCTTCCCTAGTCATCATGCTCTGCTTGGACACTTACATTCTGTGCCATAATTGGGAAATTATCCCCAGGCAAAGAGTCCGCAAAATCATGGGACTTACCTCCTGAGTTTCCCTTCTCACAGGGATTGCTGTGTGGTGCAGTCCTCTTGTCCAATGTTGGAAAAGAGTGTGTCATGTATTTTGCCTAGTTTTATGGTTGTCGAAAACAAGATGGTTAAGTCTTATGTCAGTTATTCCACAACAGCTGGAAGCAAAAGTTTTAATATTTCATATTATTGATTTAATGACTTCATTTAGTCTATCTCCTGCCAATCTTTTTGATACATAAAATGTCAATATCCCTGGTTAAACCAGTTGGACAGTTCTTGCTCTATCCATTGCACAATTTACTTAGGATCTCCCTCTATAACTTAGATTACCATATGTCCTGGTTTACTTGGGACAGTGTTGCTTAATTTGTCCTGGCTAAATTGTGACCCTTTCACATTCAAATGTGTTCCACTTTCCACTTTAGAAAACAAATCACTGGTCACTTTACTCGTCTATTCTTATTCCTATTCAGGTGCAGCCCATTTGTAACAGTCACTTTCCTATGGAAAGCCTACTTGCCATGTACTCCCAAGGAGACTGGGCATGGTAAGCTCCTCTAGCTTGGTTTTCCTCTAACAGGCTAGCCTACTAGTGGCATGCTAGGAATATTCAAAACACAGTAGAAATGGCATACTTAATTGTGAGACATCAATTAGATTCAATGAGTTTGGAAAAACATTGCTATCTAAATATACATGCAGACAAAATAGGGCGTACACTGCAAATTTGTGTGACTTCTTCAAGATAAAACAGGGCACTCTGATGAAATGTCATGTTTGCAAGGAGCTGCTTCAAGCTGTACCCTCAGATTTCTCCAGGAAAGTGCATTCTTTTCTTCTTGATGCTAGGGCTCTATTGTTGAAACATATTTAAGAAACACTTCTAGGTCACCTGAGGACATTTTTCAAGTTTCATCCAGCTTTTTAAAGTGATCTCTGTTCCTTTCTCCTGTCTGCTCAATTACCTCTCATAGGTCTTTGACTACTCAGTGCTCAGCGGAGCTCAGTTAGGAGTTTTCAGTTGAGGATGACACCTCCAGCACATTTCATGTCTTAAACTACAATGCAACGCCTTCTGTCCCTCTCTTCTCTCACAAACAAGAGTGAAAGATTATATATGTTATCTCTCATTTGACACACAAAACAACTTTATAAAAATGATTATCATTAGCATTATATATATATTTTTAAAGCACAAATTTGCCAGACACTGTTCTGAGTGTCAGGGATACAGATTTTTCATTTTAGTCAAATAATCAATTAACTTTGGTTAATTGAATAAACAATAGACACAGTCTTGTTCATGAATGCTTAAATGGAGTTTCTTTCTTGTTGCCCAGGTACTTACATCCTATTGTTGAGAAACTAATAGAGTCTAACAGAAGAAACTTCAAGACCTACTTTAAACCTAATTTTTTTTTTTTTTTTTTTTTTTGAGACACAGTCTCACTCTGTCTCCCAGGGAGTGCAGTGGTGCGATCTCGGCTCACTGCAACCTCCACCTCCCAGGTTCAGGCGGTTCTCCTGCCTCAGCCTCCCAAGTAGCTGGGATTACAGGTGCGTGCCACTACACCCAGCTATTTTTTTTTGTATTTTAAGTAGAGATGGGGTTTTGCCATGTTGGCCAGGCTGGTCTTGAATTCCTGGCCTCAAGTGATCTGTCCCCATCGGCCTCTTGAAGTGCTACCATTATAGGCATGAGCCACTGGGCCGAGCCCTAAAATATTTTATGTTCTACAAATATTTTGGTCATTGGTTAACCAAAAGCTGGAAATGATGTAGTAGATCAGACAGTGTAGTGAGTTTTCCTATTAGTAACCCCAGCCAGCAGCCCCTACATGCCAGCACTCTTGCTAATGAACTGCTGTAAAGGAAATGCTAACCTTTGGATAGTCTCAGAGAAAATAAACAAAAGAAGTAACAGTCTCATGTTTTAAAAAGAAAAGAAACATTTTTGAAAAAACTTTATCCATATTTGTTATAAAAATAAATTGCTTTTTCTATTTCTACAAGCTACAAAACTTACATTTAGTCCACAAGAACAAAAACAAACATAAAGGCAAACCAGAATTTGTTTTCATAGGAAAACAGACAAGTTGTTAATTTACTCTTTAAAAATTAAAAAAAAAATAATTCAACTCCTATCCATTTCTTATATACTGAATTCAGAGGTCTCGTCTAAGATTTTACGAGATATAATGACACTATTAAAATGAGAAAATAAGAAAAATGATCTGATAATGTCTTTGAATTCGAATTAATGTGATTTATTCCAAGTTTTAATCAGTACTAGATAATTGCTTCATTCTATTATCAAAACAAAATTAATTTTTACAGGATCTGTTACTTACTCCACATGGACAATAAATAGATTTGTGAACTATTGCTTTCTTATCTGCACTAAGAGGCTAGTTATGAGGGTTAAGAGTTATAGTAATATTACCTACAGGGAGAAAAATTTGGTTTACATTCCAATTTTACTGCTTGTTAGCCACATGACTTTAGGAATGTATGTCTAACCTCAAATTCATCATCTGAAAGCAACACTCTCATTATTTTCCTTAGAATTAAATGAGACAATGGTGCCTGATTCATAATATTAAAAAATGGTAATCATTTATATTATTAGATGATATATTATCTACTAACACATTTTTTTTCAGGTCTTATCATGGGATAAGATCTTCTTGGAAAGTCCTCATCTTTAAGACGGTCCTGATTTAAGTCCATTTCATGGTTTAGAATCAGATGCTATCTTGTATGGAAGGATAAAGTCATATAACCTTTACTTACATAAGCACAAACTGGCCCCCATCACTATGCATGATCTAAATGAAGTAACTGCTTCATTTCATTCATGTCTAATGACCGTAAGCAAAGCATTTGGGGGCATAAGTTTCTTCTAGCAAAGTAGATTGATAAGGCAGTTGCAGTAAGAACCTTCTAAGCCTCCAGGCAACGTTAATGTCTCTTTCAAATGAAGGATGATGGGATTTCTTCACCAGATCAGGTATCTAAAATGAGTTCAGGAAGATAGTATCCCACAGAATTTCTGGTTCCTGTAGTTAGGGAACCTACACACCAATAAAGCATTGCCTTTGAATCTTATCCCTTCTTAACATCAAGAGTTTGAAGATGAGGAGTTTATCAGGGTTCCAGCAGAACACAGAGGACATAGTCAAGTTGGGTTTTTAAGGAGAGTCTATTGAAGGGAATTTTACAAAACACTGGAAAGGTTTAGGCAATGCAACAAAAGATGGAGCAGTATGTTAGGTCAAGCAGCAGTAAAAAGACGAAGAGGCAAGAGGAGAGAGCTTTGAAGAAATAGATCTCTAGCAGAGAGCTGCTTGCCAGAAGCTAGCTCTTATTAAAGCATAGTCTACAGTGGTGCAGAAGGAAGGGAGCTGGGGAAGATACTCTCATTCTCCCTCCACCCTCTGACCTTTGCCAATGCATCCCATTGGCTGAATTCAATTAGAAGCTAGAGGATAAGGGAGCCTCTCGATGCAGTCCAGGATGGCCAGCATCCCAGGCACAGAGTATGGGAGAAGAAAGGGAGGGAATAGATAGGAAAGGGAGAAACGCAATGCGTGCTTCAAGGAAGGGGACAGGATAGGCAGTGTTTCTCGACTTGACACTGTGTACTAATAAATACAATTCTATTTAAAACATTCTGGTGTCTACACTTTAATTTCATCTATTATTGGAGTAGTGTGGGAGCTCAAATCAGAATTAGTGCTGATTTTTCTACTCTAATGTCTTAATTAATATGAGCTCCTATTATAAAATTTTGTGGAAACTATTGAACATTTTAGTCAAATAATCAATTAACTTTGGTTAATTGAATAAATAATAAACCCAATCTTATTCATGAATGCTTAAACAATTTTTTTTTGAGACTTAGTTTCTTTCTTGTTGCCCATGCTGAAGTGCACTGACACAGTCTCGGCTCACTGCAACCTCAGCCTCCCAGGTTCAAGCAATTCTCCTTCCTCAGCCTCCCGTGCAGTCGGGATTACAGGCACCTGCCACCACACACGGCTAATTCTTTTTTTTTGTTTTTGTTTTTGTTTTTTTTTGGTATTATTAGTAGAGACGGGGTTTCACCATGTTGGCCAGGCTGGTCGCGAACTCCTGACCTGAGGTGATCCACCCACCTCGGCCTCCCAAAGTGCTGGGATTACAGGTGTGAGCCACCGCGCCCGGCTTAAACAATTTTTATTTTACCCACATTACTACTTATTAATTACCATGCTAGTTGATATACAATATTTTTTTCTACAACAGAGAGAATATAAAAAAGAGATATGAAGACAAATGGGACCTGATCACTAGCCACAAGGATGTGATAAGATAGCAACGTTCAAACTAACTACAAAATTACTACAATTATTAAGTCATAGTGTGAATAAAGTTCAGTGAGAACCTGAAGAAGAAGGAATTTCTAGAGCCAATAGTAATAATCTCTTTGTTTGCTCATGCCTATCAGCATCTACTCCCTGAAACCTATTAGAAATATTCTCTCTCACGTCCTCCCTCTTACCTAACAACCTTATACCCACTACTAGTAAGATGCAATAATCTTTGACTCTTTCCCTCCAGGCTCTCAAACTTGCGGCATTTAATCAAGGACTTCAAATTTCAGAAGCCTCAGATCTTCTCGTAGGAATGTTACCTACGTTGAACTTGAGGATTTCTATGCAGAATGTGTTTCTTGTTGTTGTTTTTAGATCTTTCTAATTTGTTCCTAGCTTTAGAATTAGGATGAATCCAGACGGATGGCAGGTATAGTTACTGTACTGCTAATTTTGATATTTTTCCCCCTGTGATTCTATTCAATATATTCTGTCTTGTTTTGTGATATTTTGCTTTTCCTTCATCTTCCACTTTTACTGAGGAATGGGAAGTAGCAATGTAAGAGGGTCAACTATGCAGGCAGACTGTTTCAAGTAAAGAAATTTGACATTCTTGTTTGCTTTGGTTAGCTTTTCATAAGTACTTTCTGTACCTCTGAATGGATTTCAAAAGCAGGAGTACAGTCTCATTAAAAAAAGAAAATTTTAAAAAATACCCATTTGCTAATTCTCGAGATCATAGAGTTCAATACACCTTCACAGAAGAGTGATACAATTAACTACCAAGATTCATTAGGTTTTCTGGAATAGTTTGTCATTTGATTTCTACAATTCAAGCCAATATGTGGAGATGCATAAGCTAACAAGCAAAATATATGTTTTGCTGAGATAACTCTTTGAAACTAAGCATGTTATGAACTTTTAATAAATTTAGTTTGGGGTTGAGTTTGTAATGTATCATTTGAAGACATTTTTTAGAAATATCCTCCACATGATCAAGATTAGTTTTAATTTTGAGGCAAAGTATGCATTAATCTTTTTTTTCACTCAAAGACAATCTTTGACTCCTACTATTCTGAACTACTTGTTATTGCCAATAATAAAGGGACAGAGTTTAGATCTGTGGGTTGTAACACCACTTGGGTCATTTAACATACATGAGTGTTAAATTTACAATTTCACTCTGGGGAAGCTATGTCTAGTCATTGGGAAATATTTTGTAAAATGCATTTGTAATTAAATTTATGCTGCTTGTACCAGCCATTAAAAATCAACTAATGAGCTTGCATAAGGGAGAGGCAAACTCACATTAGATTATAAATTGAGAAACATAGCCACAATGCTAATTTCTTCCTAACAATGGCTCTTGACTCCAAGAATATAACAAATGGTTTCTGAAGGTCCTGTTTTTTCTATATGTTGCCTCCTATGATATGTAAAGAAGAACTAGAGTCTAACAAAGAGTTCTAAATGATGTCCAATATGGTACTGGGGAGAAGAAATTTGTTCAATAAGTAAAACAAAATTATACATCTTTCTTAGGGCAGGTGTCTTTTGCTTGTATGAACCATATTTTTAAAATAAAGTATTACCCACTACCTTGTTTCCTTTTTGTATTTCAGAATGCATCCTTTTTGGTTGCATGTAAAGCCTCTGTTTAGTGCTCAAGGGGCAATGACTGGTATATACATAACTATTGCTTTATACTCTGACATGTACAGTTTATCTACAGTATCTTCAGTGTTGCATTATTATTTTATCCAAGAATAAGGTTTTGAATGCTAACTCTAGAATGTCACTATGTATCTAGCTGTTTTTCACATTCATCCTACCATATTTGCTGTCCAAAAAAAAATTACCCATCATCATAGAAAGTATATTACATTAAATATACCTTTAGGGATGTTTTAACCTGATAAATGCATGCAATTGTCTTTTTCTCTTATTTAAGCCTATCTTTTTTTCTGCCAAGGGACCATTAGTAGAAGTGAATGTCCAAGATAAATAAATGTACATGGCATTAAAATGATACTATGGGTAGAAAGCAATTCTTATATGATTTCCTATTGGATATGAAAACTAATTTTTTCAAATACAGAACTCCATTATTCTAATGAATTATTTTATTTGCCTTTTAAAAAATTTCATTAAACAAGAACTTAATATATCACTTCCACATTTCAGCTGTTTCGCTGTGTAATACCACAAATACAGTTATTTCTGGATTGGGTAGAAAGGGGAAAGGAGGAAACTAGATAAATAAGTTCAAAAAACGAAATTTAAAAAAAAGAACCCTTTTTAACCACAGGGTAATAGTGACCTAGAGAGACACAAATTAGAATTAGATGCTGCTGGATACCACATTTTACAAAATAGTCTAGTGCTAGGAGACTCCATAAAATACCTTACATAGGACAGGGTTAGGGTAGAAAGGAACACAAATAAATGTTATTTCAATTAGCAACTTTTTTGAAATTCCCCACAGACATTTATTTAGTTGAAAAAAAAAATTAAAACATACTTTCTTATCCTGGTTCTTCTTCTTTTCCAGGAATGAAAGTGCCTTTGGATGTTGCAATGGGACCGTAAGGAATGGCAGCCAGTGAGTAGAAGACAACAAAGGCCGGGTGTGGTGGCTCACGCCTGTAATCCCAGCACTTTGGGAGGCCGAGGTAGGTGGACTACCTGAGGTCAGGAGTTTGAGACCAGCCTGGCCAACATGGTGAACCCCGCCTCTACTAAAAATACAAACATTAGCTGGGTATAGTGGCGCACACCTGTAATCTGTAGGCTGAGGCAGAATAGCTTGAACCTGGGAGGTGGAGGTTGCAGTGAGCCGAGATCGCGCCACTGCACTCCGGCCTGGGTAACAAGAGCGAAACTCTTTCTCAAGAAAAAAATAAAATAAAAAAGATGACAACGAAGCATCCCTTTCCCCGACAGTGGGCCTCACAGTCAATGGGGAGTAACTGCATTTACTCCCTGTGTATTGCGGGGAAAGAAAGTGACTTGACCCTTTCAGTGGAATCTGCACAGCTTTCCTGTGCACTTAACCACCATCTCTGCTCTCACCACTACCCCCAAAATCCCATATTTTCTAATATATGTGAAATATAGACACAAAGCCACACATTGACTCTTTAGGGCAATGGTAACTCTAGATTTAGCTAATGGTGACTGAAACTACATCTTGCCCTGTTGCGTTAAAAACATTCACATTATCTGTATTCTGAAAATGATACTGTGCTTAGCTTCCCACCAGAGGTATTTATGTTGGAAATAGGATCAGAGCACATACTAATATTCAATTGCTATACATTTATACTCTTTTAATTTTCTCTCTCAATAAAATCATTTGTGTCTGTCATTTCTCACACTAATATGGTGGAAGGCTTGAGATGAACACTAATGGTTCCTGTGCGCTACAGGAATGGACCACTGAGATTTAAGTGACTCCTTCAGGGACACTGTGCAGAGTGAAACTCCGATTTTGAAGTGTTATTTTTGTTGCTAATTTCTCAAAATGTATGGTGTGAACTGAGGAAATGTTACCTTAAAGAGTATGGCATCTCCATGTGTGCTGGTTAGAGAATTATTTTACAGGATTCTTGTGGAGATCAAAGAGATGTGCCTATTTCATTTTAACTCCATCTCAGCCACTTGCCTAATCAAGATCCCTTAGAGATGACTATATCCTGCAGTGTTCTAGAGACAAATAATAAACTCATAAATTTCACCCATCTGTGTACAGCTGAGTCCTCCTTGATGATATAATGGATACTTTTTCTGAAATAAAAGTCCAGGATCAAGACTATTTTATTTTTCTTTGCTACACAATCACTTTTTGAAGGAGAAAAATGTTGCTCATTTTTAACCCTGTATGTGTTTCTACATCTGAACTTTCCGACCATGCCGTACTTCCATTTCCTAATTTTTACTTTCAGTTTGGTTTTCTTTCTTAGGGAGCTCTGGTTGATTTCTTCCCCAACCTTCACCCCCCTCCCACCCCCAAACAACCCCTAGATAAAGCAAATTTTGAGAACTTAGTATTCATGAGGCTTCAATTACAAAAATAAAATGTAAAATAAAATAAAGTCAGGCTTCCTGTTATGATGGTCACCCACATGACAAAAAGGAAGTTAAACTGTTTGCTGACATGTCTCTTATGGTTTGAATCAGAGCTCCCTTCTTAGGAGTCTTGCCAAATACCCAGCTTCCACAGACAATCTTCTGTGGGTGGTGACCTCACTGGAATCTGAGGGCAAAGGCTAAAATATATGCCATAATCATCGCAAACAAATCCCAGCTCTGGTGCAGGATTGCTTGACTCACATTCCTGAAGTAGCTGGAAATATGCTTTTTGGACAGTTTAATAGAACAGTAGGTCTCTTCTCTTAAAAACAACAGTTCTTCTAGACATTCCACTTCCTGCTTACAGTACTACCATTTTCCAAGTGATTAAGAAGGCTCAGCGTACTTCGATTTTTCTTTCTTCTTAATCATCCCTCACTCATACCCAATTAATTATTACATTTTAAAATCTCTTTTCTAAAATAAACCTTCTGCCACTCCCTTAATGCAGGATCGCTTTACTTTAGATGACTAATAGAGTGTCTGTCACTTTTATTATTATTTTCAATCTCCGTAAACAATCTCTCTACTTTCATTCCCACCTCCATTTGTTTTCTCTGTGTCTGTAACACACTTAACATGTTTATATAATTCATGGAAAGTAACAAAAAGGGGAAAAAAGTAGCCTCTGGCATGTGACCTTATTCACAGCCTTTGCTTAGATACTTACCTTATAAAACCTTGGCATTCCTTTTGTTGACAAATTAGCATGGACAGTTTTGCCATGGAGACCAAATTCTTTTTTTTTTTTTTTTTTTGGAGACTGAGTTTCTCTCTTGTTGCCCAGGCTAGAGCAGTGGCACAATCTCTGCTCACTGCAACCCCTGCCTCCTGGGTTCAAGCAACTCTCGTGCCTCAGCCTCCTGAGTAGCTGGGATTACAGGTGCCTGCCACCACACCTGGCTAATTCTTGCATTTTTAGTAGAGATGGGGTTTCACCATATTGGCCAGGTTGGTCTTGAACTCCTGACCTCAGGTGATCTGTCTGCCTTGGCCTCCCAAAGTGCTGGGATTACAGACATGAACCACTGCATCTGGCCTACCAAATTCTTAAATGTGCCACATAATGCTCTCTCTCTAGGATCACCTGGCTGCTCTTCAAGGAAGTGATCTCAAACCGGTTTTGGGAACTGCATCTACTTTCACTACTTCATATCAGTGCCCTGACTTAGCCCCAGGTATCTACTACGTCATGTAGCTGGATGTTGGCTAATGCATTTCTTTTTTCTACAAAGTGACCAGGACAATAACCTCTCCAAAAATAATTTTTATCATGTGGCTTATCTAGTTACACATCATCAGCAACTCCCCTCTCAACTGGAATTCTGGAGCCAGGTCAGCATGGTATCCAGTTTTATCATGAGCACAAGGGCAAGCTTCTGAACCTCTCTGTGACTAAATCACCTTACCTGGTGACAATTAATAAATTTGATTTTCTAATACTTTACTTTTAAGATTAATCTATACTTCCTTTGTAGTGTCCTTAATCATTGTTGATACCAACATTATCTCAAGTCTTATCAAATAGGTAGGATAGTTTTCTACCTCTTTTTTTTTTTTTTTTTGTTTCTGAGATAGGTGGCATGAAACTGCCATTATTGTTCCAATAAAATTTGGTAAAGTTAAGTTTTAAAACCATCAGATATGGGAGTTTGCTTTGCAATTATTTTGTTAGGTTGATATATGTATTTTCTTCACTTTTCTAAATGTATATTTCACATTAAAAGGTGAAGGAAAAAAATAAACTTATCAAGTCTTATTGGCCATTGAATAGGATGACTTTTTGGTTATCAATTTAATTTATTTAGGGTGACAGGTTTACTTTTATTTCATCCTAAGCCATTTCTGGTAATTTAAAATTTCCAGATAATTACCAATTTTGTATAGTTTTAAAATTTATTGACAAAATAATATAGTAATCTCACATTAAAAAAAACTACTCTGAATTAGATTTATTTATTTATTTATTTATTTATTTATTTATTTATTTTTTATGAGAAGGGGTCTCACTCTGTCGCCCAGGCTGGAGTGCAATGGCACAATCTTGACTCGCTGCAACTTCTGCCTCCTGGGCTCAAGCGATTCTCCTGCCTCAGCCTCCTGAGTAGCTGGGATTACAGGCACATGCCACCATGCCTGGCTAAGTTTTGTATTTTTAGTAGAGACAGGGTTTCACCATGTTGCTCTGACTGGTCTTGAACTCCTGACCTCAGGTGATCCACCCACCACAGCCTCCCAAAGTGCTGGGATTACAGACGTGAGCCACTGCACCAGGCCTAAGTTTTATTCTTTATTCAATCCTAGAAATATATTTTTCTTGTAATTTGGTCAATTTTTACTATATATATTTATTTTGAGGCTGTATTGTTTTGTGTAGTTAAACTCATGAGGAATTTTTTTTAATCCACCTTTATTCATAAGAAAGATTGGTCTATACTTCTTTTGCTCTGTCCTTAAGCATTGTTGATACCAACATTATCCCAAATGTTTTGCTTATCTTCACGTTCCCTTTGGGGATAAACTTCTCTTTTTGCTTAAATACATACCAAGGAATTATTTGCTTTATTGGAAAGTCAATGAGTAGTAAATATTCCTAACTCTGTTTGGCTGACGATGTCTTTATGTCACCCTCCTGTCTTCATAGAACTAGTTTACTAGGGCATGAAATTCTAGCTTGACAATTACTTTGCCTTAGTATTTTCTTTCTGTTGTCTTCTGATATCTATTGTCCTAAGAGAATTCCATGGTCAAGGTAGTTGTTAAAACTATATAGGTAATTTGTATTACTTCTGTGAAGGCTTTTAAAATATTTTATTTTCCAAAAAATTAGATGGGTGTGGTGGTCGTGTCTGTAATCCTAGCTACTGAGAAGGCTGACGCAGGAGAACTGCTTAAATCCAGGAAGAGGAGGTTGCAGTGAGCCAAGATTGTGCATTGCACTCCAGCCTGGGTGACAGAGTGACACTCCGTTTCAAAAAAAAAAAAAAAAAAAGAAAAATTAATACTAAATACAATAAAAAAATTAAATATTTTATTTTCCTTGTTTTCTTGCAATTTTACAATAACATGTCAAGGTGTGCATTTTTAGTTTATTTCAGTGTATGTTTTGCATGCATGTATATGAGAGAATTTTTGAGGTTATTTTATGCAAATTTTATGCAAATAAGAAATTCTGAGATATTTTATTCTTTCACTATGTTTAAAAATATTTTAGCCAACACTTCTAGAAATCCTAACAGCTGTACCTTGTAGCTTTCCATCTATTCATCCATATATCACATATATCATTACTCTTCTTCTGTATTTTTAAATCATTTTTTCTTTCTGTGTTGTATTCTGAGTGAATTCCTTAATGATATCCTTCACTTTATTACTTCTCTCTTCGATTGTATTTAACTCATAATTGGATTTGATTTTAAATTTCCAGGGACTAGTTTTTACGCCTAATTTTTCTTTAATCAGCTGCTTTTGAACTTTTTATTTTAACTCTTTTTGTTTCTTATGAACTATTTTTCTTTAAGTTTTTGAGAATCATAAACACACTTATTTAAACACATTTTCAGCTGACTTACTTTTTTTATTTTATCAGGAGCATATTTTCCAATTGCCGATTTCACTTTCTGTCTCTTTTACCACAAGATTTTCTCACTGTCTTGGAGTTCTATTTTTGAGCTTCTCTTGAATTGAAGTCTTCTCCCTTCTGATGTTTTTCTGTGCAGTGATTTTAGGGTTACTTTCCTTAGGTTTTCTTCCATTCTCCGGTTAAGTCTTTTGTTGTTTCAAGGCCCCTGTGCTGCCATCATCTTAGGGATTATTCCTATAGAAGGTTTGATCCAAGTACTAGTTGCAAGGCAGTCTGTGATCCTTGCTATGACAAATATTCAGTTCTGGAAAAGCTACAGATCAAGGCAAAACTGCACCATTTCTTCATCCTAATTTCATGGGTATAGAACGTTGCTTGCACACCCAGTTTCATACGGTGAACCTCTATTTCACCAACCTGGAAGTACTTTTTGTTGATTCCTTTAGTGGAGTCAGATGTCCAGACAATTTAGCTTTTTGTTGTTGTTGTTTTTCAAATAGGTCTCTGGAATCCAACTCTTCTTGCTAAGTTTTTATAGCGTTCTTACTTTTTATAGCATATGATTATTGTATAGCTGTGCAACCATGTTGAGGTCCCTGGTCTAGTTCACTCTGCTTGCTTTGCAGATGAGTATTATGGGAAAGACTGTTGTCTTTCCCATGTCTATTTTTTCCTTTGTTACCAACAGAATCCAGAACAATGCCAAACTGAAAATCTAAGTCTCCATATTCCACAAGCATGACTTATGGAATATAATTTAAAATAGAAATCCATTGTTTCTTCCATGATCTTTAAACCTGCTACACATGAATAACATTTCTACTAGATCTCATGACTTCCTTGATCAGTCTTGGGTAAATCAATAATGTGATGGGCACTCTAAGTCACAAAAACGGACCTAATTTTGGTGATTTAAATGCTCAGTCTTGTGTAACAACCAAAACCTCACATTTAGCAGCATTTCTTCCCCTCCAGAAGGTTGACCACCATCTGAGTAGGTGAGTTGACATTTTCATTCTTCTTCAGCTACTTCAGACCCAGTGTCTTCTGCTCATCTGGCATTGGAGTCTGGGAAGGCAGCAGGAAAGGAGAGGAATAACTTTTTGATCTGAGCATACTTCCAGTTCTCTGGACCTGACAGGTGTTTTAAGAAGAAACTGTGTGGCCAGGTGCAGTGGTTCATGTCTGTAATCCCTTTGGGAGGCCGAAGTGGGAGGATCATTTGAGGTCAGGAGTTCAAGACCAGCCTGGCCAACATGGCAAATCACCATCTCTACTAAAAATACAACAAAACTAGCTTGGCCTGGTGGCGCCCCCCTGTAGTCTCAGCTACTTGGGAGGCTGAGGCAGAAGAATTGCTTGAACCTAGATGGAGGCTGCAGAGCCAGATCACCCCCACTGCACTGCCTGGGCATGGTGAGCAAGACTCCCTGTCAAAAAAAAAAAAAAAAAGAGAAAGAAAAGAAAGAAAGAAAAGAGAGAGAGAGAGAGAGAGAGAGAGAGAGAGAAGGAAAGGAAAGGAAAGGAAAGGAAAAAGAAAAGGAAAAGAAAGGAAAGAAAGGAAAGGAAAGGAAAGGAAAGGAAAGGAAAGGGAAAGGAAAGGAAAGGAAAGGAAAGGAAAGGAAAGAGAAAAGAAAAGAAAAAGAAACTGTGGCCTATAACCATACTATCCTGAATGTGTTTGCGTGTCTGATCTCATCTGGTCTTGTCAAAGCTAAGCCAGGGTTGAGGGGTTGAGACTGCTTATTACCTAAATGGGAAGCCTCCTGGGAATACTGTATGCTGTAGGCTTAAAAAAAAACCTGTAAGTTTTTTTTCACAAGTCGAGTTTCTTTTGCATTTCTTTGGTTCTCCTCAACTTCTGACAAAACTATTTGGGGAAATCTTTTTGAAGCCACCAGGCTGGCATTACTAATATGGGTAGAATATTCTGTCTCTAGGATTTGTATATTTTTGACTCACTTCTAAGGGGAGACGTGGAGTTTCCAATGTTCTAGCTACTCTTGCTCTGCTTTAATATGATGGGTTGACAGCCATAGCAAATATTTTTAAATATCTCATGTGCTTGACAAACATTCCTATGAGCTTTTACTACTATAAGAAACATATCAATACTCTCTGGGAAGTCCCTTCGAAATGAATTACACTGTGCTTCTCCTTTGGGCGTGGTGTAGTGTGAAACTCACAACATGGCCAAGAAATCTTCAGAAGTCCTCTCTCTCTCTCTCTCTATTTTTTTTTCTTTGAGACAGAATCTTGCTCTGTTGCCCAGGCTGCAGTGCAGTGGCACGATCTTGGCTCACTGTAACCTCCACCTCCCAGATTCAAGTGATCTCCAGTCTCAACCTCCAGAGTAGCTGTGATTACAGGTGCACATCACCACACCCAGCTAATTGTTGTATATTTAGTAGAGACAGGGTTTCACCATATTGGCCAGGCTGGTCTTGAACTCCTGACCTCAAGTGATCCACCTGCCTCAGCCTCCCAAAGTGCTGGGATTACAGGCATGAGACACCATGCCTGGCCCAGAAGTCCACTCTCTTAACATTTCTCTCTCAACACTTTTCATAGGCTCAATGTAGCACAAAAGGTCTAAAAATCACACTCTTATAATCTGGATAATCTCTTATTTATTGGTTACTGTCCCTTAATCTAAACATCCACTTAACATTTTTTTTCAGCCTATTTCTTAGGAAAATGAGACATATGCAAAAATTGTTGGGTGAGGTCTCTGGTTAAGCTCTTTTGGTTTTTCTGCCCTGCCTTTTTTGGGGTTTCTCTAGAAAGGGGTTAGGATGGAGCTCTGGGCCCAGCATGTAAGACTGGGAGAATCACAGATTTGTTTCTGATGTCCTTGAATAAGTGAAACAATATTGGTAACCATTTACCACTACAATTTTTGTTATCAAAAAAATCATCATTCCTTAGGTTTTTAAGCCAGATTTTTATTCCTAGAAACTGAATGTTCTTTATAACTTTTGCATATACTAAGATAGAGATAAAAAGATTCACCAACATCACGGTGCTGGCTCAGAGCCTCTTCTGTGCCCTATTCAGAGCCCTAGGAGAAAGGAATCTATGGGCTGCTTTCCTATCCATGTTGCCTGGTTGGCTGGCTTCCCACTTCTCTTGGCCAATGGAAGACAGCAGCTGGAGATTGGAAGGTGGAAGGACAGGGAATGTGGAATACATTTTGCCTGCTTCCTCCAACTTCTTCACAATGGCAGTAACCAGGTTGTCCTCCAACTAAAGATTTTTCTTTGAAGCTCTACCACAGTGCCAGTTCTCATTAGAAGCTAGTTAACAAAGATCTACTCTTTGTCTCTTTAGATTTAGGCTATCTACTGTCGTTAGTTTCCTGGAGCCTCAATATGTTGTTCTTTCAACCTTGCTCATACTTTCATTAAAGTAAGAGGCCACTTCATGAAAGTTTTCTTATTTGGGCCGTCTGAGTTGAATTCTCTTTCTACCAGGTTCCTGGCTGATACTACTATACAATTATTAAGCGCAGCAGCAAAAGAAACTATCAACAGAGTAAACAAACATCCTATAGAATGGGAGAAAATCTTTGCAAACTAGGCATCTGACAAAGGTCTAATATCCAGCATCTATAAGGAACTTGAACAAATTTACAAGAAAAAACAACCCCATTAAGAAGTGGACAAAGGACATGAACACACTTTTCAAAAGAAGACATACATGCGGCCAACATGCAGATGAAGAAAAGCTCAATCACTGTTCATTAGATAAATGTAAATCAAAACCACAATGACATACCATCTCACACCAATCAGAATAGCTACTATTAAAAAGTCAAAAAATAACAGATGCTGGTGAGGTTGTGGAGAAAAAGTAACTCTTATACACTGTTGGTGAAAGTGTAAATTAGTTCAACCATTGTGGAAAGCAGTGTGATGATTCCTCAAAGAACTAAAAAGAGAGCTACCATTGGATCCAGCAATCCCATTACTGGATATGTACCCAAAAGAATAGAAATTGTCCTACCATAAGACACATGTATGTATATGTTCATTATAGCACTATTCACAATATCAAAGATATGAAATCAACTTAAATGCCAATCAATGGTAGACTGGATAAAGGAAATATGATACATATACATCATGAAATACTATGCAGCCATAAAAAACAAAGAGATTATGTCCTTTACAAGAACAGGGATGGAGCTGGAGGCCGTCATCCTTAGTAAACTAATGCAGGAACAAAAAACCACATGCCACCTGTTCTCACTTATAAGTGGGAGCTAAATGATGAGAACACATGGACCCATAGAGCAGAACAACAAACACTGGGGCCTACTTGAAGGTGCAGGTTGGGAGGAGGAAAAGGATAAAAAAAAAAACAAAAAACAAAAAACTATTGGTTATCAGGCTTAGTACTGGGTGATGAAATAATCTGTCAAACAAATCTCCATGACATGAGTTTGCCTATATTACAAACCTCCACATGTACCCCTGAATCTAAAATAAAAGTTTTTCAAAGTGCAGTCAAGGCAGGTCTTTTAATTCCAAGGCCAGTCTTCCTTCCCTTGTATATCATGATGTTTCATATACTGTATAGCCAATGAATGACTAATTTAATTTTATGTATTATGATGTTTTGCCATAAAAACAAACCAAAAAATATAGGCAAATTCTTGTCGATATAAATATATGTTTGCTAGGGCAATTTATCCTAGTTAAATATATACTATAAATATATATTTACATATATAAAATGCCTTTCAAATATTCTTTTTATGTATATAACTTGTGTTCCCTTGACACCATAAAATCCATAAACAACAGGAAAAGACAATACATCATAATTTACATTGCTATGGAGAAAATTCTTACAATATAATTTTTAGTTCAATAAATGGAAAAGAATAATATATGTAAAGCCTTATTCTCATTACTGAAGTCTTTATTCAAACTAAACACACTCTAATTCTAACACTGTAACAGGAAAATATTGCTTTTTGGTTTTTATCTACAGAAAGAAAAATGTAATTCTTAGAAAATGTTCTTGTTTCAAAGTTAGAATTCCCCCTATATATTCAGAAAGCATGCTACATTAGTCCTCAAAATTGTTAGATGGTAGTAGCACTAAAATGAAAAGACTTACTATGAAGTGATATTATATGTTTTCATTCTAGATGCCCAAGCAATAAATTTGAAAGAGATGTATTTTTTAATTCAATACCAAAGTGTATGTTTATATAACCATATATAAAAACTCTAACCACTGATCATGAATACTCATAATTTAACCTTAAACTTGGGAACATAAACCAGTTTCATTATCTCCTTCTTTTGCCTGGTGGAAATAAGGAAAGTAAGTCTTTCTCTGAAAAATACAAAGGGATTCATGGCAGAATTACAGACAGAAGATTAGGGCAATGGCAAACATTAACTAGTGCTTTCAGAGGATAAGAAAAGTCCCACGGGGGTTTCAAAATTAAAATGCATTGAACTACTTAGATCTGTCAACATTTCTCTACTAAGAGGGATAAGTTCAAAAAGTTCTACCTCATTTGCTAGATTTTGCTTCTGTAAGGCAGAGATCAGCCACCTAGCAACAGCACAAAAGCTTCTACTCTGACATAGTTAAACTCATGCTGGCTGAGCAGGAAGAAAAGCTGTGTAGGATCACAGCAGAGCTGGATGGCCTGCCGTTCCAGGGCCACTGGGGAGGCCTGGTTGGGGAAATTGTGAAATTCAGTCTGAGGAATGACTTTTTGTCAGCATTCTTAGAAGCTCCAGTCTCTTGAGCGCCACCACTGAGCTGTGTCTCTTGCTTCTGTTCAGTAGAGTGCATTGGCCACATGCACACACATCACAGACAGCAAAGAAAGAAGAGGTGTCATTTTCAACCAACTGCTACCCCATGAAGCTTGGTCATGCACATTCTAGGAAAACTGATAAAGTGAAAACTGTGTAGAAACATTTTCCTATGCAGCTACTTTAGGATGGGGGATGGAGTGAGTTTTTTGAATCTCCTGATTCTTACACTCTAGACAGCTATTTCTTGTTCTCTCTTTTAAAGCAAGTCCTCTGGCATTAGATACTGCCCCACAAATAACCCACCACTCTTCTCAGAGGACAGAAATATCTACTTAGCAGTCAGGTCATACTAGAGATCTTGGAAAATATCTGGATCACAAATCCCTGTCAGCAATGACCAGTGAACGGAATCTGGGCCATGCCTTTCCTTAGAGGATGCCCTCCCTGGTTGAGTCAACAGGTCATTCATTCGGGAGGTGCCAACTGCGAAAGCTTACGGCTATCACCGGGAGCCTAAAAACCATTTAATAGCTAAGTGTACAAACATATCACGAGGCTTTCTCTCTGGGAAAGGAGAGCAGAGAGGGGGAAATTAGGTATTACTGTGCTTTTCGTTTTTGTGAGTCTGTTGGCATATGTGATTGGAGTACAATCCAGCTCTGCAAATGAGGCAGGGAAGAAGGCTCGGTGAGCTTGGCGAGAGCAGTTTGTTGCTTCACCTTCAATCACATTCCTGGTCTGTCTTGCTTGCTTGGCTCTGCAGGAGGCAGAAAGTGTGTAATGCTTTCTGACAACATGGAAAGAAAAACTGAGGGACGGGCACATTCATCCGCAGGACACTTTGTTAGAAGCAGCCAACTGACTGCCTTTTACTGTAAGAGATGTTAGTTTTTTTTAAACATAAAAACTATTTTTTTCTTTTGTTTCTTACCTGAAAAATTAGCAACATATGTTTTAAAAAATCTTTTTAACGCTTTTTTAAGTTATAAAAAGCAGTACCTGGTAAAATAAAAATGCAAAAATTCAAGTATGAAATCTCTCTTTCCCCCAAGCCAGTCTTCCACAGAGCTCACTAACCATTCTTAACAGTTTGATGTCTAACTCACCAGTCTCCTTTTTCTTTTTCATATACAGTTACACATTTTCTCCCTCTCCAAACAGGATCTTAATATACATAATATTCTGGCATTTGTCTTTTCACCTAACAATATGGATACTTTTCTATGTCAGGATTTATATCTTCTATTTTAAAAAAATATTACATAGTATTCCTTGACACTATTTGGAACACTTAACTGTGTTTTCAATATGGTGCTATTGCAAAATGCCAAGAGCAATACATTTGTGTTTGTATTTCTTGTTAGTAGGCTACATTCCTAGGATTGAGATTGTTGAATTAAGGAATGTGTATATTAAAACATTGAATGAACATTGCCACTTTATTTTTCCCAAAAGTTGTATTTTTCTCCATGTTGTATATTTAGAAAAGTTATAGTCCCACAAGCTGTATATAAAAGGGACAGTGTTTCTATAGTTTCACAAATAATGGATATTACCAGAAAATGTTTTGTCACTTTAATAGGTAAAAACAGGATATCCATGACTTACTTTGCACTTATTTATTAATTAGGTTGAATTTTGTTTCAGATGTGTGTTGACCATTTATTTTCCTTTTTCTGTAAATAATGTTGGTCTAGTTTATCTGTTACATAGTTTTTATTGTTTTGAGGGAATACGGTATATATTATGAGTAATCCCTAGCTGTAGTGTATCCTGTATATCTTCCTCCTGGCCTGTTATTGTTTTCTCTTTCCTTTTTTTTTTTTGGAGACAGTCTCACTCTGTCACCCAGGCTGGAGGGAGTGGTGGAATCTTGGCTCACTGTAAAACCTCTGCCCCCACCTGTGTTCAAGCCATTCTTCTACCCCAGCTTCCCGTGTAGCTGGGATTACAGGAACCTGCCACCACACCTGGCTGATTTTTGTATTTTTAGAAGAGATGGGGTTTCATCATGTTGGCCAGGCTAGTCTTGCACTCCTGACCTCAGGTGATCTACCCTACCTGGCCTCCCAAAGTGCTGGGATTACAGGTGTGAGCCACCGCACCTGGCCCTGGTTATTATTTGTTTTAAATTTTGTTTATGGTGTCTTTTACCACACTAAATACTTTTGTTTAAGAATCATCCATTTGATCAAGTTTTCAAATCTGTTTATCTTTTATTTTATGGTTGCTTAGTAAGCTTAGAAAAGACCTTCATACTTCCAGATTTTAAAATATTCTTGCATGCTATTTTCCCTAAGAAATTTTATACTTTTCCCCTATATATACTTTTAATAATTCTGAAATTAATTCCTGTGTATTATGTCAATAATAATTTACATTTTAAATTAATGGCTAATTATCTTAATATCAATTATTACATATTCCAACTCATCCATTCTCATTAACTTGAAATGTCACCTATTTTATACTAATTTTATATAACCACATTAAGCTATTTGTAGACTTTTTATTCTTTTCCAAGGGTCTATTTGTCTATTTCTGTTCCAGCTTCATAATATTTATTACAATGACTTTATAGCAAGCTGTATCGTCAAGTATTGTAAATATTATTTCATAATTTTGACTTTAAGTTTTATTTTTCCAAGTGAACATTAAAATCCATTTGCCTATTTCAAAATCAAACAAAAATCTAAATTATTAACTAGATTTAATTAGTCAATGTAATTAATTGGCTAATGGTCATTTGTGCAATATTGAAAATCACTAACTCTAGAAAGTGGTTTGTTCATTTTTTTTTCTATCCATTTATTTAGGTCTTCTGTGAGGGTCCTTCATTTGTGCTTTTTAGGGTTCTTTATGTGGGTGATGCATGTGTACTGTTCAGTATAGGCCTCTATATATTATAATAATTACTACCAGTTCAGAATGGAGCCCTTTTCCAATTATCCAGTCTAATTATTATTACTACTGGTGAAAAGGAAATTCATCTAGTCTTTTACATTTATCTTATTTCCATCTATTTCGCTGAAACCTGTTTTCAATCTAATAGTATTGCAGTAAATTTACGTGGATTTCCTAGGCTGTCAATATCTGCAAAAATATTTGTTTCTTCTTTTTCAATATGTTTAGCTTCTACTTATTTTGGCTTGTACCTTTGGCTAAAACCCCGTGAGCAAACAGAATAATCCAAGGCCAGGCAAACCTCCCTGACTTTAAAAAAACAAAAAAAAAAATTCTTGGTTTTAAGGGAAAATGCCTTCAGTTTTTTGACAGAAAACACATTGACACTTTTTGGAGGGAGAGACTACAGTTTTGACTTTTAAATTTCTCCTATGTCTACCAATGTACTCAACTTTTATGCCTATTCTTGGGCCAATTTTAGTAATTTATGCTTTTCTACAAAATTGTCTTTTCCATAAGTTAGATTTGAAAATAATGCATCACCCTGCATGGCCTCTCAAGCTTATTACCTAAAATATATCTAAATATTCTCTACTTTAAATTGACTTTTTTGAAACTTTGGAATGATTTTCCTTTGCAAAGCATCCCAATATTATTATGAGGATTTTTGTTAGTCCTCAACATTTGAGTACTACGTTATGCTTGAAAAAACAACAGCAGAGGCCATGGTCTTACATTTTGATGATGTGTTTTGTATTCCACCTAGTAAAGAATGATTGTTGGTTGCTATGGAGATAATTTAGCTGATGTTAAATATGCAATTGGCAAACAGATTACTAGTGTCTCCCACTTAGATACACAATTTTTAAAAAACCATTCTTCAGTAAATAAAACAATTATTAATGATACATTTCAGCAATTGCAGTATCCTCTTTTAATTCACAGCTTCATCATGGCAGAGAAGGTTAGTTTTAAGCAAATGTCCATTTTCATCCTCTGCCTTAGTGAGAGGTTAGGTAATTTTTTAAAGTCATGGAGTCAGTTAGCAGTGGAGCTCATACCCAAACCTGGGTCTGTCCATTTTTAGAATCATATCTCTTTCCTTTATTGTACACTGCACTGCACACAGGATATGATCTATATGCCTGTGGGTTCAGGGAATGTTCTAGAGAGGAGATTCTACATTAACTGGGAAGTAAAGGATGAATCTGGAGTTTTTCAGTTAGTCAAGGTGGGAAAGCATAAAATAGGCAATATGAATTCTCATAGGAACAAAACTGCACAGTGTGTTAAAGAAAAGAAAAGAGACAAATGCAAATAAAGCTAAGTTTCAGATTTTCTTTAAGGCATTTTATTCAAATTTGTACTCATAGTATCATGCAACCCTAGAATCATAAGCCATCTAGTCAGATCTCCAAAGAGGTAGCATCCATAAGGGTGGAGCATAGATCGTGGCCAAAGAACTAGGTTTGAATCTGGACTCAAGCAACTGTTTTGTTTTTTGTCTCTGGGAGAAGTACTTAATTTCACCATGTCTCATCTCTCTCTCTCTCTTTTTAAAATAGGATCTCATTCAGTCACACAAGCTAAAGTGCAATAATGCCATTATAGCTCACTAAAGCCTGGGCTCAAGCAATCCTTCCACTTCTGCCTCCAAAGTGCTAGGATTACAGGTGTGAGCCACTGTGCTCAGCCTCATCTAAATGTTCCCCATCTTTTTTTTTTTTTCTTTTTTTGAGACAGTCTCACTCCGTCACCCAGGCTGGAGTATGAAGTGCGGTGGTGCGATCTCAGCTCACTGCAACCTCCACCTCCTGGGTTCAGGTGATTCTCCTGCCTTAATCTCCAAAGCAGCTAAAATTATAGGCATGTGCCATCAACCCCAACTAATTTTTGTATTTTTAGTAGAGATAGAATTTCACTATGTTGGCCAGGCTGGTCCCAAACTCCCGATCTCAAGTGATCCACCTGCCTTGGCCTCCCAAAGTGGTGGGATTATAGGTGTGAGTCACTGTGCCCGGCCAAAATGTCCCTCATCTTAACTGCTGAATTACACATACTATTACCTGTTCTACAGGTTTATGTCATGAGCATAGGCATGTCAAACACTTAGGTGGTGCTTGACATGTAATTATCAATAATAACACACTTTTTAGGTTATTTTAAAATTTGAGTCAAATGAAAGAAAGCTACAGAACAGTTTCAGTGATGATAACTATATTTTTTTCATTTTCCTTTAGCTTGGCCCAGAAAATAACTTTTCTATACCTGGCCCAAGGAAAGCTTCTTAACTGTTCTATGTTCCCCTTGCATTCCATGGTATGGGTATATCATATAATAGATTATTGATTATTCATCTGTGGGCATTTAGGATGTTTCCAATATTTTGAAATTATAAAAGTGACAGAGGCCTTATGGACATGGATTTTCATAGTGTCAGAACTGTGCCGCCTACAGAATAAATTCTATAAATGGAATTGTTAGGTCCCAAAGTAAATGAATATGTAGTTTTGTTAGAGACTACCAAATTCACCACCATGAGAATTATACCAATTTGCATTAGCAATTAGCAAAGTGTGTGTTTCTTCATATCTTTGCTATCAGAATATGTTGCTTACTCAAGAAGTGAGAAATGACATCTTAGCATTGTTGTAATTTGCTTTTTTAAATAAATGAATCTTTTTTCATAAGTTTATGCATTGTGATGGTTAATTTTATGTTTTAACTGAGCTAAGGGATGCCCAGATAGCTGGTAAAATATTATTTCTGAGTGTGTCTGTGAGGATGTTTCCAGAAGAGATTAGCATTTGAATCAGTAGACTGGGTAAAAATGATTCACCTTCACCAGTGAGGGGAGGTTTCATGCAACCTATTGAGAGCCCAAATAGAATAAAAAGATGAAGGGAGGGGGAACTTGTTCCTTCTTGAGATGGGACAACCATCTTGCTGCTCTTAGACATCAGAGGTCTTGGTTGTCAGCCTTGGGATTTGGGATGTACAACATCCACCCCCAGTTCTCAGGTCTACAGCCTTGGACTGGGAGTTAGAGCATTGGCTTCTCTGGTTCTTAGTCCTTCAAACTGGGACTGAATTACATCACTGTATTTCCTGGTTCTTCAGCTTGCAGATGGCATGTTGTGGGATTTCTCAGCCTCCATAACTACAGGAGCCAATTCTCATCATAAATCTTTGCTTATATATCTATATATATCCTATTAGTTCTGGTTCTCTGCAGAACATTGATAAATACAAGCATCATTCTCTACATTTTAAAATTAATTTTTTATCTCTTCTCTGTGATATTTGGGCTTTCTCTGTATATTAAAATAGTTCTTTATGTATTAGGGATATTTGTCCTTTTTCTGATACATGCAACGTAAGTATTTTCTCTCAGATTGCCACTTATCTTTTGATATTGCTTATGGTGGTAATTTTTGTCATAAAAAAAGGTTTTTAAAAATACATTTTTATATAATTAATTTTATCTGTCTTCAAATACAATTGCATTCGAGTCATTGAAATAAAGCTTTTTCCTACATTCATAATATAAAGAAATTTACTGTGTATTTCTTTAGTGTGTATGGTTTCACTCTGAACTCTGATTTAAGTGAAGATTATCTTTGTGTATATATAGTGTGGGGTATGGTTCTAATTTTATCTTTTTCCAAATACTTAACTAGTTGCCCCAATACTCCCTTTTAAAAAGTTCACCTTTGTCCAGAAATTTGAGATGCCATCTATATCATTTACTAAGTTTTCATATGTACTTGGATTCATTTTTTAACTTTCTACTCTACTAGTCTGAAATGTTGAATTGTCTATTCAAATGCCTGCATAATGCTGTTTAATAATAAAAGCTTTATTCTATTGATACTGGTATTCTCATAGCTTCTCATGGCTACTCAGATTCTCATAGCTTGGGTTTTTGTTTTTTTCAGTGTTTTACTAGCTATTGTTCCACTTATTTTTCCATATGAATGCAATATCTAATTGTTTACCCCTACAAAAAGCTTGTAGGTCTTTTTGTTGAGATTGTGTTAAACTTATAGAATTATCTAGGGAGAAGTGACACCTTTATGATGTTAAGTCAACTATCCAGGAAAGGAAATATTTTTCCACTTGGTTAAGTTCTTCTGGATTGTTTTTATTATATAGCTTTGCTTCTATTTTATTAAATGTAGTTCTAATATTTTATCTTTTTGTTGTCAATATGAATAGAGTTTTGTTTTTCATTTTTTCCTTTTAATAGTTTTGTCTATGTATGTAGACTATTAATCTAAGAATACTAATTTTATATCCTCCAAACCTGCTTACTAAATTGTTTTTATTGTTTGAATTAACTTTTATCAATTCTCTAGGGTTTTCCAGGTATGCCATCATGATAACTTCTTTTCTAATTCTTAATAATTTTTTTCTTATTGGTGACTACCTCCAGTGCAATATGAAATATCAGTTTAACTAGTGGTTATACTTGCTTTGTTTCTAATTTTAATGGAAGTGCTTTTTATGGTTTTCTCTTAAGAAAGGTGCCACATTTAGGAATAGGGAATACAGAGTTTACCACACTTAAAAAATATCCATCAATTTACATTTTCTGTAGTGCCTCTTTTTAAAATATAAAGAATGGATGTTAAATTTTTTCAAAGACTTTTTCACAACTCTGGAGACAATCACAAGAGTTTTCTTTGTTCCTTCGCTTTCAGAAGTCTAATGCCAGCCGAATCCCTTGTCCTCCTGTGTTATTTGGTTCTTTTCCTAGGGGCCATGAACATTTTTTTCTGTATCTTAAAGTTTAATATTTTTACCAGGATATGCATTAGAGTTTTTGGTTTTGTGTTAAAATTTTCAGGTACTTGCTGACTTTTTCAATATGTAAATTCAGGTCTCCTTTCATTTTCTGAAAAAAGTTTACTTGAATTATAGTTCAAATGTGAGTTCTGTTCTACTAGTTTATTTTCCTCTTTAGAGACTCCAATCATATAAATGTTCTTTTTCTTCCATTTTAATTACTTTCTCTTTGATTCTCCTTACTTTATCTAATTTCCATTTCCTTATTTTTCCACTTTTGTTAAAAATTTCTTAATACATTTATATTTGAATATATCATCCTTTGAAAATGATAATTTAATCTTTACTTTTTCAATTTCATTTTTTCCTGGGTTCAAGCAATTAAGTTAATTCAGCCAATTTATTTCCTTGGGTTCAATTGATTCTTACTGTTTTTTTTTTTTTTAACCCATTTTTATACTTAGCCTTTAAAATTTTAAATTAAAGTGTTGCATGTATTTGTTTTCAAATATCCCCAATTGTATGTTTTTTAAAATAATATTTAATTTAGCCTGGAATTGGACTTAAAGGTCTTAATGTATTTTATTTTTTACACCATGTTTCTTTGTTGTTTTTTGGGTGGGGAGAGGAAGTGTTCTAACTGAATTTTATTTTTAACAAAGGCCTTGTATGAATGAAAATTTCATTTGTCTCTTCAATTTATGAAATTTGAGATAGTTTACAAGATTTCCAATTTAAGAGCACCCTCTTCTGTCATTGTAGTAAAATGGAATTTCTTTAATAGATGACAATTTTTTTTTTTTTTTGGTATTTGCTCTATCCTATAAATTGGAGAGTAATTTCTTTTTAGCATGATGAACACATCATATGCTTACTCAGTACTTCTTGCTGCATACACAGGAAATCCCCCACTAATTCTTTTTTGAATGATAGTTTGGGTTATGGTGAGGTCATTTTCTCATATTTCAATACATTTCAAGAATATATTTCAGAGGCCGGGCGCGGTGGCTCAAGCCTGTAATCCCAGCACTTTGGGAGGCCGAGGAGGGCGGATCACGAGGTCAGGAGATCGAGACCATCCTGGCTAACATGGTGAAACCCCGTCTCTACTAAAAATACAAAAAACTAGCCGGGCGTGGTGGCGGGCGCCTGTAGTCCCAGCTACTCGGAGGCTGAGGCAGGAGAATGGCCTGAACCTGGGAGGCGGAGCTTGCAGTGAGCCGAGATCGCGCCACTGCACTCCAGCCTGGGTGACACAGCGCGAGACTCCGTCTCAAAAAAAAAAAAATAAATAAATAAATAAAGAATATATTTCAATCTATTGATGCTTTTCTTTGAAATTTCAGGACTTTACATTCATTCATCATTTATTTTGTGAGCCGCCTACTAAAATAACTCTTGCAATGTCAGGTATACATTACGGACTGGTCATGAAAAGGTACTGAAGATATGACCTTTGTTTTCTTGGCCCATGGTCTTCAAAATTTTTGCCCATGAACTCTCCAAAGGAGTTTTTGAAAAATTTCACAGTCCCTTTAATTTTAAGTCAGAAATTAATGTTTTTCAGGTTAATATTAATAAATTACAAAAGATACAATTTCCAGGTTACTGTAAATGAAACTGACATCACTCTCTTAAATGTAGACGTTGAAAATGTAATTACAATGGTGATTGAATATGCGTCATCTTTCAATACAAAATACCTAAAAGTTTTTAATAGTTAGACATTTTAATTGGGAGCTAAACATCAAATATACATGGACACAAAGAAGGGAACAACAGACACTGGGGCCTGCTTGAGAGTGGAGGGTGGGAGGAGGGTGAGGATAGAACTACTACCTATTGGGTACTATGCTTATTACCTGGGTGATGAAATAATCTGTACACCAAACCTCTGAGACATATAATTTGTTTATGTAACAAACCTACACATGTACCCGTGACCCTACAATAAAAGTTAGTAAATAAGTAAAAAAAAAAAAAAAAATTTAAATGTACCTTTCTTCCTTAAACTAATCTTTTGATTTCTCTTCTCGACATATTTTTATCCTAATCTATTTTATACTTTAAGGTCTTTGATTATATTATTAATTTTTTTCTGTCACAAAATATGAACAATAATTTATTATTATTATTATTATTATTATTATTATTATTGAGACAAGAACCCACTCTGTCACTCAGGCTGGCACGATCACAACTCATTGCAGCCTCTACCTCCCAGGCTCAAGCAATACTCCTGCCTCAGTCTCCCAAAGTACTGAGACCATGAGGGTGAGCCACTGCGCCTGGCCTTTATTTGGATGAAATGCTTTTTATTAACCATGATGTTTTCACGTTGTCACATTTGTCAGAGAGTAATTTAGTTTTGATATTTTGAACAAATTATCAGGTCAGAAATACAAATTCTTGCAAAAGATAAATAAGAATTAATAGCTAGAAAAACTTGCAATGTAATGATGTCAATATATAATGTTACACTTTACAATGTTTCTTTCAGAAAAGCAACTGATCTGTTGTGCTATTGTTATTTATTCCTTTTGTTCCTTTTTTGTGATAGTTTTAAACATTTTTCACTCCCGTTTCATTAATTTACATAACGTGTACTTTGTAAGAAGTCAGCATATTTAACAATTTTTTGATGACCATACTTGTTGGAGGTATCCTTAAAAATGAAAACTAGCAAAAATTTGGGCAAAACAAATTCTGATCATCATAAAGAACAGAATTTTACTGGAAATGCATTTTTTAGATAGATGGGGCTGATTTTCAACAGGTAGTTTTGTAAAACTAATACTCGTAAAATACTGTGGAAAGGGAAGCAAGAGAGGAGAGGAGCCAGAAGGAGGAAAAAGCGACCGTCCCTGGTTGGGCTGGAATCGGCTTCCCAGAAAAAACGTCACCTATGTTGGATCTAAAGGATGAAAAGGCATCCTCTGGGCAAATAGTTAATTAAAAAAGAGAAAGTTCTAGACAGAAGGATCAGTTTATCCAAAGCTTAGAGAAACAGAAGAACATGGCCTGTCAGAAAACTGGTCTTTTAGAACACATGACATTTGCAATGCCTAGGAGATACCCAAATAAAATCTGAATGAGATCTGGCATCGTGTCGCTGGTTAAATGTGGAGTATGGTCTGCTGGTAAGCTGTATTCAAAGTCTACAAATTTTATTCCCAGGTCCAAGGCTAGACAAGATTAGATAGTGAGCAAGTGTAGACAGACAGGACAGAAACTGCAAGCATCGTGTAACATCCCAATATTTAGACAACAGGAAAGAAAAGGAATGGGTGAAGGAGAGTGACAGGCATGGTCAGTGATATCCCAGAAACCAGGTAATGAGAAAGAGCAATCCACGCTAAACACTGCCAAGATGAAAAGGTGAAAAGTAAAGATTATCACTTTATCATAAATTCCAGGTTAAAGTGCCTTTTTAATATGAGGGGTTTCAAATTTACAAGAAGAAAACAACCCCATTAAATAGTGAGTAAAGGACATGAACAGACACTTTTTGAAAGAAGACACACACACAGCCAATAAGCATATGAAAAAAGCCCAACATTACAGATCATTACAAGAATAGAAGTCAAAACCATAGTGACACATCATCTCACACCAGTCAGAATGGCTATTATTAAAAAGTCAAAAAATATCAGATACTAGCCAGGTTGTGGGGAAAAAGGAACATTTATATACTGCTGGTGAAAGTGTAAATTAGTTCAACCATTGTCAAAGTGGTGTGGTGATTCCTCAAAGAGCTAAAAACAGAACTACCACTGGATCCAGCAATCCCATTACTGGGCATATACCCAAAGGAATATAAGTTTTTCTATCATAAAGGCACCTCCACACATATGTTCATTGTAGCACTATTCACAATAGCAACGATGAAGAATCAATCTAACTGCCCATCGATGGTAGACTGGATAAAGGAAATGTGGTATGTATACACCATGGAATACTATGCAGCCTTAAAAAAAGAATTAGATTATGTCCTTTGCAGGAACATGGACGGAGCCAGAGGCCATTATCTTTAGCAAACTAATGCAGGAACAGAAAACCAAATACCACATGTTCTCACTTGTAAGTGTGAGCTAAATGATGAGAACACATGGATGCACAAAGGGCAACAACAGACACTGGAACCTACTGAAGCATGGAGGGTGGGAGGAAAGAGAGGATCAGGCAAAATAAAAAATGAGTACTAGGCTTAGTACCTGGGTGATGGAATAATCTATAGAAAATCCTCTATGACAAGTTTACTTAATAAATATTTGACTCAGTAAATTTTCAATAAATAAAACTACACGTGTAGGTTTGTTACATAAGTAAACTCGTCATGGAGGATTTTGAACCTAAAATAAACCCTGAACCTAAAATAAAGATTAAAATAATATATAAGGGATCTAAGAATTTAAAATTTTGTGTCTGTCTGTGTGTTTGTGGAAAGAAAAGCATATCTAAATGGATACAAACCTTACTACTACAGACTAGGATTTGACTGTCAGGAGTTCTACTTTTTGCCTGATACACTACTGCATGTTTTAAAAAGACTTATGACAACCCACATATATTACTTTTTTAGTTCATAATTTTAAAGAAAGAAAAATTTGAATGAAATGGCTAAGCTATTACAATACGGAAAAAGTTTCAAAAGTCATTTTTTCATACCTACATTCTAGACAGCACTAATTCCAACATTTGTTTGCACTGATGTTCATTATAGTTATTTCACTATTTGTAAAGTACTATTTGCTATCAAAAATAATACTTTAGGACATTTGATTGACTTTCTTAGCAGTAAATTCCTTTCTACATTTTTCTCCATTGACTTCCTTTCTTCTCTCAATTCTCTGTCTCATTTCCCTCACCTTTGAGTTCTCGCATTTGAGAGAAGTTTAGGACTCCACCATCTGGATTTTAATTTTTAAAGTTTATTTAAGACCACCACAAGAATGTAAAGCTCTTTTCTTGCTCTTTCTGGGAGTCCTCTGGCCTAACCGTCAGGATTAAAGAGGACAAAAATCAAACCTCTTTACCATAAGCAGTTGACATTAATTAATATTATTTACTCAGTTGATATTTAGTAAACATTATTTATGGTATAATTCAAACTTCTTTCAGAAAATTTTAGAAATTAATATTATGTATCCTGTTTTCCATCAAGTAATAGTTTCTGATAAATTAATTTCCATGGAAACTGACATGGGGAAAAGTACAATTCTGTTGACATGCTGAGAAATAAATTATGTAAAACATTGAAAGGTAAAACAGTTTCAAGAAACTCATTAGTAGTTACATTTCAACAATGTTAAACTAAAGCAGTGTCTAAATATAGTCCATCATAAAATTTTTGCTATTGTTTTAATTGGTATATTTTTTAATTTTTTTAGGAATAAACTACTTTTTCTAAATTATGTGTATTGATTCAGAAAGAAATAAGGACTCAAACAACTATTAATCATTGTTTTTCAGATACCTTTGTGTGTTTTGTGATGATTTGAGTAGCAACCTTCAATGAGTTTTCTAATAAGGAAAGTGATATATCCATTGGTCTGCTAGCTTATACAGGCATAAACACAAATATAATGAAATATGCATCATTTCTTTTGGAGTTCATGAAACTGTTTTGCACAATTCCCCAAAGGGTGAGAGAAGAAATAAAGCCATCTTTGATATGCAATATAAATATCTCCCCAAAGAAATCACAAGGCCTATTTTTGTTTACTCTTGCTTTGAGCCTGCAAATGTATTTATCTATACCTTAACTTTACTTATAAATACCCACTGCATACACAAGCAAATGATTTTATTTATAAATTAATTTCATCCTTTGTTGTTAAAGAGAAATATGAACTTTGAAATGAAGACAGAAAATACAGACACAAAGTTCATCTGAAATAGATATTCATATCAGAAAAAAATCTTTTAAAAACCTGATAGAAATATTAAATGCAAGGAATAGTATTATTAAAATTATATATTCCACATATAAAATGATGAAAAACATACACAATCATAATAAATAACACATATTTCTCTGAAATGTACTCAGATATTCCTTTACCTTATTCAGACAGATAAATGTAAATATGCCATTATCCACTGTTTTTACATCAATTACTAGCCACCTACTAATTGATGCTCTGTTACAGCAGCCTATAGAAAAATAAGTAAGCCAGCTTCAAAAAATCGTAAAAAAAAAAATTAAACAATGCTTCTTACCGACACATAGGACCATTTTTCTCCACTACACAAGTCCCACCATTTCTGCAGTAATTTAATGGACATTCTAAAAAGAAGCATCACAAAGATGCCAGTTAATTATAAATAGTATTAGGAGAGAGGAGAAGATATCACCATTTGTCATGACATTAAATCTAATAATCTCTGAGAGTAAATTCCTTTCCAGTTGCAAAAAGCAAAAGAATTTCCGTAGGTTACTTTCCTGTACTCCCTTCAAATTTGTCCAGTGGCCCCTGCTGCCCTGAATGTGTTCATGCCCTTCACATGCCTGAATGATGCACAAAAAGAGAAGACTTAAAAAAATTATTTACTTGTTTAATTTTTTAAATTTTTTTAAGCAAAAAATCTGGTCACTATACACTATATATACACATACATACATATGTATGTGTATATATAGTGTGTGTATATAGTGTGTATATATAGTCTGTGTGTGTGCGTATATATATACACACACATATGTACACACACACACACATATATAGTATAGTGACCAGATCAGGGGATTAGGGAAGTTGGCATATCCATCATCTCATAAATTTACTGTTTCTTTGTGTTGAGAACATTCAGTATCCTCCTTGGAACTATTTGAAACTGTATGATATATTATCGTTAACTATAGTCATCTCACAGTGCTTTAGAACACTAGAACTTCTCCCCTGGATTGGGTATCATCCACTTATTTAGAATGTGTCTGCATGACATATTTGTGATGACAATAAAATGTTTTGTTTACTGAAACATTTCTCTAGTTCTACACAACAATCCTCATGTCACGGCAGGCAAAAGCCTTTGATACGTCACTCACTTATGAGCATGCAGATGTCCTACCTCTGCATCCATGATCGATGTCAGTATAACTCAGGTTTGTCCCTGGTCTTCTTATTTCACTGTTTGTGTCACTCCCTAGTTCTAGTTTAACAGGAACATTTATTTTCAAAGGTGGTTTACTTAATAGGTTAAAAAGAAGCTAAATATCTTCATAGAGTAACTACTGGGAGAGTGGTGAGCACATTTAGCTCCTGATGCTGTGTTCATATGAACTGCCTCCTTATACCCTCACGAGACATCTAGACCCACCAAGCCCTGTCAATTCCCCTATTCAGTTAAGACCCAAGTTGTTCCTAGGCTTTTTGTTTTTACTTGACACATTGCAATTGTACATATTTATGGGATATAATTCAACACCTCTCTTGCAGGATACCAGTCCTCCCTTGGTGGGTTACTTTAACTCCAACACTTGATTAAAATTTCCTGTCTTTAATTTTAATTGAATAAACATATTCTGAGCACCCATAAAATGTCTGGCACTGGGCTGGGCACTGGAAATATACTAATAAATAATATAGACATCTTAGTATAGTTGTTAAGACTGAGGGCACAGGAGCCCAGTTGCTCATCTCAGCTCAATTTATTAGCTGAGTAGTATGGGGTAAGGTAGTTAACATCTCTGTGCCTCTATTTGCTTTCTGTAAACAAGGTTAACAAATAATAACTATCTCATAGGTTTGTGAGACTGTTAGAAGAACAACCAGTTCATAGTATGAGTTTAATAAATGTTGACTTTAAAAAGATATACAACCATGGTCCCTGCTCCTACTGTCCTTCCAGATGCAAAAAAAAAAAATAATAATAATAATAATAAAAAAGTGAGTGTGGCATTAAAATGCAGAATGAAATTACTCTATTGGGATGGATGTTCTAAGGGTGATGGGAACACCAAGAAGAGCACTTTGGTCACATTTGGGGAGTAAGAAGAAGCTTTCCAGAGAGAATCAGTAGCCATTTATTTGGGCAGTAGTGGTAGTGTGTGTGTGTCAAGGCGAGCATAAAGACCCAGAGGTCACAGAAGAGGGTGTAGCATGTTTGAGGAACTGAAGACAGTCCAGTCTAGTTGAACTGCTCATAATACAAAGATAGTGTAGAAAAAAGTCAAAGACACACAGTTTTTGGGTCACATCAGCCCAGCCAAGATTTTAAGAAGGGAAGTGCCATGTTTCATGTGTTAGAATTCTGGCTGCAGTGCGTCAAGTCAAGAGAAAGACCAAGCCTAAAATTTGAGAGCCCCATTAAGAGTTTTTTTGTAATAAACTAGCAAAAATATAATGGTTGCCTGAATTAAAGGATTAGGATGGGTTTGGGGGTAGAAAGTTGTTGACCTTTTAAGAGATATTTAAATATTAGGATTGAAACATCTTGGTGACTATTTGGAAGAGTCAAGGATAATGTCCACCTTTCTGGCTGGGTCACTGGCTAGTTGGTGGTTTCATTCACTTAGGAGGATTTATGGGGAATTAAGATTTTTAAAGGAAAAGATAATGTTATGTTTTAAGTGCATAAGGGGCATCCAAGTGGAAGTGACCTGACCTGTGGGCATTGGAATTTGCAGGTCTCAACCTCAGATGAAATATTTAATATGAAGTAGAGATATAGATTTGAGGCTTTTCTTCAGATATTTTTCTCTGCCTTTTAGATAGCATCACTGTTCGGAGTTTTTCCTCAAGTCATTTTGAAATCATTGTTTCTGGTACTATAGGGTCAGATAGATAATGTTCCTTGTCTTTGATAAGCCCAATCTTAGCAGAGACAGAGAAAACAATGACTAGAACAGAGAAATGATGATAATCATGAAGGATAGTGAGAAAATAGAGAACTAGAAATTTTATGTAAGCAATACGTGTTGAAGTAAAACAAGGGAAGGGTGGCATGAGAGAGTAGACTGTTAAGCAGTGATAAGGTTCGGTTTTGTTTCCCCATCCAAATCTTATATCAAACTGTGATCCCCAGTGTTGGACGTGGGGCCTAGTGGGAGGTGACTGGATCATGGGAGTGGTTTCTAATAGTTTAGCACCATCCCCCTGGTGCTGTCTCATGGTGGAGTTCTCATGAGATCTGGTTGTTTGAAAGTATTTAGCACTTCCCCCTTCTCTCTCCCTCTCCTGCCAGCCATGTGTATGTGCTTGCTTTGCCTTTGCCTTCCATCATGATTGTAAGTTTCCTGAAGCCAGCTTAGAAGCAGAATCCTGTCTAACCTGAAGAACCATGAGCCAATTAAACCTCTTCTTCTTTTTTTTTTTTTCCAAATAAACTACCCATTCTCAGGTATGCCTTTATAGCAGTGTGAGAATGGGCTAATAAAGGCAGTCACTGCACACTAGAGAAGGGATAGCAGGCATTAAGAAAGAGGAAAGCAAGGAAGGAGGGAAGTTGCAGTTGAGGACCAAAACTGAAATATATCTTGAGTCTGGCATCATTTTTGGTTTCCAAAAAAAACCCAGCAATTTGTTTTCCCAGGAATGTATTTCCCATCTTGCCCTCCCTTAGTCCTCCTTATTTAACTAATTACATAAAACAGGGGAGTAACGTGCCGAAGATGAGAGTAAGGAGCTCCGTCCCTCAGGACTGGGTAGCATGCTCCACTGAACAGAACAGACATGAGATCTCCTTTACAAATAAACAATTTGCTGATTTGACTGAACAATAACCACCAATATGACAAAGCATAAATTGGTATAAACCTTGTTAGATAAGCTGTTTTATGGTGATTTTTGATCTTAGGTATAATTTCAGTCTTCCTCAAATATGGATTTTGTTTTATTGAAAAATGAGAACAGTGTTGGAGACTGCAGAGTATCAGAAAACAAACAGCACAGCAGAGCTGCTCATTTTGGGGTGGGTCATTCTTATTTAAATTGATTACAGAAAATGAAACATAAGCTTGCTTTACATCAGAATGATTCTGTGTGAATCTAAACATGCATTTTTGTGCTGTATAGTGGAGCACGGTCCAAAGAACACAGATGTCCACTGGAAACAGAGGTGAGTCCTATTGTTTTGCAGGGCAGAAAACTCATAGGTTGTCTCTGTGATAAGATTTTATAACTTTCTGCTTTAGACCCAGGTTCTTTAGCCATAATACAGAAAGACACAGCACCAAGTATTTTCAGCTTTGATTTACTCAAAACAATTTTAAGCAGAGAGCAAATGAAATGGGGAAGGAGATGGATATGGCTAATTAGCCATGAAGAGGCTGAGTATTTCCAGGAGATAAGTAGATATAATTCCCAATATGGGAACTGGGAATATATGGGGCAATATTACCATTAGCAGAGGTTTCCAATCTTTAGCCACAGCACTGTCTCTCTGGCTTGTAGCACTTTGTGTTGGTTATTATGAATATGTGTCTGGAGGCCAATACAACTGACAACTGGTTACACAGAAATATCATTCTGGGTATTTCACATTGAATCCCAAAGAGGAACACACATATAAAAACAATAGTAACTTTTAAGCTTAAATAGAAATAATTTGCAAGTAAGCCTCCATTTTTCCCCCTTAATGTACATAGAGACTAGGGAAGTGACAGGTGCTATATACTAGTTTTCTGGGAAGATTGATACCACATGAATCCTGGGGCTCCCTGATGATACCTGGCTCAGTCATTTAAGAGTTATGGGACTTTGAGCTAGGTACTCTAAATATAAGATTCTTCATGTAGAGGCCGGGTGCGGTGGCTCACGCCTATAATCCCAGCACTTTGGGAGGCTGAGACGGGCGGATCACGAGGTCAGGAGATCGAGACCATCCTGACCTCGTGATCCGCCCGTCTCTACTAAAAATACAAAAAATTAGCTGGGCGTGGTGGCGGGCGCCTGTAGTCCCAGCTACTCGGGAGGCTGAGGCAGGAGAATGGTGTGAACCCAGGAGGCAGAGCTTGCAGTGAGCCAACATGGCGCCACTGCACTCCAGCCTGGGCAACAGAGCAAGACTCCGTCTCAAAAAAAAAAAAAAAAAAAAAAAAAAAAGGTTCTTCATGTAGAAATATGTATGATATCACTTCCTTATAGGACTGCTAGGAAGGTTAAATTAAATTTGTTAGCATTTTTATACTAGTGAATGATGTGTATAAGGTATTAAATAATTGTTCTCAATCATCTTTCGATATTGGGGGGAGTATTTCCATTGCCTATGAAACCTAGTTTCCTTGACATTGCTCTCTCCATCTTCTTCTTCTTCTCTTCCTTTTATTCCTTTGTGGTTATAATCACCATCACCACTACCATTTATATAAGGCCTACTATGTGTCAGGGACTGGCATAAGAGTTTTACATGTGTTATCTCACTTAGTCCTCATAACATTGTGTCTTATATACCACAATTATCCTCATTTTGCAGAGGAGGAAAGTGAGGCCTCGAGTGGTTCATACAACTTACTTGAGTTAATAGCAAAGAAGCATCTGAACTAGAACTAAACCCTGTCTTCTGACTCCAAACCTGTTAGAGTAAAAATGTCAAATGATTAGTTATTTAGCTCAGAATTTCTACAACTGCTTGCAGTTTTTGATGCTGTGGGCATACGAACCCCTTTGAATCACGTGGCATTTATGTACTGTCCCAGATAAGTATGCATATACACAATTATTTGCACATAGTTTGAAGAGATATATACACCCTAGGAGTCCACCCGAAGATTTTGTGCAACAAACCAAGTCCCAGAGGGAAGAGATTATTTTCTTTATCTTGAAATCCTGGCACAGGGACTACAGGAAAATCTATCAAGCCTCAAAAGTTGATATCATAGAAGCAGAGAATAGAACAGGACTTACTAGTGACTGGAGAGGGGAGGAAAAGGACAGGCAGAGGTTGGCCAATGGGTACAAAGTTACTACTAGATAGAAGGAACAAGTTTTGGTGTTCTATTGCACAGTAGGGTAATGGGTGAATATTAAGATATTGTATATTACAAAATGGCTAGGAGAGAGGCTCTTCAATGTTCTTACCACAAAGAAATAATTAATGCATGAGGTGATGGATAAGCTAACCACCTTGATTTGATCATTATACAAAACATATGCACTGAAACGTCAAATTGTACCCCATAAATATGTACAATTATGATGTGTCAATTAAAAAATGAAAATAATAATAACAAACAAACTTGAAGTAGCTCCACAGTACTTGCCTGAGAAGTGATTGCATTTGTTTTGTTTGGTTTTTAAATACTTCTGAAACTTTATTAAGCTGTATCATCATCATCGTCATCATCATCATCATCACCACCACCATTGTCAGTGTTTTTATGTATAGTATTATATTTATAATGTCCCATCCTACAATTTTACATTTTTAGTGTCCTTTCCTAATTCTCCTTCAAATGAATGATTATCATAATTATAGTTTCACCTTAGCATAAGCTTTATTAACCTCTACTACCGCAGATGACTAGAAAAACACTTTCAGTTTAGATTTAGCCAGACAAATACTGGCCGATAATTTCTGGTTGCAAAGCAACCAAAACTGGAAAATAATATACTTTCATAATGTAAGTTAGGCATGAACAGGATTCATTGAAATATGTGTAGCCTGCAACATTTATACAGTGCCCGACCTTAATATTCTTGTTTATGACTTAAACCTCAAGGTGGGTGAGGCCAGATTCTGATCGTGGTGAGACCACTATGGGAATTATTCAATACTATAAAGATTGGGTTCACAAAAGCCTATAAATGCTGACCTTAAAAGAATATAATGTTGGAAAGAAAGAGTAATGTGTAATGTAGATTGACAAATCTTTAGTGTGGATCAGGCTTGAAGACATCTTTAAAACAGAAGCTTGGCTTTATTATACTTGATTGACAGGCCAAAAAGCATACAACATGTAAATAGATAAAACATAATATAATAGGGATTTTATTTCTGAAAACTGTATTTCACTAGTTCTTTATTTTACTCTAACCCAATAGCTGTGTCAACATGACCTACACTTTGGAAGTGAACTGTAAACATGACTGGTGACTGATGAAAAGAGACGGACAACAAAAATGTGTTCTATAGTACTACTTGCAGAGTGTCTGTTGCTGGGTATGAATGAAAAGTATTCTGTTTCTCTGATCCCACTTTTAAAAGTAGACTATATCAAAGAAGCTAACAAATTATAACATATTATATTTGTGCTCATATAGGACCATGCTGAAGATAATCTCATCTTTATGTAAATAAGTTTGGGTCTGGCATAAATACTGTCTCTTACTAGTGTCAAATAATGGAGCTATTCAGTAATGGCTTTCTTACTTTCTGTAAAGAAAATAATACTGGTATCTTATCTGAAGTACATGCATTCTGAGTGCAGAAAAAGTGACAAAGAGTATCCATCTTTGCACATTTTATGGGGCCAGATTTGGCCACTTTTTCATTTGCTTTTGCACTCATAAAGTGCAGTGCTGTGTGAGTATTCACTTCCAGCATTATAAAAAAAAAAAGACGTTTCCACAATGTGATTTGATTACAATTATCATGCTTCTACCACAGATCTCATAATGTTCTCCTCTCTTGAAAGATACAGAGTATTTTCTTAACTAGTTTTGATATAAAATATTTCCAACTTATTTAGGAAATTTCACTGAATATATCTCTATCATTAATGTATATTATCCTTTAGTTAGGACAAAATCATGTTGCCTTTAATGGTCTGTTATTTTATATGTCACCTATGTGAAATAAAAAAATCATTTACTCAGGAGAGATGTTAACAAGGGGCTACAATAAATCAGAAAATTTTAAAGCAGCTTTGATAAAAGTATACTGACAGATATATACTGTCAGTTCTTATGCTGTATAAATGTTCCAAGATCAGAAGAAAAAAAAAAGTTTAGAAGTCAAACTAAGGTTTAATAAATTTAGTTTTAAATATGTAACTAGATTATGCAAATAGAAAACTCTTACAAAGAAGTGGATAAAAGAAGACCACAATTTAAAAATAAAATAATAGCACTAGATTGTATAGGGTTTCTTTATTATAGAAACCAAGCAATTTTCAGAGGAGAGATTATTAAATGCTAATAATCTTAAATTACATTGTGTTAAAATTACATATTTGATTTTTCTTTTCTTATCAAATATTGCGTAGATCTAGCATGAGCCCATTATATGTTTATAATTTTTAGCAATGTAGCAATTAATGTCAACATTCTTTCTGCCCCCAAACCAAGAATAGAAATCCAATTATTTCATGCTTGCCATTATTTAGAACCTCAAGTTTTAATATTTTCATTGTGTGCAGGTTAAGTTTCTGGTTCATATCACAAGAATATTTTAATGGAACTGGGGTACCTGAGCAGCTGGACTCATCAAGCTGAAAATCCATGCAGTCGGCAAAACCATCACAGCGCTGGTGGGCTGGGATACAGCTATTAGAGGAGGCACATACCAGAGCTCCATTAGAACAGCTCTTGTTGGCTGCAAACAAAAAGAATAATGATCAGGGATGCAAGCATTTTTTTTTTTGTCCCAGTGAATTATCACAACAAAATAATATGTAACAGTTTATTATATTACTCTTTTTTAAAATTATACTTTAAGTTCTAGGGTACATGTACACAACATACAGGTTTATTACATATGTATACATGTGCCATGTTGGTGTGCTGCACCCATTAACTTGTCATTTACATTAGGTATATCTCCTAATGGTATCCTTCTCCCTCCCCCCACCCCACAACAGGCCCCGGTGTGTGATGCTCCCCTTCTTGTGTCCAAGTGTTCTCATTGTTCAATTCCCACCTATGAGTGAGAGCATGCAGTGTTCGGTTTTTTGTCCTTGTGATAGTTTGCTGAGAATGATGGTTTCCAGCTTCATCCATGTCCCTACAAAGGACACAAACTCATCCTTTTTTATGGCTGCATAGTATTCCATGGTACATATGTGCCACATTTTCTTAATCTAGTCTATTATTGATGGACATTTGTGTTGGTTCCAAGCCTTTGCTATTGTGAATACTGCCGCAATAAACATACGTGTACATGTGTCTTTATAGCAACATGATTTATAATTGTTTGGGTATATACCCAGTAATGGGATGGCTGGGTCAAATGGTATTTCTAGTTCTAGATCCTTGAGGAATCGCCACACTGTCTTCCACAATGGTTGAACTAGTTTACAGTCCCACCAACAGTGTCAAAGTATTCCTATTTCTCCACATCCTCTCTAGCACCTGTTGTTTCCTGACTTTTTAATGATCGCCATTCTAACTGGTATGAGATAGTATCTAGGAATCCAACTTACAAGGGATGTGAAGGACCTCTTCAAGGAGAACTACAAACCACTGCTCAACAAAATAAAAGAGGATACAAACAAATGGAAGAACATCCCATGCTCATGGATAGGAAGAATCAATATCGTGAAAATGGCCATACTGCCCAAGGTAATTTATAGATTAAATGCCATCCCCATTAAGCTACCAATGACTTTCTTCACAGAATTGGAAAGAACTACTTTAAAGCTCATATGGAACCAAAAAAGAGCCCGCATTGCCAAGACAGTCCTAAGCCAAAAGAACAAAGCTGGAGATACCATGCTACCTGACTTCGAACTATACTACACAGCTACAGTAACCAAAACAGCATAGTACAGGTACCAAAACAGAGATATAGACCAAGGGAACAGAACAGAGCCCTCAGAAATAATACCACACATCTACAGCCATCTGATCTTTGACAAACCTGACAAAAAACAAGAAATGGGGAAAAGATTCCCTATTTAATAAATGGTGCTGGGAAAACTGGCTAGCCATACGTAGAAAGCTGAAACTGGATCCCTTCCTTACACCTTATACAAAAATTAATTCAAGATGGATTAAAGACTTAAATGTTAGACCTAAAACCATAAAAACCCTAGAAGAAAACCTAGGGAATACCATTCAGGACATAGGCATGGGCAAGGACTTCAGGTCTAAAACACCAAAAGCAATGGCAACAAAAGCCAAAACTGACAAATGGGATCTAATTAAACTAAAGAGCTTCTGCACAGCAAAAGAAAACTACCGTCAGAGTGAATAGGCAACCTACAGAATGGGAGAAAATTTTTGCAATCTATTCATCTGACAAAGAGCTAATATCCAGAACCTACAAAGAACTCAAACAAATTTACAAGAAAAAAACAAACAACACCATCAAAAAGTGGGCAAAGGATATGAACAGACACTTCTCAAAAGATGACATTTATGCAGCCAACAGACACATGAAAAAATGCTCATCATCACTGGCTACCAGAGAAATGCAAATATTATGTTACTCTTGATGTTTTTCTAGTCTGCTATTCTGGAACACAGTTCTTTTTGAAGAATATTTCAAATGCATTAACTTAAAAATTTCTGGAAGGAAAACCACATTTGCTTGTAGAATCACTTCCCAGATGTGCACTCTTAGGGACTGAATTGTGTCCTCACCTCAACGTTCATATCTTGAAACCCTAACCCGCAAAAGGACTGTATTTACAGATAGGAGCTTTAAGAAGGTAATGAAGGTTTTAAGAAGAGAGAGACATCAGGGATGCACTTATATTGAGGAAAGGCTATGTGAAGACATAGTAAAAAGGTGGCCATCTGCAAGCCAATGAGAGAGGCCTTAGGAGACACCAAACCTGCCTACATGTTGATCTTGGACTTTTAGTCTCCAGAAGTTTGAGAAAATAAATTCCTATTGTTTTAGCTATCCTGTGTGTGTTATTTTCTTATGGCAGCCTGTGCTGACTAATACATGCATTACGTAGTGTTACACATGTCATCAAATGCATTGCATGAAATGCAAGCAGACACTGATCTGACTTCAATAGGCAAACATTTTAATAGCTGAGAGATGCTATTGCTCATAAGACTTCGGTTGTTTCAGAAAAGTGTCCTTATTGATGCTCATCGCATTGATGCCTATTCAATGGCTATCTAGTCTTGCAAAGCACTTTACCTTTCTTGTATGCAACTTGATTAATTTAATGATATCTGATTTGTCTATTAGGAAGCTCAGTTTTCAGTTCTAAAATTGTACTATGTTCTTCCTTTCTTTAGGATTACAACTTCCTAGAAAGAAGAGGCTGTGGTTGGCATTGAGTTAGAGCTAAATGAGAACTTCTCATTTCAGGCTGCCATCGAGTGTGAAATATGGTTCCTCTGTTTTCCTGCTTGCTTCAGGACCTGGAAGGTAAGAATTCCGGGTTGCAGGCCTGATCCCTTTTGTGGTTCTACTCTGGTTCTGGTCTGTGCCAGTGTTGATGTCCATCTTGTTTCTCAGAGTATTTAATGGGATAACTCTACTATCTAGCATTGTGATGTGTCTGGAGCAGAGGGAATGTGTCAAAGCATGAACTTACTGCACTATTTTGTCAGAAAGTCTGGATAGATTTCAAAAGCTCTAAATAATAATGGTATTGATCTATTCTTGTTTTCTAACCCTGCTCCTCTGAGTACCAGGGTTCAGCAGAAATATGTCAAAGGCAGCAGTAGATAGTCAGAACTGTCTCGCACTTAACCCAGGTTCAACAAGAACAGCATTGTTTTCCTCTGCTTTACTTAATGGTATCATATACAACTTCTCATTTGAACATTTTACTCCAAACCTGCTACTAAAAGTTTAAAGATGATTAGTCTGAAAAATTCCTTGCACATGAATAAAGACAATGAAGTTACAACCTTTTCAAAGTAAATTATTTAAAGAACCCAAGAATAAATGTCCCCATGTATGGTTCTTATACAGATATTGCCAGTTCTTTCATAAATTATTTTTTTCTTCAAGTATAATTATGGGTTGGAACACATAATTTATTTTATGTATCACAGATAATTGACACAATTAATTTTGAAAATGGCCCATTAAAATATATTTTAAAGTTGTACATAAAAAATCGTGTTTTTAAGAATATGTATCTCCATTGACTGAAAATGCTGACTCTGAAAAATTTAGGCAATATTCTTTATTGAGCAATTCTTCCTGAGGTGCTAGACTATGAATTCACACCAAAAAATATTGAGCTTCCACCATATGTAACACAGTGTCTTAGAACTTAGAATGTAGAGTTCAGGGCAGAAATTTAAAAATGAATGACCAGAATCATACATGGTGATGACAAGAGAACAACAATACAGGAGTGATAAATAGCTCAAAACAATAAGAAAAGAAATTCCGTGAGGTGAAATTTAGTAGGCAAAGCATTGCTGTAGAGAAGCATTTATAAAAACGAAAATTCCTTTAGCATACAGAGATCTATAAAAGCTGAAGGTTAAGATCAGAATCTTTAAACATATTTTAAATTTTAATATTTCTAGAGAAAAGCCATTTAGTAAAGTAGGAATAAAGTCTATAGATGGAAAATCAATAAGCTTTCTATTGGTTCAGTGAGTACAGCAGGTCGCTTTTGACTAGGGAGGTTGGATAAGGAAGTAGTACAGATAACCCAAAAAAAAAAAAAAAAAAAGCTGGTCCAGGCACAGTGGCTCACCCCTGCAATCCCAGCACTTTGGGAGGCCAAGGTGGGTAGATCACATGAAGTCAGGAGTTCGAGACCAACCTGGCTAACACGGTGAAACCCTGTCTCTACTAAAAATAAAAATAAAAATAAAAGAAAATAAAATAAAAATAGCCAGGATTGGTGGCTTGTGACTGTAGTCCCAGCTACTTGGGAGGCTGAGGAAGGAGAATTGCTTGAACCTGGGAGGTGGAAGTTGCAGTGAGCCAAGATTGTGCCACTGCACTCCACCCTGGGAACACAGCAAGATTCTGTAAAACAAAACAAAACAAACAAACAAAAAGCTGTAATCAAATGGCAGAAATTGTCTAGGGTTTCAGGAGAAGACTGATCTTCAGCATTCCCAAACGTTTAAATCATTTTAGGATATACATAGACAAGATAAATTACATTGCAAACCAAGTAAATTAGGAAATAATAATCTTCAAACTCTTATAAGATAAACTCTTAAAGCAAAATCTTATAAGATAATGTTTGTTAAAAATGAAGAAGTACGTAGGCATTTCTCAGTGATATGGTAGGCTCAGTTCCAGATAACCATAATAAAGCTAATGTTACATTAATACAAGTCACATAAAATTGTTCTTTTCCAGCGCATATAAATGTTATGTCTGCACTATACCTTAGCCAATTAAATGTGCAACAGCCTAATGTCTAACAAAATAATAACTAGAAAATATTTAGTTTTTAGTTAAGCCAGACATTGACTTCTCCTCTCTAGCTGTGGAAGTCCTACATGGCATCTTTTTCCAATAGAAGGCTGTTTCATTGACACTGAAGATCTGTTGTGCAGCATAGCCACCTTCATCAGTGATTTTAGCTAGATCTAGATAACTTGGTACAGCTTCTCCATCTCAGCATTTGGTGACTCATCTTGTACTTTCATGTTATGGTGATGGCTTCTTTCCTTCAACTTCATAAACCAACCGTGCTATCTTCCAGCTTTTCCTCCAAAGCTTCCTCACCTCTCTCAGACTTCATAGAATTAAAGATAGCTAGAACTTTGCTCTAGATTAGGCTGGAGCAGAGGGAATGTGTCAAAGAATGAATCCACTACACCATTTTGTCAGAAAGTCTGGATAGATTTCAAAAGCACTAAATAATAGTGGTATCAATCTATTCTTTTCTTCTAACCCTGCTCCTCTGAGTTCCAGGGTTCAGCAGGAATATGTCAAAACTTTCTCCATATCCACAATAAGGCTGTTTTGCTTTCCTATCATTTGTGTATTCACTGGAATAGTGTTCAAGACTACTCCAGTGTTCACTGGAGGAGCCTTCAAGAATTTTTCCTTCACATTCACAACTTGGCTGTTTGGAGAAAAAGGGCCAGTTTTCAGCCTATCTTGGTGTTCAACATGCGTTACTCACTAATAATCATTTCTAGCTTTTGATTTAAAGTGAGAGATCTGCATTTTCTCCTTTCACTTGAACACTTAGGAGCTATTGTAGTTGGCCTAACTGCAATATTGTTCAGCCTCAGGGAACGGGGAGACCCAAAGAGAGGAAGAGACAAATGGGGGAATGGTTGATTGGTGGAGCAGTCAGAACATACACGACATGTATCAATTAAATTTACCATCTTATATGGGCATGGTTCACGGCACCGCAGGACAATTACAATAGTAACATCAAAGATCACTGATCGCAGATCACCAAAACAGATATAATAGTCATGAAGAAGTTTGAAATATTGTGAGAATCACTAAAATGGGATACAGACATGATATGAGCACATACTGTTAGAAAACTGGCACTGATAGACTTGCAGGATGCAAGGATGAAGAGCTTCAATTTGTAAAAAATGCAACATCTGTGAAGCGCAATTAAGCAATACACAATAAAACAAGGTGTGCCTGTTTATTTTATTTTGTATGCACACAAAAATGTGTATATATGTATCTGATATATATGTGTGTGTATATATACACATATTTTGTGTGTGCATATATATTTTTATCATCATTGTTTTTCATTGCAAAAAGCTGAGAGATAATATAAGATCATAGTTTTAAGGTTTTAAACAATATAATATATTAACATTTGTATACAAATATGGCAGATACTACTCATCTTCTTGAAAACATATATTTTGAACCCTTCCTCTATGGGAGATAGGAATTTATCCATATTTCTTCATCCAATTTCTAATGTGACTGGTAACTTGTTTTCAAATTGACTGTATAATAACGAGCTCTAACTTGTAAATGATATAAGTTCACAACTTTGGCACAAATGCAGTTGAAACACATTAAAAAATCAGAAAATAAATGGTTTCAATATAAAAAGTTTTACTTTTGTCTTAGAAAGTTAACAGTTTAGATAGTTAAAAACTGACTTTGGCTTCATGAAATTTATAAACAAAATATTAGTTTCTGTTGCATTTTAAATAGCATTAACATTATATTTAATATTCATAAATTTTCTTTTAACAGTAGGTGGCAAATAAATTATGAATGCATCTAATATTTATTGGCATCCATAAGGCAAATAACATTGTACTGAATATAGGAAAATAATCTGAGCCATTTACTTTCTATTTTTCCTTCTTTATTAATATATGTACGACATAGAATAATTCCAATATTAAGCCAAAAAATTCATACATAAAATTCTTAGAAAACTTGGGTTTCAAAATGCTTCCATGAATAATATCTATTTTTTGGTACATTCTCTTTCAGACATTGTATTTTAAAATCTGTAAAATACTTATTTGGCTGAGCACAGTGACTCACACCTGTAATCCCAAAACTTTGGGAGACCAAGGCGGCAGGATCACTTGAGCCCAGAAGCTTGAAACCAGCCTGAGCCACCTAGCAAGACCCTACCTATACAAATTTTGTTTTAAAAAATTAGCTAGACATGGTGGAGCATGCCTGTGCTGCTTGGGAGACTGAGATGGCGGGATTACTTGAGCCTGGGAGGGCAAGGCTGCAGTGATTTACAATTGTGCCACTGCACTCCAACCTGGGGAAAAGAGTGAGACTCGGTCTTAAAAACAAACAAACAAACAAACAAACAAAAATAGTTATTACATTTCTCATCCTAGAAATTGGTATTCTTTCTTACCAAAATAGGCTAAGTAACACAGGGCATTTTGTGCCACATACCTCATGTACTTCTCCTGATCTATTCTCCACCTTCTCTCCCCATCTGGGCCCTGGAAGGCTGGACAATAAGGATACATTAATAAGCCTTTTAAACTTCTGGTGTATGATTGGATTTGGCCAATGGGTAACACCACCAGCAGATTAATAAGGAGCGAAGAGACCCTTTGAGATCAGCATGGACTAACTGCTTCCCTTAACTAAACATCTTACCATGTACTCCCTCCTCACTCTAGGCTCAGGTAACTGAACCTCTTCTCACACTCTTTGGTCTGTAGGTGATAAAAGCCCTCACTCTTACTATCCCTTATGGCTTTGCTATGCATACTATTTGTCTAATAAACAATCCCCTTATTAATATTTTTTCAACTTATGCAATATCAATAACTATTTCTTGCCAGGATATTGACTGACACAACGGCTGATGAAATCTTGAAACTCTCCTGGTGAATAGAAGATGGCTATCAGAGGAATATCAGTGAAAAGAGTGTTTCTAGTTTTGTGCTGTTCTTCCATATAATTAACCATGTTTCTTCTTTCTTTTCTTTTTTTAGGGAAAGGAGATATGTTTGATAAAAACTATACTGCTTCAGTCCATGAAAAATTAATGTTTCCAGTGGAAAGACAATATTCAAATATGAAGTGTTTTTAAATGTTGAACTCACAGGTTTATCTAAACATTTCTAATACTAGAAAATTTATTTCTGCAAAAATAAAGACCTGTAAATATCTATTATTATTGACTTCCCTGTCTAAAATTGTAAACATCTCCAAATCTTTAGTCCTACAACATTTAAACATGAGAAAGCCACAGAAAACAAAGAAACCAATTCTTTTTTCCTGCATTCCACTCCAATTACGACTTCTTGAAAGAGTTATCTACAATTGATTTCCCTCTTTGACATTTCCCATTTGCTCTTAAAAAAGAGTAGCTTCAGAATTCTGCCCTTCCACTCCATAAAAAGTTCTCTCTCCAAAATCATCAAAAACCACTTTTTTGGCTTTTTCCAATTTATGTTTTTTAGGCCCTCTCTTATTTGATCTCTCAGAAACATTTCAACCTGTGAAGATTTTGAAACTAAAGGATTTTTGCCTTTAAGATCCTCAGTCTCTTGTGACCCCACTATATCTAGGACCACATCTTCTCAGTGTCTTCAATGTCTGCTTTTTTCTAAATGGTCTTTTAGCTGTTCCTTCAGGTTCTGCCTGCCACTTTATCTCTTTCCTCTCTCTTTGATCTCATCTACACCCACAGCTTCAATAATCATACGCTGATGGCCATGCATCCTTATATTATCTTATTTTAGCTCTCTCCTGAGCTTTATATATACACTTCCAAACACATTCTGAACATTTTCATGTGCATGGGTCACAGGTATCATATACAACACATCTAAAACTGAAGCCACATCTTCCCCCAACATGTTCTTCTCCTATTTTCCCTAGCTCAAGCAATGGCACATGAGCTGACCTGATGTCCAAATTAGAAAGTTGGAAGTCCTTCTTTTTTTTTTTTTTTTTTTGATTAACAAAAATCACTCAGACTACATTCTCTCCCTTTTACTTTCTGGAAGGAAGAGAAGGACATAATCAATGGCAAATGGTAGTTGGAACAAAGCAAGACCAAGAGCCAGCTTCATGTTCAGGAGAGAAGGCTGTACCTCCTCCTTGTGCTTCTGGTGCCCTATGTGTTCAGAAAAACTTCTCTAGTAGCAAACTATAGACGTGATCCCTGAAAGCACAGTCTTGGAAGTCACTGCTGATTCCTTTCTCTTCCTCATCACCTGACCATCCCTTAAGTCTATTAATAATCTTTACCTTAAAGTCTAATCAATTGCTTTGTATTTGAACTGTTGACATCTCCTAACCAGTCCCTCTTCCTCACTCCAATCCATCTCATATCCAACTTAAGTGCCGTTATGTAACACTGGCATGGTGGCACGGGGGTGAGGATTCTGCAAGATGTGGGTCCCGCTTCACTCTCCAGGATTCTTTCTACATTTCCAACCACAGGCTCTGCTCTAGCAACACAAAATATGCTTCACTCTAACGACTTGTTCTCTGCTCCTGGAACAATCTTCACTTCACTTGAATCCAGCTCTCTGCTTTATTCATCCAATGACTATTTGTCTTTCCGAGTTTGGCTGTGTAATCACTCCTCTCGTGAGAATGTAAAGACTCCCTAGCACCATAGAGAGTTCCCTGTGTGCCTTCTAACATGAGGCGCTTGTCTCTGTCATAGGATTGATCATATAGTATTCCTCACTTTCACTGACTAGCCTCCTTCACTAATGTATAGCACATCGTCAGCCTGAGCTCTGACAGTGTCATATCTATCTGTCTCGTCAATATGTAACATAATATGTGGCGTCAGTTAGGCTCTTAATGAGGTTTGTGAATAAATGAATGAATGAATGTGAGTTTACAGAATGGCATTCTAAACCAATAGGAAAGCTCCCAAAGACCGTTATATCTTCAAATGTTTGGTGAATGTTGACCACTAAATTTTCTTATTCTATAATTTTGTTCTAGAATTTTGTCCCCCATCTATTCCTAAAATGGGCTTATTTCCCTTTTGGAACAGAACTTCATAGGACTAGGCAAACTCCATTTTTCCAATGAATGCCTAGCATTATAAGGACACAGTACTTCCCTAAGCTTCTCTTTAAATAGCAGTCTTATTTGAAGCCAAATATCATATGGCTATATTGAACTTAATATGATTTCTATCAGCCAAATTACATTAGAGCTCTGATGGGAACAGGGATAAGTAATTTGGCAGGCTTTCTCTTTTCTATTCACCTCCATTTGCTTACCTTGCTTCTAAGAAAAGATTATAAGACCTGACAGGTTGACTTTATCTCAGAGAGAATATATAGGTAGGAAATAACAGGGAGTTGGAAAACCAATTTGTTAGTCTGAACCAGGAAAATAGTTTCACTGATTTAAGGTTAAAGCCTTTAAACATCCCAAGGTCATCTCTCTTTTCTTTCATTCATCTTTACTCCTCTTCCAATTGTTCCAGATTTCTAGAGGTCCCATACTACACAGGTCCCTGAAATAGCCCTTGCTTTCTTCCTTCCACCTTTCCTTCCCTCCTTCCCTCCTTTGCTTCCTTCCTTCCTTCTCCCTTCCCTTCCTTTCCCTTCCCTTCCCTTTCCTTCCTTCCTTCTCTGTCCCTCTCTCCCTCCTTCCCTCCCCCACTTCCTCCTTTCCTCCCTTCCCCTCTTCCTTCTTTGTCTCTCTTTCATTCTTTTCTTTCTTTTTTTTTTTTTTTTTTTTTTGAGACAGATTCTCACTTTGTCCCCCAGGCTGGAGTGCAGTGGTACAGTGGCACAATCATAGTTCACTGCAGCCTCAAACTCCTGTGCCCAAGAAATCCTTCCACCTCAGGCTCCAGAGTAGCTTGGACTACAGGCATGCACCACCACACCTGGTTATTATTATTATTGCTATTTTTGTAGAGATGGGGTCTCACTATGTTGCCCAGGCTGGCTTAAACTCCTGAGCCCAAGGGATCCTCCTACCTCGGCCTTTCAAAGTGCTGGGATAACAGGCCTGAGCCACTGCACCCAGACTCATTCAATGTTCCCCTCTTGTAGTTACATTTCAAACTGCCTTTTACTATTCCAAAAAGTATGATCATTAACATATAGTTTATGGACCACTATCACTGCAGCATTCATCCAAAAATATAATATGGTATAATAAAATATAAAATAAGTAAGGAAGCAAGCAAATAACTAAATAAAATGCTAGGCGTTTGGACACCACCATGATTATGTACTCACTTTAAGATGTGTGTAATTACTTCTTACTTAACATTCTTCCTTCCCTACCTGACACTGGCTTATTATACTAAAAATCAAAGGTACTGAATACAAAGCTTGGGATTTTACATGCATCTGCTCAAATCATCACAGCCTTGTAAGTTAGGTTTTACTGAATTCATTACCTGGATGACAAAACAAAACTGGCAGTGCTCAAATAACTTCCCCCAAGACTGCACACATAGTAAGTGACAGGGATGAAATTCAAACCCATGTCTCTAGGATGCATTATCCCATGAACTCCTAATGACATGACATTTACTCAGGTAACGATCCAGATCCAACCCTTAACTATATAGATCCATTAAAATCAATATTTGCCACTTGATCAAAAAGGAAGTATCTATCAATATGCCCTTTACTTGAGCCATCTTCATGAACCTTTGTGGTAGGAAGAAACTCTAACTGAATTTCTTCAAACCACTTCCATAAACACGTTAATGAGATAAAAACACATAATGGCATCTTCCATATGAATGATTTGATGTAAATGGGAAAGGAAATAGATAGGTTTAACAAAAATTAGCATGACCGCAAACACGGGGTTTCTAGAAACACTAAGCAGAGGACAGATGCCTTGTTTTGCAACATAACACAGAAAGCTGTGTTATTAATGATACAATCACAGTAAGGCTCTAGAGAACTTCATTTTATCTGTGGAGCCTTCTCTCTCATTCTAAAGCAGCATTCCTTCCCTGACACACTGAGTTAGTGAAAGTAACTCACAGCAGATGAGTTCATCTTCACTGAAGTGGCAGTCAGGCACTCCATCGCATAGCAGGAGGGAAGGGATGCACTCATCTGTAGAGCACGGGAACTCCATGTTACTACAGAGTGGAGGGGTGGGGCTGGGAGGACAATCCATTTCATCGGATCCGTCCGTGCAGTCTTCATGTCCATCACATTTCCCTGAGAGAGGGACACACTGGAGTGTGTAGATACAAGAAAACTGATCAGCTTCACAGGGTGATGGCTGCGCTGGGACAGGACCTAAAAAAGAGAGCAGGTCAAGTCATGTTGGCATTAGGGAATTTCCCTCCATCCAGTGTTGGGACATTACAGGTTGCATTTATTACTGTATAAAATGAATTTTGTTAATCGAAGTAAATTAATTTCCAATTAGGATTAATAGGAAGCCCACAAAACAGGCAAATGTGATTCAATAATATGACTTATCATAATGTCAGGAACATAAAAAATTATTTTAATTTCAATAATTTGGGGGGAACAGGTGGTTTTTGGTTACACTGATAAGTTCTTTAGTGGTGATTTCTGAAATTTTGGTGCACCTATCACCTGAGCAGTGTACACTGTACCTGATATATAGTCTTTTATCTCTCACCATACGCTGAATCTTTCTCCTTGAGTCCCCACAGTCCATTATATCATTATTATGCCTTTGCATCCTGATAGCTTAGCTCCCACTTATACATGAGAACATACAATATTTAGTTTTTCATTCCTGGTTTACTTCATTTAGAATAATGGCCTCCAGCTCCATCCTAGTTGCTGCAAAAGACATTATTTCATTCCTTTTTATGGCTGAGTAGTGTTCCATGATGTATATATACTGCATTTTCTTTATCAACTTGCTGATTGATGGGCATTTGGGTTGGTTCCATATCTTTGCAACTGTGAATTGTGCCGCTATAAACATGCATATGGATGTGTCTTTTTCATATAATGACTTTTTTGGGGGGTAGATACCCAGTAGTGAGACTGCTGATCAAATGGCAGTTCAACTTTTAGTTCTTTAAGGCATCTCCATACTATTTTCCATAGTGGTGCTACTACTGTACATTCCCACCAGCAGTGTAGAAGTGTTCCCTTTTCACCACATCTGCACCAACATCTATTGCTTTTGGACTTTTTAATTATGGCCATTCTTACAGGTACAATATTTTTTAAAAAGGCATCATTGACATGGAAACTGACACCTTCAAATTAAAAAAGACATTTTGATTTCTATGCCTTCAATTGGACTATTAAATCAGATTGTGCTCAAGAGTAAAGATACTTTCATGCAGTAAATTAGAAACTTTGGAAAGACGCACTCACAATTTTAGAATTTAAGGGAATTGTTACAATATCACAGTATCATTTATTTACTGTCTCTTAGTGGCCCCCACCCAGGGAATCTGGCTCTTGAGACCCTGGACAGGTTTGAGCCACAGATGTAGAGATCTGCTATGGTTTTGTCACACTGCACTCCGTCCTTGAATCTTCACTACAGGTGAAAGGCCATGTGCTGCCATATCTAAAGCCAGATAAAATCATAGTGTAATCTAAGATGTTACACTAGGAATCCTGAAGGTAGCCTGCTTCAAATCCAACCAACTCATTTTACAAATGAAGACCCTGAAGCCCACAAATTTTAAATATCCAAAGACTCAATGCTAGTGTAATAAACTTTGATTACATGAAACTTTTCTGCAGCAAATGTTTGAGTCCACATTAAGCCAAACTTAAAGCAGAGGCTGACTGCTGAGTGTTGACTATCTGATGTTTCTAAAGGTCAGAGAAGGTATGTGAATATATAGGACTTCACTAATTGGTGATTAGTGGGATGCTTCTTACACTCTGTATTGTCTCTGTGCTAGTTAGTGAGGGACTCAACAATATATTAAGGGGAAAATAAAGAGCGAGGTAACAATGGAGGCCAGTTCAGGAATGGTTTATTTTGTTTTCTTGACATTTTAAACTATTTTTATTTATGGGTTGTATGAGAATAATTTGTATTATATGTAAAGATGATATAGTGAGTTCATTTAAAAAGTGAGATTTGAAAGTCCCTCTCCCTCCTCACTAAACCAATAGTGAAGATATATCTAGAAGGAATTTAGACTCTGACCCTATGACTAAAGTCATGTATATGGGATACATGTGGCTGTGCTTAGGAAGCCTATGTTCATAGAAATCAGTATATTTAAGTAGGAGATAGATAAATGTATGACTTGGAGACATCGCTATCATGTTTTAACCTAACTGCCTGAGATCACAGCAGCATATAAAATTGCAAAGTTCCAATGTACAAATTATAAATTCAAACTTTGAATTGGATTTAAATATTTATACTTTTATATATAGCTCTTCTAGTACTGGACCATGGTCAAATAAATAGTTTATCTGCAAACTTTTCATTAGATTAAATCTCACACTTAAGAAGGACAGAAATTCTTTTTTTCTAAAGTATTTTATGCATGAAACTTTCATCTTTATGAGCTCACCAAAGGTCGAAAAGGTTTAACAAATTCTTTGCATGTAACAAGAATCTAGAATCAACTTTAGTAATATATCTATGACTTAGCTAAGTCTTAAAAAAATGAGGAAAGTAATATCTCTATTTGAAAACAAACACAGACTTCTTATGTTTCCCAGTTCCTATTCAGAATGATGTGTGTGTGTGTGTGTGTGTGTGTGTGTTTCTCTATTTTTTTCTTACAGTGGATATGCAAAAATAAAAATTTCTCCTTTGGAGGTAGCCATTGCATTAAATGTCAATTTTTTTTTTTATTGAATGATACTCAGAACTCACTTGTTCTAGACCCTTCTTTTCAAAGACTCTGTTGGGCTTGTCTTGCCTATAGTGCATACTGGCTTGTTGCCCGGCTTCCTCCATCCACATTAAGGTGTCCATTTCCCCAGCTGCTGGGAGGTTGCCAGATGACAGCTCATGTTTGAGTCAGGCTCCAGGAATTGCCCTCCAGAGTTACACCACCTCCTGGGAACAGCTCCATTCATTGACCGGTGAGTTGGAGATAAGATGGCCTAGGCCCTATGCCTCAAGGTAAGACATCTACAAAGAGCCAGTGCAGCTCCAGAGCTCCCCATGGTATCAGTGGAGGCTCTCACTGCACTTGCATCACAGCTAAACCCCACCTGCCACCAGGCAGATGCCCAGTTCTGTTTCCTCCCCTCCTTTGCAGGGATGTTCCTGAGACAATTTCTAAGAAATCTCTGATTTAGAGTGTGCCTTAAAGTCAGCTTCCCAGAGAACCTCACTTGTAACACTCTCCAAACATAAAAATGAATCTAGTTTAAATTAAATCTGCTCTGAATTGCTCCTCAAATTTTCTAAAGAAATATTTCTGATGTAGGGAGAACATGACTTTGCTTCCTACAGAGAGTCTAGGTAGTCTCTTAGCCAAGAGCAGTCCTTCATTCACTCCATATTTATTTTGTCTCTTGTTTTAACCTAATGAAAACTCTGTATTCTACTATAAATCCATACTTTTTGATATAAGTGGTTTCCTTTAGGTAATCAAATAAACTAATTCTCCTGGAAGATGTACTATGTTTATCTTTTGACTTGAATGCACTCTGCCATATACATGCTTTAAGAAGTGTGGCTGGATGGTCATGGTGGCTCACGCCTGTAATCCCAACAGTTTGGAGGCTGAGGTAGGCAGATCATCTGAGGTAAGGAGTTCGAGACCAGCCTGGCCAACGTGGTGAAACTCCGTCTCTTCTAAAGATACAAAAATTAGCCTGGCGTGGTGGCACATGCCTGTAATCCAGCAACTCAGGAGGCTCAGGCAATCGATTCGCTTGAAACCAGGAGGCAAAGGTTGCAGTGAGCTCAGATAGTGCAACTGCACTCCAGCCTGGACAACAAGAGCAAAACTTTGTCGAAAGAAAGAAAAAAGAGAAAGAGAGAGAAAGGGAGAAAGAAAGAAAGAAAGAAAGAAAGAAAGAAAGAAAGAAAGAAAGAGAGAGAGAGAGAGAGAGAAAGAGAGAGAGAGGAAGGAAGGAAGGAAGGAAGGAAGGAAGGAAGGAAGGGAGGGAGGGAGGAACGAAGGAAGGAAGATAGGAAGGAAGGAGGAAGGGAGACAGGGAGGGAGGGAGGCAGGGAGGGAGGGAGGCAGGGAGGGAGGGAGGAAGGGAGGGAGGAAGGGAGGGAGGGAGGAAGGGAGGGAAGAATTAACCATAAAGTGTATCTCATGTTGCAGTTTGCAGTTGATTTATTCTTTATATTTTGGAGCTGATAATAATATACAATTCCTTTAACTCTGTAAAATAAGAACAACAACATTCATTGTTCTCTTTTTAATACTCTGAAAAACCTCAGCACTACCTTAAATGCATGTTACTAGTGAAAGAAGCCAATCTGAAAAGGCTACACGCTGTCTGATTTCGAAGATATGACATTCTAGAAAAGGCAAAATTATGGAGACAGGAAAAAGATCTGCCAGGAATTATGGGGTGGGAGGTAGGGCAAGGAGGAATGAAAAGGTAGAGCACAGGAGATTTTCAGGGCGGTGAAACTAACTATATGTATTGTATTATAATGGTGGATACATATCATTGTATGTTTGTCAAAATCCATAGAACTTTCAACACAAAGAGTGAAACTTAATGTATACTATGGATTTGGGGTGACAACAGTGTGCCAAAGTAGGTTCATCTCATTGACTGTAACAAATGTACCACTCTGGTGCAGTATGTTAATAGCGGGGAAGACTATGAGGGTGGGGGCAGGGAGTATATGTGAAATTTTCTTCTCAATTCTGCTGTGAACCTAAAACTGCTGTAGAATATAAAGTATACACATACACACACACAGAGACATACACACACTGTATATATACATGTATTAGCTTTGATATATAAAAATAACAATATTGGTGGTGAGAGATCTATCTATAGATCTGTCTTATGAAAATTTGAGGAACAATTCAGAGGAGATTTAATTTAAACTAGATTCATTTAGAGTGTCACAAGTCAGGTTCCCTGGGAAGCTGACTTTAAGGTACACTCCAAATCAGAGATTTCATAGAAGTTCTCTCAGGAACATCCCTGCGAAGGCATAAGACAGATCTATAGATAGATATCTCACTACCTATATATATATATATATAATATGAATATATACACATATAAAATATACACATATATAAAATATGTCTATATATTATATATATCACCACCAATATTCCTTAGAACCTACATTGTAACCAACACCTCATGTTTGGTGATTCTCTTAAAATTTCTATGTTCTAATTTCTCTAAATTTATTTGAGAATGTAGCAATCCAGCAAGTAAATGCATAACACTTTGATAAATGTACTGTGCCTTGATCAAGCACACTGATCCATTTCTTACTATGCCCAGTGAGCTGCTTGGTCAGGTTGCTAAAAACCAATGGCATTGAGGTGCAAGGCTGGTGACTGTGCAAGGGAAATGCTTTCAGGTCGGTCCCGACAGTAGTTAGCCTCCTTGGAAATTCATGTTGTCGTTCATTACGTGAGACAGTTACTGTGCAGAAGAGCCTAACATGCTCAGTGCAAAAATAAAACTTAGATCAGGAAAGCAAATGAAAATAGTACATTCTGTGTTGATAGTGTCGTTTGCGTATACCCCAAAGAGTACCATCAGAAAGGATGAAGGGATGTACAAAAGAAATGTAGAGGGGCACTCAGAAATGTTGGTGACTGTGATGGAGGGAAAGAGATGAGAAAATAAAGACATTCCAAAAAAACGTTGATTCATCTTGACAAGATGACTCATTATATATCTTAAGGGTGTTTGTTTGTTTGTTTTTGTTAAGTCAACAGTTTTCAAGCTACATCTGATTAGGGGTATTATACAGACCTAATGCTGGGGTGAGAAGAACAAAGAGATTCATATGAAAGCTTAGTTTATATGCTTTAGGGAGTGTTTCTCAAAAGGAGGATCCCAAGTTTCAAGTGTGTTGGAATCAGCAATAAAGTGTATCTCATGCCATTGTTTGCAACTGATTTATTCTTTGTATATTGGAGCTGATTCAAGGCTGTACCAGCAATAAAGTTACTCTCACTCACCTGTATGCCACCAAATATGCTTCCTTCAGTAAGGAATAAGGGTGTGCATTCACAGCTATATATAGCTACACATATTTAGACATACTTTATTTATATATACTAATATTGGTACACATAAATACCAACATTGGTATTGAGCTATCTTCTATCTATCTGTCTATCTTGTACCAATATCCCTTACAACATATATTTCAGTCTATACATCATATTTGATACTTTTCTCTTAAAATTTTAATTTTTTAATTTCTCTAAATCCCTTTTAATATGCAGTAATCCAATGCCTAAAATGTACAATAAAATGTTTACCCTGAAATTGTACATTATTCAATATATACAATTTCACTCTCTTGTCTTTACATTGTGCAACTAATGTGACAAGCACATAAACATCAGCTAGCATGGGTTTCAGCAGAAAACAGGTTAAGAAACGTTGCTTTGGGCCAGGCGCGGTGGCTCATGCCTATAATCCCAGCACTTTGGGAGGCTGAGGTAGGCGGATGACTTGAGGTCAGCAGTTCCAGATCAGCCTGGCCAACGTGGTGAAACCCTATCTCTACTAAAAATACAAAAATTAGCCAGGCATGGTGCCGTGCACCTGTAATCCCAGCTACTCAGGAGGCTGAGGTGAGAGAATCACTGGAACCCAAGAGGTGGAGACTGCAGTGAGCAGAGATCACGCCATTGCACTCCAGCCTGGGTGACAGAGCGAGACTCCATCTCTAAATAAATAAATAAATAAGAAATATTGCTTTAGAATTTAGGGAATTAGTGTACAAATTAGTTTTGAGAAAAAGGATTCTGAAGCAACAGAAAATCCCACAATCAAAGCTATACTTGGGCTTTGTCAGGAAATTGTAATTATATTACTATTATAGCATCTTCACCAGGCCTTTACTCATGTTTTGCTCAAAATTGTGACTCAAATAGAGCTTGGACACTCCAAATCATATTGGACAAGTTTTAACCTCTCTTTGAGAATACACTGACATCCTAGTGCCCAACAGAGTAAATGGCATGAGGTATGTGTTCAATCAACATTTCTTACATTGATGAATAATACATCAATGGTTTAAATAGGAATTGTACTTTTCTTGATAATTAATATGAAGTTAGATAATCAAAATGGAGGAACTGAAGAATTCTTTCATTGACTTCATTGACTCTTTCCATGGACTAAATCGTAAGTAGTAAAAGGATAGATTAACAATACAGAAACTGGAAAGCTCTTTAAAAAACAAACTTTCTAATATATTTGAATATAAACTTATATTTAAGTAAAGAATTCTGTCATTTATTTCATATGCATCCTACAGGTCTTTACCAATTGCTTCAGAAGTTTTATGTGATTTTACATAAAGGACTTTTGCAAATGATGTTGTATATGCATGCATATATATATATGTATATATGTGTGTGTGTGTATATATATGAATAAACCTGCCATTTTTGTTTCCTATAGATCTTATAAGAGAGCAAAAGAAAATATCTAAGAAAAGAAAAACACCTAGGATAAGGGATTTAGGAACTGGCATTTAGGAACTTCGACATTCGTAGTAACCAAGACATGTCTCTGATTACCATCACTTCACTTTGTGCTATGCAGACAGTTCCAATCCCTGACATTGTGGGTGTTTCTTTGTCCTCCCACAAGATGTTAAGTTTCATTGTTCATTTAATGTTTGCATAGCAGTAGAAACATATTTCTTATAGCAATAAAAATTATTTCACACTGATAATTTGCAGTGAAAGTCAATGAAATGTTCTCACGAATTTCATACAAGTTCCATAAAAGCTTAAAGTGCCCAAGGATAATCTGATGGATTTTTATCTTTATGATTAATATGTTTAGAGAAAAGGAAAATTGTCTGTCTTGAAAGAAAAATGATATGCACGTAGAACTTCAGTTTTAAAGGGCAGAAATTATGTTGTTGCCAAATATTGTCATACTCAGTGATAGACAGTAAAAATGTTCATTGTAAAATATAATACACCTGTTACAAATGGGTAATTGTCTCTGGGAGGCATTTTTTTTAACAGCATTCAAAAAGATTACAAAAAAATCTATGAGGGGAAACTATTATAATTTAGTAGCTGCAATTATAAGTACTCTTGTTTTCACGTTATTGTGAATTATAACTGTGGTTATGTCTCCATAAGAGCCCCTCATAAAGTATACAAATATTAATTTCTTCTTTAGTTTAAAAAATCATCCTCTGTAATGGGGACAGAGAAAAGAATAATTTGATCTTATTTCATTTCCATATATTTAACAGCTTAAATATTCCTAGAAAGATGGAACATGACCTCTATTTGTCTAAAGACTCAGAATGTCCTGGCATGTGAGGAAAAGTACACAGAGTGCATGTAGTATAAGAAATCATGAAGGCTCATTTGGCCATGACCAAAAAGTCAAAAGCCAGACAGAGAGACAAGAGTGAAGAAAATGGAGAACTTTCCAGAACTTATGTCCAATGTGGAAGCTAACAAGTATCTGAGAAGAGATGCCAAGTACAAAGTGACAATTATTTTCGAAGTGAATAACTGCAGCTAGTTAAGGCCAAAGCTAAATAAAATCAACATAGGAGGGAGCTGGAAAAAATTCAAACTTAACACAAACATAAATGCACTTATGTATGTATATGTTATTTATACAAATATGTGTGCATGCATACAGAGGCAGGTTACCTGAAAGCAGGAAGCTACTCACTAATAATAGAGGAGTTTTGGAGAAGATAGCCAGGCAGTGGATGATGGGCAACGTCATTCAGAGGAAAGATGAGATGGAGGTGGAGAAGTGAAAATCCTATTATCAGAGTCCTTCCTTTCCCCCAGCACATAAAGAGGCTGCAGACTTGAAAGAAAATAGGATCTGAAGAAACAGAATGTCTTAAGAGGCCCCAAAAGAGTTATCGCTTTTACCCAACATCAATATTTGCCGGGATTTTAAATAATTCCTCCATATCCATAAATAGCGATACCACGGCAAATGACTGAAATTGCATACATGATGAATTTACTGCCTTCATATAACCCCCAATAATCTAAAACGTATGTAAAAGTGATAAAATATATTAAAAATATAAAAAGGAAGGGTGGTTGCTGGCCATTTTTTTTCCTGCCATGAGCCCTGGAACCCAGAGGGACCCCTGTGCATTACAGATTCATTCCTGTTTAATCATTTCCAGATGGTGCAATAGTTCCCAGTCTGACATATCTGTGTTAGCGTGGCCGCAATTATATGCAATGTTGGACAAGGTTGTGTACTTGGCCTAATTTAATGCTGTTGCTCACTGATAGCTCTAGTACATATTTACTGCACGTTTATTTAATAGCTAAAGCATTCCCCAAATCCTCAACTCTTGACTTCTAACTTTAGGCCCAGTATTATTAAATACTTTCCTCTTTTAATTCAACATTTACATTTCTTCCAGCACACATTTCCCAAAGGAAGAACTCTGCTCAAAAATGGTTCTCCAACGCCTTACAGGGTTAAGTCCACCATTTTTAGTTGGTATTCAACACACTGACATCTGATTCAGACTCACCTATGCTCACGTTCTTCTCCAGAAAACCCTAAAATTACAGAGGACATAACGAATATTTCAGACTATAGGACATGCATTATATTCTTGGCTAGCTGGTGTAGGCTGAGAAAGAGAAAGTCATCATCGGTCCTATGAGTGGAAAGCTGTTATTTACAGAAATTATGAGCAGGTGCTTTGGCACCAATCAATAATCAGATCTTTCTCTTAGTATAAAAGGCTGAGAATGGAGAGTGAGAAGCCATCTCTCATCACACACCACAAATATATACAATAAAAATCTTCTAGGAGTTTTAGACAATCTATCAGTGAAGGAAGAATGTTAAATTTCATATGCACTTTGGGAACATCTGTTTTACCTGTCTTAGAAAGGTCAAATGGGAGACAAACCATTTGGTGAGATGGGCATTAGAGAAGACCACTCAAGAGTCAGGTATTATTCTACAGTTGTCTGTTATTCTACAGTTGTCTGTTATTCTACAGTTGTCTCTAATAGATACCTTCCAGGTGCAATATCTCAACCACTCTATGATGCAACCAAATAGAACAAGTGGCTGTGATACCATACCTTCCAGTTAACAGTGATCGGCACTAAAGACAAAGACAAATATAGCTATATTTAACTGAAGAGTAACTTTTGAGGAATGTGAATGAGCCCCTTAACCTAACATTTAAAGCACTGCATATGACTACATCATTATTTTATAAAACACAGAGGTTGAGACTAATTTCTGCCTTCCTAATAGAAACAACTAAATGTTATTAGATTAAATTCTGTTGGGTTATCTTGTCTCATTATATAACACGCGTTCCCTGAGATTGTTGGTCAGAACAGGCTGACTCAAGTATGAAGATGTAAGCTAAAAGATGTATATGGAAACCCACAGGGTGCACATCTCACCAGCATGCATAACATGAGTTACAACACCATCAGAAGAAGAAGGAAGGACAAAACACAAGGTTTAGATATTTTGGTTCTTGGACTGGTCTTTAAATTGGTCAATCATGTATTCTGTGAAAACAAAACAAAACAAAACAAAACAAAACAAAACAAAAAACCCAGACATGAGCTTGTCACCTCTTTTTTGTTTTCTTTTTCTGTCCCCCCAGCTGCAGTGCAGTGACATGATCTCAGCTCACTGTAACCTCCATCCCTTGGGTTCAAGCGATTCTTCTGCCTCAGCTTCCCAAGTAGCTGAGATTACAGGCATGTGCCTCCACATTAAGTTAATTTTTATATTTTTAATAGAGACAGGGCTTCACCATGTCAGCCAGTGTGGGCTCGAACACCTGACCTCAGGTGTTCCACCTGCCTCAGGCTTCCTAAGTGCTGGGATGACAGGCATGAGCCACTGTACCCGGAACTGCGTTATTTCTCTAATCCCATGTTTTCTATTTTGAGCAAATTTACAATGGTGAAAAATGAAGACTCATATGTGTATGCACAATCACTCTTTGTTGAACCATCAATCCCACCCAGGCCCCCATTTTCAGCTATTTCTACAAATAGCAACTGGTTCTTTCTGAGTAAAATAGTCTTACACATCAATAAGATGCTATTGCCAAAAAAAAAAAAAAAAAAAAAAAAAAAAAAAAAAAGGCCATTCTGGGAAAGTCTCTTCTTTTTCTATCTGAAAAAAAAATTTTTTTTTTCTTAAAACTTAGACTATTAAGTAAAACAACATTGCATTCTCCTATTTCTTAGACAACAAATTAACTTTTTAAAATAAAGTCTGGATGTTTTCCAGCAAACAACATATGTGTTCCAAGGAATCAGAAAAATCATAATAAAAGTAGACTCTCTTAGCCCAAGAGAACAAAACAGGGCCAGATTGACCCTGGCTGTGAAAAGCCCACAGAATCTCTCTGACATGCTTGGCCTGGTAAAACATTTGGATGCTGAGCTTTTCTTAGTGAAAATAAGAGTCAGCAAAGGTTATAATTTCCAAAAGTGACCAGGAATTTAGGAATTGATGATTGTTTCCATATGGTTGTGAAATGACTAAGTTACCATGTTATGTTTTATTTTATATATATGTTATGCTGCATATATATTAATGCATATGTATTTATGTGACCAATGTCATCGTTCACATAAAAGCCTTCATCTTTAAGACAGAGTGTTGGGACAGTGGTTTGTGTTTCATCTTTGAGTTCTGGATGAGACACTTGTGAAATTCAAGCTAATGGAATATGATTCACACTGAGAGTGATTTTTCCATGGTTGTCATTTAGAGTTCTTCCCCCTAATTCAACAAAATTCCTTCCAGCCTGATGAGCAGCAGGCAACCAAGTAAGAACCACCTCCTAGTATAACAGGCAGACTCCTCCAAAGGCTGTCAAGCAGGGAATCCAGGTTTTACTCCCTTAAGCCTGCCTGGTATTAGCATTTAATGCCATTTTCTGGCTCTAGTGTTTTTGCCTTCAAATCTAATATCCCTTCCAGGAGCAAAAAGGAATTAACCCATCTTCTGACAAACAGTAAGGACTTCATGACCCACAATAATAGATTTAAAATCTAATAATATTCTATAATCCAATAAGTGAATCAGGATTGCCTGGTAATCATTTCCTTTCGGCTTTTATACATTTATCACTATTCATTTTAAAACAAGGCCTATGAATCACTAACTGAACCAAAATCATAAAAATGACACTCATATTAAAACAAAGTTTTAAATAATTCATCTACGATTGCTATATTATATACAATAGATACCTACTCTATGTTATATACTGACTTGAAATTTATTTTACATTTTCTCAATCCATTTTGAAGTTAACGATCACTCATTCTTGCTAAATCAAACTCACACACCAGGTCCTACTGTGGGGATGGGGTAGTGGGGAGGGATAGCATTAGGAGATATACCTAATGTAAATGACAAGTTAATGGGTGCAGCACACCAACATGGCACATGTATACATATGTAACAAACTTGCATGTTGTGTACATGTACCCTAGAACTTAAAGTATAATAAAAAATAAATAAATAAAAATAAATAAATAAATAAAAGAGAAAAAAAAATCTAAAGATGAGGAGAAAGTTACCCATAACCCTATCACCATATATCTATAAAAAAAAGACAATGTGGATTTTTTAATGTGGAGAAACTAAAAATGACAGAGAACAAGCTACAGATATCAACAGTATCTTGTAAGATATACTATAGAAGAACTGCAAAGTTAAAGCTAAGACAATCTCAGAGCATGGGTTCCTGTGGGGAGGATTAAGGATAAGTTCACGAAGAAAGCAGCTTTTGTTCTGCCCCGAAATTGGAGGAGGATTTACACAAGAGGAGATAAAGGGTTGTGCTTTCTCAGCCAGAGAAGTGGTAGGACTAAAATCATGGAGATGAGGGGATATGGGTAATGACTTGAGAAAGACAAAGGATCCTGTTTAAAGTGATCATTTTATAGACAGAGACAGATAAGTCAGTAGGTGTACTAAAGAATAAGAAACTTATTTAGTAGGCAATTAACCACTAAGCATTCTTCTCCTCTTTACAAATTGCATGAATTTATGTATTTTGATTAATTTCCCTTCTATTTGTGTTCTATTATACAACATGAAAGTATACATAGAGGGTTTATTGTTGCTGGTTAATGTTATAATTTGGCACAAATGTTGCAGAATTTTCAAGCTTAACTCTGATAAAATGAGAATAAGAACAGCTATCATCCAGAGAGGCATGTTGTGCAAATTAAAGATGATAGAATAACTTAATGTGACTTTGAAGTGTGGAAGTATGACTTGGGATTGGAAATGGTACGCTCCAACCAGCACTTTCAATTTTGGAGGAATGACATAGGGAGTATTTAAGATTATTCATAGTGATGGCAGAGGGGTACAATTCTTCAAGCAATTACTTGAAGGCAGTGGCATTAGCCAATCTTACCCTCAAATGTTGTCTCACTTACTTCCTGCTCATGTCCCTGGTTTGGATTTTTAACCTTACTTCTGAATTTTGGAGCAATCCAATATCCTTTCAGTAAACTCACTTTCTGCTTAAGTTAGCCCAACCACAATTCTGTTGCTTGCAATAACATATTCTTTTCTCTATTGTGGTAAGATAGGGGAGTGGTCTACCTTTCTGGAACTGACAACATAATTGGTACTAGAGGACTAATTTGGGAGTTGTATATGTGTGAATAAATTAGATACATCAGTTATGTGGTCGTTACAGAGAGTCTGATGAACAATCAGAAGGTCTCAAATGAGAACTTGGGCAGTAAAAAGAAACTGGGAGAAGAAAAGATGGCAACATTTATAGAACTTACTGACTGAGCTGTATTGAGAGTAAGGATATGGAGCAGTGGATAATAACTGGTTTCAAAGTGGATATTTACAAAGGTATGCACAGGCACTGAAGACACTAATGGCATTTCCTTATCATTCATAACCAAGATACTTCTGAGCCCTTCTTTATCAACTGAAACAAAAGGTACAAATATCCTTATTATGAAAACATTATTGCTCATTGGCAATAATATCTATTAATAATGCTGAGTAAATGTGCTACTTTATTTATTTATTTATTTACTTTATTTTTTTGCCATGAACCATGGCCTTTGCTTTCATTCTCACTGTCTAGCTGGGAGGGAAGTGGCGCTGTTGAACCTGGGGCTCACTCCTCTGACACTACGTGTAGCATCCTGCTTGTACTGGTTCACCAGATGATGCTGAGTATCTATTCTTAATATCACCTTCAGGAATGTCACATGAGCAGCCTGAAATCAACCATGCTGGGAGTATTTACACCAAATAGGCAAATGCTACAAATCGGGGCTTTGGTTAGCCCTGCTGGGTCTTGCTTATACCAATAGTTGCCCTCTGTATATGTGGGTTTTGCATCCCACGAATATTGCATTTTCCATCTGCATTTGGTTGAAAAAAACTCCACAAGTAAGTGAACCTGGGCAATTCGAATCCATGTAGTTCAAGGGCAAACTGTACTTTAAACTTTCAGGTATGCATCATTATAACAGTATTTTCTTAGATTGTAAACTCCTCGAGAGCTGTAGACATTGCTACATTCCTACCTGTCTTTCCAATCCAACTTGAGGGCAGCACATTGATTGTCAACTAGCATTGACTGTATGAATGGCAAACTTAAATTCAAAGACACATCCAGTAGTGAGAAGTCTTCTGCATCTAACTGCAACGACATTTCTACTTTTACCTCGCTCCTCTAACTCCCAGATCTCCTTTAACTCCCTCCTCATTCTCTCTGAATTCTCTACTCTCCCATGTCATGCTCTGTGCCTTCTTTCTGTTTCCCTAATCCTCTCCTCCAAATCTAGTCTCATATAATCACAAAATGGCAGAGTTGGATGGGATTTAAGCAATCATCTATTTCATTTCCCCGATGACATAACATGGTCTAGAGAGTTTAAATGATTTGTCCAAAATTGTACAAGTATCTAGTGGCTCAACCATGGTTTAGACCAAGCTCTCCATAATTTTATTCCAGCAGTCTTCTTTCCACCACTCAATACAACCACACAGAGCCTGCTGGACTATTCACAAAATTCATTCTCCCTCTCTCTCTCTCTCTCTCTGTCTCTTGTTCTTGATCTCTCTTTTCCCCAAACACAAAATTGAGACAACTTTGCAGGCTGAGGTCATTGGTGAGTATGAAGAGAGAGGTGCCACATAAATTCAACTAACAGTGACTTTTACTTAATTATCTCTTCATTCAACATATTTCTCTAGTCATACAACATAATCATTGAGTGCTTACTACATAACAGGAACTCATCCAGGCATATAGAATACACCATTGAACACAACTGACAAAGATCTCTGCCTTTAAATAATTTGTGCTTAAGAGATTACACCTGAAAATTCTAACTGGACTTGCTAGTCCAGCCTAGAGATACGAAAGAAGAATGGGAGTCTCTATTCATTAATGAAGTGAGAGCTATTATTTTTTCAGCAGTGAAACAGAATTTGAACTACTCCCCTTAACTTTATTATGAATTTTATTCTTTATTTTGTTTGGCACCTTGCTATTTGCCATTAACTAATATTTATCAAGTCAAGACAAAAAGGATGCCCTATGATGACATTTCTTTTCTTTAGAATCTCCATTCACTCTCTGAAGGTCTATTTTCTTTCAATTCAATAACAACAAAACCTAGTCACTGGGGGAAGGGGAGAAAGTGCCCATAATGTTAATCTCCCAAACTGGAGTTTTCTCAGCGTTTGAACATATCATAGCACCTCTTGTTATTTACTGCCTTTATCCAAGGGAGTTTCAGATGCAGCATGTTTCAATGGGGAATATTAAGTGATATATTAGGTCACTTAAGAATGATTCATAGGTTTTTCAAAATGATTCCTCATTTGCGTGAAGTGGTTAATGCAACTCTTAGGAAAGGCATATTACTAAATCCTGACAATAATCATTTCATGGATGAGAAAAATCAGGTCCAATGAGTAGTAAGATAGCATAATGAAGATTTTTTTTCTTTTTGTGGGGGAAGGGGGTGGCTGAGCACGGGAAAAGTTTAATGATTATTCTGGGAAGAGAAAGAAAATGAGGCAGGGGGCGAATCTCTGCTTTTCCTGCCTAAAGTTGGATGAAATGTGCTTTGTTTCTCATTTCTCTGCTCCACTGGGCTTCCATGAGACCACTTCCTAGCTGTCTCTTCTGCCCAGGGCTGCTGCCACCACCTGGTTCAGAGGAAGGGGCACCAGGGACTGGCTGAGCTGGGCAGGTGCCCTGATCCACCATGCCTGCCATGCAGAGCCATGCCAGCCTTGAGTCCCTCCTAGGAGAGGGCCATGGTGATGCGAGGCCAAGGCTTAATGGCTTCCAGGTCCAGGGAGGGTTTCCAACCACCTTGACCTGGGGCAGGATCCAGAAGGAAAATGTCCCATGGTCAAGGTTGTCTGCCCGCTGTACAGAATCTAGAGCTCATGGCTCAGTGGGGTCCCATCCCAGATAGCAAACAAGAGAGACAGAAAGCAAACAGGAAGCAGTGCATAATGAAGATTTGCCCCCCGTTCTTGACTATAAAGTAGGCTTCAATGCTCCCAGTTGTATTAGTTTACTTGTCACAGTAACAAAGTAACACAAGGTAGATGGCTGAAAACACTAGACATTGATGCTTCCATAGTTGTGGAGACCAGAAGTCTGAATTCAAGGTGTTGCTAGGGCCCTGCTCTCTCTGCAGACTCTGGGGAGAAGCTGCTCCACTCCTTTCTCTTAGCATCTTTTTGGCTGACCATGCTGGGCATTCCCTGACTTGTAGATAAGTTACTCCAATCTCTGCCTCCTTCATCACATGGTATTCTCTGTGTGTTTTCTCCTCTTCTTCTAAGGACATTGGTCACATTGGATTAGGGTCCATCCTACTCCAAAATGCCCTTAATTCACTTCTTAATTACATCCACAAAGGCCATATTTCTAAATGAGGTCATATTCTGAGGTCTTGCAAAGAACATGGATTTTTGAGAAGATACTATTCTACCCAGTGTACCAGCCAACTTCTATATGGAAATCATCCACTTCCTAGCTATGGCGCCATCTCCATAGGGTTGTGTCTGTTGGTATTTGCCACCTTATTAAACTCCTGACAAAACGGCACAGATATACACAGTATTTTCAAGCCATTGTTATTTCAAATATTTTTACAACCTCACATTTAGTTTTAAAAGTATCCATGTCCTAACAGTGCTGTAAAATGTTTCTTCATCACAGAGACAGATGAGATCCTCCTTGTTTCAAATGATAGAAGCAAAACAGAAAACATTTCTCTCTTGGAAACTCACATGGCTAAGGAAAACAGATGCAATAAAAATAAACACACTCTTCTGCTGACTCAGAATTTCTGGAGATTTCCTATTTCGTCAAGTTTATCTCATTTACAAAATGTTGCCCCGGGAAACGTAAAGGAATTAAGGCAGAACAAAGAAGTAATAATGCGGAAGGTAAAGGTTGGTGGGGGATAGGACTGCTGTTTTTAGTGGAATCTTCTACATGGAAAGAAAACTGCAGGTAACTTGGGGTGACAAATGTTGTTCTATATTCCTTCCGATTATGGGAGTTTGTGGGAGTGATAAAAACAACAACAAAACACCTAATATGAGGTTGAAATGAAGTTGAGAGTTTGCTGTTTTCAATCGTAAGATGTTAATCTGGACCTGAGCAGAAAGCTGGCATGTTCAACATACAAATCTGGATGTCTTGTTATAAGATCCGAAGAAAGTTATCTGTTAATTCAGGTGCCTTGGTTCATTTGTGTCTTGTCTGTGTTTACTTAGGAAAGACAAACAAAGCTAGTAGTTTTAATGGTATAGACTTTTTCACATTTCCTAAGGGCTGAAGTATGAACACATAAATGGATACTGAAAAAAATATTTAATTTCTGTTTCTTGCTTTATTCAGTAAACATTCATTGTGGTAGGTCTTGTACTATAAGAATTCTTGCATTTTTTAACAACTATATTTCACTGGTAAACTGCATCCTATTCTGGAGATTTTTAGCCTATAAAATAGAAACTTCAAAGAGGAATGTCTCAATTTGACCTATTTTAAATGTTATGTGAAAAAGAATGCTTCCTTTATCCAGCATTTCTGGGAAATGAAGTTTGCCTTGCTAAGTACTAACACTTAAAAGATAATTTTTGCCAAATGTCTCTGAGGCATATATATAATTGCTATTTTTGTTTCCTTCTTGAACATCGAAAACTTCTGTCTAACTTTGTTATTTGGAAAGTTAAGGCAACTGGAAGAAAAACCGCTAAGGCAAAACTAATTCTAGATTAGTCATTCTTACACAGGATAAACTAATTCTAGATTAGTCATTCTTACACAGGATAAAGATTTGCTCCTGAATGGTGAAACATCAGATGCCTGAACTACTAGCAGAATAGCTCACCCATAACGTTTATTCTGCCTGACGTTCCCTAACCTTGGCAAGTAAGAAGAGCTAATTATAATCTGTTCTCACATTTCTCAAAGAGTTTCACAGATAGGAGTTATTATTAACAGGAATAACTATTGGAAAAACACAGGACTCAAAGTAATAGAAATAAATCCATCTATGCAACAGTGCCCTATAATAATTTCAATAAATAACTTCATTTAGGGCAAGATTAAAACAATAATTAACCCAAAATATGTGGTTCTTAATTATATGTATCATGACATTATACTTTTACTTGATAAAGCAACATCATTATTTTTTTCCCAATTACAAACAACACAGTTTTAAGCAGACATTTAAAAACATGGAAGAAAAATACCATGAAGAAAAAAAAATAATTCATATTTCTATTTTTCAGGGACAGATATTATATTTTGTATATCTTTCAGGATTTATAGATAGATATCTTTTTTGATGGATATCTTATTAAAATTGGTTTTACACTTTTATCATTTTTCTACACTTAACAATAGACTCTTGTATTATTTAGATCTTGCATTGGTTGTAACTTTCATATTCACCAATATATTATGCATATTGTCTATTATATGACACAGGTGTTCAGTGTCTAAATTATCTATTAGGCACCTTTCAAAATTTTCCACAATAGTGCCAAAAACCACAGGGAAAAGGACATTAGTAACAGCACTAAAGGACCACATTCCTTTAAAGCTTTCTGTTTTCTCTTTGACATTCCACTATATAGTAGATTTGTGTTTACTTCAAATGTCACATAATAAATTATTTAACTTTTCTCCCAAAATTTTCAGATAAACCCAATGAATTACATCGGATTTATTTCGTGGTATTGCATACTCCCTAGGACATTGCTGTGGGCATCTGTACACCCCTGTTTTAGGAGTGCTGATTTAATTTATGATTTTCTAAAAGCAACTGCCTGAATCAATAATGAAGTCATGCTGCAGAAGCTATGCCTTAAGATTTTGGATTTTGGAGGAGAGAATGGGGCTAGGGAGAGGTACTTTTATTACACAAAATGACAAAGTTCAAGGTTTAATGCCAAAGGTCACAGTGTTTTGTTTTTTTTTTAAATAGTCCTTGACAGTAAAATCTGTTCTATAACATACTGGGAAAGATGAGCCTTTATACTTTGGTGAATGTTAGGTTGTTGTTCACACAATCAGTTTTCACTGTCATTATGCTATTTTGAAAAACAGCAATTTCTTAGGCTACATTTCCTAGGCCCTATGTTAGAATCTGGAGATGAAATATAAGCTCTCAAGCTTCTCTTGCTCTTGAGGAGCTCAAAATTCATAAAATACATATAAATATGTATTATTCCATTATATACATATGGAATAACATATATAAGAAATATATGTAAATATATATTCCAGTATATATATAATATATATAATGATGTATGTAGAATTATATATATGAACTGCATGTTAATATATATGTTACTAATGAGTAATATAATAATGTAATTAGCAATATATATTATAATATATAATAATACATTTTATAATATATATACATATTATGGAATATATATATATAAAAGACAGAGCCAAGAATGAGTGGAAGAAGAGTTATTGAAGACATGAGCTACAGAAGACTTTTATGGAGCAATGGCTGAGAGAAGTTGAGAAAGCAAATGTTCTAAAAATATATATTCATGCTTGGGAAGATGAAGAATTTTTTTTTTTCCTGAGATAAATGGTGAAAAAAAGAGTTTGGAGGCAGATGCAGGCCCATTTAGGGAGTGAAAATGAAGAAATTAAAGGAATTTATCACAAAATGGCTTTACTTCTATTCAAAGGACACAAGAATACCAGCAGAGTGAAGAATGTGCCTGGGAGAAATGGGAGGATTTGAGGATTGCTGGAGAAAATGGGTGCCAGGAAATGAGAAACTCATGTGTCTGGGGCCCTAAAAGGCCTAGCTAAGGTAAGATACCAGCACATTTAGTGGTTCCAATCAGCATGACTAGCAACAGTTTTGGAAAATTCAGAGGTTATATGACCTCAACTGCAAAGATGATTAAAGCCATTATGGCAGAATATGGGATGAATAATTTATTCATATTATTATATGAATATAGATCTAGAATCTATTTACAATAATAGATTTACTTATTGTAAATAAATTATAATTTATTGTAAATAAGTTTATTTACCATAAAGCCATTATGGCAGAATATCAGCTGAATGATCTATTCATATTATTATATGAATGTATATCTAGAATCTATTTACAGGAGTGTGCTGATAAATAAATGTATTAATATGTGCAAAATGCTTAGCAAATTGCCTGGCACATAGTATTCAAATTTGTGTGAAAAATTTAAGAAATAGGACATAACAGAATTCAAAATTCAGAATGTGAATGGATTTGGATAAGGTGTTAATCATTAAATCTATAATTATTGGGTGAAAAAGTAAGAGGCTGTTTATGGAATCCCAAAAACCAGGAGGCCTTGATGATCTAGAATATATTTTTCTTATTATTAATGTTACTAGAAAACAGCCTTTGGAGGAGTAATGAAGATGAGAAAGTGGTGATTATATGAGATTTTTAACCTTAAGATTTCAAAGGGGATGCTCAGGCCCTGAATGTAACTATGCGAGTGATTTATTGCAGAAGCAGGTTTGCACTACCTATTAGACTCAGAGAAGTTGATGTTTTAGATAGGGTGTCTCACCTGAAGTTGAAATTGCCCAAGATTTAGAATCCAGAGAAAAACTATGAGAAGAATAAAAATTCAGATGTGTGGCCTTAAAAGAAAAGAAACCTTTTAGTAGGAGTGTTAGGGGAAAAAAAAAAAAAAAAAAAAACTTTAAAAGAGGCACTGAGTAGACTCAGTAAGGGAACAAACAGCCCCACTTAGGGGAGAACGTCTTAAATAGCAGAAATTCAGATTTCATTTAAAGGGGTGACTTTTTAAGAAAAGGTGTTTAGAATATAACTTTTTTTTTTTCTTTTTGAAATAGAATGAGCCTTCTAGCTTGTATGGTAGAAATGGTTAGGAGAAGGAACGTGGCCTGGGGAAGGGGAAAGGTCAATACAGATGGAGAAAACAGTCTGGAAGATAACAGGTAGCCACGGGGGCCTTTGCCTTGTGCAGTTCTTGTGAACCTTTGGGAATAAGGAAAGCAGAAAATAAAGCTACATTCACCGAACAAAATTTCCTCAGGGTTTCTAAAACAACTTTAGTGCAAAGTTATTTCGTTGCCTACAAGACATGAAAATTTCATGGCAAAGTTCACGGGCAGATAAACTTTACTTCTTACTATATATGACTCTTTTCCATGTGTAACTAGAACTGGACCTGGAAATAAATGTAATTCCTCAGAAATTCCCAAACATTTAGTATATTTAGATACTGAAAATAAATACTTATTCCCATTTTCTGAAAGAATCACTTACCTCCAGTCACACACTCTGGGGTGAAAGAGATGTCATCAAGAGCAATAAAGATGTCCTCATTGCCATCCAAATCAGCTTCAAATGCCACCTTAAATGGACTGTTACTGGAGAGAGGCACATAGCCATATGTCCATCCCGTTCTTTTATTTCCAATCACTGACCACACCAGGATGTTTAGCCCCGATTCTTCAATGGTATACACCTTTAAAAATCATTAAAAAACAACTTTTTATGATTGGATATTAGAAGTATCAGGACATCCAGATGACTGATGAAAGAATGAAATATCTGGCTATGTAACAGCTCGATATATTGACTATTGTATTTTCTATCTGTAGAAATTGTGAGTTATAAAGTGAGTCAATGGATGTTATATTTTCCTTGGTTAGTAGGACCTTTGTTTGCTTCTGTCATCAACTTCTGTATGTCAAACTGGACATAATAAAAAAAAAAACTGTAAGTGTCTTAAGCATTTAAAAAGCTGGAGGAGATATAAACACAATTTTTTTATTGTAAAGAACTTTGTCTGTGTTACACTAAGGTTCTGTAACTGCAGAAAAAGAGGACCCTCAAAATACATGAATATGATAATGAATATGAGATTACAGAAGTCATTTTAAAAACCACAGTAATGTGCAGAAAATATTTTAACATTTTGAAGATGGAAATCTTCCTGGATTAACTAGCATTGATATTCAGCACTTTTTTTAATAGTTCAGTGACTAACAAATGCAACAAACAAGAAATAAAAGAGAAATAGTTAGCTTTGAAACCAACAAACATGCTAGATTTAGTATTTTTGTTTATCAGCAGAAATAATTTAAAAAAATATGGCATTTTCTAGTGCTGTTTAAAACATCTTATAATTAATGAGGAAAAAGATAAGATTAAAGAAATATTTCTATATTCTCTTTTTGTACCTAAATTTTAAAGTTAGATACCAAAGTTATATATAATTTGGTAATATAGTAATATTTATATATCATACCATATATAATTACTTATATATAATACTATCTATATATCTCTATATATTTATATTTGGCTTATAGTATACTTCAGCAATCAGTTATACAATGCTTTTTTTCACATGGGAAAATAAGACCCAGAGAAAAGAAAATACATGGATATTAATTTTCTTCTATTGCAATAGTACATTTTTCCAATGACCTCCCTCTTACTAAAAAATCTTACTGTGTCACTGTTTTCTTAGTGTCAAAATTTATCTACAGTTAACTTATCCTATAAAATATGGTCTGGTGCAATGGCTCATGCCTGTAATCCCAGCACTTTGGGAGGCCGAGGCAGGCAGATCTGTCAAGAGACAGAGACCATTCTGGCTAACATGGTGAAATCCCGTCTCTACTAAAAATACAAAAAGAAAACAAAAAAATAGCTGGGCATGGTGGCGGGCACCTGTAGTCCCAGCTACTCGGGAGGCTGAGGCAGGAGAATGGCGTGAATCCAGGAGGTGGAGCTTGCAGTGAGCTGAGATTGCACCACTGCACTCCAGCCTGGACGACAGAGCGAGACTCCATTTCAAAAGAAATAAAATAAAATAAAATAAAAATAAATAAATAAAAATATATCCAAAATTTATACTGTAAGGAAAGAATACCAGTCATCTTATTACATTTTATGATATTAAATTGACATTCCAGAAATACTACCAAGAATCACCAAATATTCCAGAGCCAGAAGTTAAGCATGTTGCTAGTGTCCCCAAGTACAAAAGAAATCTAAGATCAATTTCAGAAATCTAGCTGTTAATGCAAATTAAACAAAACAAAAATAAATCAAGCTGACTATAAACTAAAGAAAAATTTAAAACTTGCCCAAAGTTTGGAAACCTGAAATGTGAGACTTAAACCCTAAAGTCAAATTGGACATTTTGGAAAAGATGATTCTCGAGACATTTCTGAAGCCAAAAAAAAAAAAAAAAAATACTTTTAATGTTGATCCTCTAATTAACAAAAGAAGCTAAGATTCAATCTGAAGGGAATTTGGATCTGTTGACTACTTCCAGTCTGACACGTAAGCACTCATCCCAAAGAATCTTCAGCCCCAGCATCTGGTGGATACTTGGTTTACAAGCTTATCCAATTACTTTTCCATTTCTTAAAAATTAAAAATAAAAAGATGTGAAATGTCTAATTCAATTTGTTGATAACAGAGTGTACTATACAGAACCTAATTAAAGTGAACTCTGAGTTTTACAAAAATCTTGGTTTATATCACAGTAACTTAAAAATAAATGCTTTATTATATTTATTTTGTAAATTTTTTTCTGGCAAAATTACTTTAGAAAGCCAAATTACATGAAAATGTAACTGCAACACTTTGTTTTTTTTCCCAAACCTCTGCACATATTTATTAATGTATCTATTTTTATTGGTTTTACAGTTTATTTTTCTCTCTGCATTCAGTCTTTTAAATCTTCAATCCTACATGCTCTTGTCAAATTCATTTTCCTTCCATTCTCTTCCTACTCTGCTTCTCAAAATCATACCATGACTTTTTCTCCCCCATGTCATGAGCATTAAACTCTCCAATACATGTCAACACATCTTACCCCATTATTTGACCCTACCACTAGTCCCAATTAATTCTGGTCAACTTCACTAACTCGCTATTTATTTCAATGAAATTTCGGCCAGTTTGTAGGTTATTTCATTAGCAACATGTATTTATAATACCTCCAGTGTATTAAATTGAATAATTACATGTTATGGCAAGTGATTCCATAGTCACTGTGGTCAATGAGGAAAACTAGGAGTATTATTTAAGAACTCATAATGTTGTTTATTCATTATGTCTAATGGGAAGCCCATTAACAACTAAAATTACAGCATATATTTTTGTACTTCAATGGAATTGATATTATTGTATTCTGAGGGTTTCTGTGTGATAACTCTCAACAAAATGTTTATTTTTAATAACTTTTAAATGTCGATAATTTTGAAAAACCACCATGCTAACTTCCTTGAAAAATAATTAATTCCAAAGTCATTTGTTTCTAATTTTACATTTATTAAACATACTCTACTAAAACAGCAACACATATCACAGTAATAATTATTTGAAATAGTTTTCTAAAAATTAATTGCTGGATGAATTTGGCTATTTCTATTTTAATATTTTTTCAATTTTAGTCAAACACAGACCCAGTAATATATTAACTGTCAACATTTTATAATGTAAAGTAATAATTTTAGCATAATCTTTGTCATAAAAATATAGATTCCAAGAATATATAAAAATATTAAATTATAGTACAGTTTATGTTATCATCAAGGTTATATTATATGTAAAGATATTATGTTCAAAGCTACTGCTTATAATGTAGAACATTAAAAACTTAAAGAGAACTTGCTAAATTTAAACATTGTTCAGTTTCTGAATAACAAAAAAGGTTTTAATTTAAGTAGGGGATTTAACACTAGAAATAGGGAATTTAGTTATGAAGAATATAAAATTTTTTTTAAAACAGTACAAGCTGTTGAAATGATAAATGGATTTTTTAAAATGATGTAACAAAATATTTTTATACTTTGACATAATGGTTATTAACCAGAAAAATAACACAACCAAATGTCTTGACTTAAATTGTATTGAAAACATGAGATATATGAAAAATTCAATATATAAACATATCCATACATGCAGAAAATTATTATTATTATTATTATTATTATTTGAGATGGATTTTCTGTCACCCAGGCTGGAGTTCAATGGCACAATCTCGGCTCACTGCAAACTCCACCTCCCGGGTTCACGCCATTCTCCTGCCTCAGCCTCCCGAATAGCTGGGACTACAGGCTCCTGCCACCACGCCTGGCTACTTTTTTTTTGTATTTTTAGTAGAGATGGGGTTTCACTGCATTAGCCAGGATGGTCTTGATCTGACCTCGTGATCCACCCGCTTTGGCTTCCCAAAGGGTTGGGATTACAGGCGTGAGCCACCGTGTCCAGCCCAGAAAATTATTTTTTAATATTTTCCTACTGATAGGAAATTTTAAATTGGAAATTTTCTGAGTGTTTTCCTTGTCCAACCATAGAGCCCAGTTGTTTCTGTTTTTAGTTATTTAGCAGCTTCTTGAGGGCTGCACCTTTAAATTCCCAGATTGTCAATAGCCATGTACAGTATATGGAATAAGGTGAACACGAGTACATATATAAATAAAATAGTCTTCTTAGGACTTTTAAACATTCATTTCTAGTAGGAGAGTATCTAGAAATCATCATCTACAAGTCATAATTAGGTTGTATGCCTACTATAGTTTTTTCCATTTATGTATTATATAAATAAACATTTGCATATTAAAATTTGTTTTCTTCTAGGGACAAGTACAATATAATGTATCTACACTTAGATCAAACTGTTATAACATATTTATCAGAAAATAATGTTGTGGACCATAGCTTGAACATGTGTACCGGAGGCAACATGGGGAAGGAGGGCAGGAGAGCAGAACTTGATTTTTATTGTGTATAAGTTATTATAGTGTAACTATTAATTCTTTACAAAAGCAAACACTGAACAAAAGAAAAACAAAATAATTTTTTTCTTTTGAAATTAAAAAATGTTTCTACCATAATCAATTCATCAACTTATTTAAAAGACAAATCCATCTACTTATAAAAACCAGGATTATTCAGGTACTGCTGTGAGAGTTAGTAGTGTTCTTACCCTGTTTACAGATAAGGAGACAGAGACACACACACACAACATTCAAAACATCAACAAATCCAGGAGATTGCACTTTGAAAAAAATTAATAAAGTAGGTAGTTGCTAGCTAGACTAATAAAGAAGAAAAGAGAGAAGATTCAAATAAACAATCAGAAATGATAAGGGTGATATTACCACTGACTCCACAGAAATACAAACAACCATCACAGAATATTATAAATACCTCTATGCATATGAACTAGGAAATCTAGAAGAAATTCATAAATTTGTACACATATACACCCTGAAACTGAATCCCTAAACAGGCCAATAAGGAGTTCTGAAATTGAAGCAGTCATAAATAGCCTACCAACCAAAAAATCCTAGGACGAGATGAATTCACAGCTGAATTCTACCAGATGTACAAAGAATAGCTGGTACCATTCCTACAGAAACTATAGTTAAAAAATTGAAAAGCAGGGACTCCTCCCTAACTCATTCTACTAGGGCAGCATCATCCCGATACCAAAACCTGGCAGAGATACAGCAAAAAAAAAAAAAAAAAAGAAAACTTCAGGCCAATATCTTCAATGAACATAAACGCAAAAATCCTCAAAAAAAAAAAAAAAAAAATACTGGCAAACTAATCTGGCAGCACATCAAAAAGCTTATTTACCACAATCAAGTAGACTTCATCCCTAGGATGCAGGGTTCATTCAACATACAGAAATCAATAAATATGATTCATTGCATAAACAAAACGAAAGACAAAACCACATGAGTATCTCAATAGATGCAGAAAGGCTTTCATTGAAATTCAGCATCCGTTCATGTTTAAAACTCTCAATAAACTGTATATTGAAGGAATATACCTCAAAATAATAAGAGCCACATAGAACAAACCCACATGCAATATTATACTCAATGGGCAAAAGCTAGAAGCGTTCCCCCTTCAAGACAAGGAGGCACTCTCTCACCACTCCTATTCAACACAGTACTGAAAGTCCAGACCAGGGCAATCGGGAAAGATAAAGAAATAAAGGCTTCCAAAAAGGAAGAGAGAAAGTTAAATTACCCTTGCTTGCAGGCAACATGATCCTACATCTAGAAAACACCATTGTCTCAGTGCAAAAGCTTCTTAAGCTGATAAGCAACTTCAGTAAAGTCTCAAGATACAAAATCAACATACAAAAATCAGTAGCATTCCTATATACCAGCAACAGTCAAGCCGAGAGCTGAGCCAGGAATAAAATCCCATTCACAGTAGCAACAAATGAATAAAATATCTAGGAATACAGTGAACCAGGGAGGTGAAAGATCTCTACAATGAAAATTACAAGACAGTGCTGAAAAATATCAGAGATGACACAAACAAATGGAAAAACATTTCATGCTCATGGATAGGAAGAAGCAATATTATTAAAATAGCCATACTGCCCAAAGCAATTTATAGATTTAATGCTAGTCCCATTAAACTACCATTGACACTCTTCACAGAACTAGAAAAGACTATTTTAAAATTTATATGGAACCAAAAAAGAGCCAGAATAGCCAAGACAATCCCAAACAAAAAGAACAAAGCAAAAAAGAGCCCAAATAGCCAAGGCAATCCTAAGCAAAAAGAACAGAGTAAACAGACAACCTACAGAATGTGAGGAAACATTTGCATACTTTGCATCTTATAAAGGTCTAATATCCAGCATCTCTAAAGAACTTAAGTTTACAGGAACAAAAACAACCTTATTAAAAATGGGTAAAGGACATGAACAGATACTTTTCAAAAGAAGACCTACATGCAGCCAACAATCATATGAAAAAAAAAAAAAGTTCAATCACTGATCTTTACAGAAACGCAAATCAAAATCACAATAAGATATCATCTCACACTAGTCAGAATGGCTACCAGTAAAAAGGCAAAAAATAACAGATGCTGACAAGGTTGTAGAGAAAAAGGAACACTTATATTGTGGAAGACAGTGTGGTGATTCCTCAAAAATCTAGAAACAGAACTAGCATTTTACCCTGCAATCCTATTATGGGGTATGTACCCCCCAAAATATAAATCCTTCTACTATAAAGACATACATATAGGTATGTATGTTCATTGCAGCACTATTAATGGTAGCAAAGACATGGAATCAACCTAAATCCCTATTAATGATAGACTGGATAAGGAAAATATGGTACATAGACACCATGGAATACTATGCGGCCATTAAAAAGAATGAGATCATGTCCTTTGCAGGGACATGGATGGAGCTGGAAGCCATTATCCTCAGGAAACTAATGCAGGAACAGAAAACCAAATACCGCATTTTCTCACACTTAAGTGGGAGCGAAATGATGAGTACATGTGGACACATAGAGGGGAGCCCACACACACTGGGGCCTATTGGAGGGTGGAGGGTGGAGGGTGGAAGGAGGTAGGGAGTCAGGAAAAATAATTAATGGGTACTAGTTATTTGGCTCAATACCTAGGTGATGAAATAATAATAATAAAAACCCATGGCACACATTTACCTATTTAACAAACCTGCACATGTACCCCTGAATTTAAAATTAAAAAGTTTAAAAAACTTAATTACTTTGTTGCACTAAAACTTCACCACAATTTCTGGGTTTGGATGTCACTGAATTATAAATAATCTAGGGCATGTTATAAAGAATGCACCATAGGCAAGTAGGGGAGTGGGTAATAATAAAAAACAAATCTTAGAACAATCAGAATTAGGATGAAATAACAATCTACAATTCAGCTGAGTCATTAAAGATTGAGGAAATAGATCACTCTTATCTTTTTCTTCACCTTTCTTTTTTTTTTTTTTTTCCAATTATTCTATTTTTTTTTTTTTGAGACGGAGTCTCGCTCTGCCGCCCAGGCTGGAGTGCAGTGGCCAGATCTCAGCTCACTGCAAGCTCCGCCTCCCGGGTTCACGCCATTCTCCTGCCTCAGCCTCCCGAGTAGCTGGGACTACAGGCGCCCGCCATCTCGCCCGGCTAGTTTTTTGTATTTTTTTTAGTAGAGACGGGGTTTCACCGTGTTCGCCAGGATGGTCTTGATCTCCTGACCTCGTGATCCACCCGTCTCTGCCTCCCAAAGTGCTGGGATTACAGGCTTGAGCCACCGCGCCCGGCCTTTCACCTTTCTTATTTAAGACGAAGACCAAGAATCCCACAGTTTCCTTCCTAACACCTCAAAGCAAATTAAACGGGTTTATATATATGAAATACTTTTTCAAACTATAAAGGACTGTCCAAAATTGGTTGGTGATTATTTGTGATATAGGGAGGCATTTCTGTTAATCTCTACTATATTTCAAAAGCATAGAACTTTCCCCCAATGTTTAACCTACCTGTTAGCCAGAAAGCTGAGCAACATAATAGGAATTAGGACCCAGATTCCAATCCTGTCTTTTCCCAGATTAATTGAATGTTTTAGGCCAAGTTACTTAATCTCTTTAAATTTCAGTTTTAATGGCTATTAAATGAAAGACGTTAATAAGCAGAGCTCAAAGATATTGCGAGTTCAGTTCCAGACTACTGCAATAAACTGAATATTGCAATAACATGAGTCATACAAATCTTTTGGTTTCTCAGAGCATATAAAAGTCATGTTTACACTACACTGTAGTTGGTTAAGTGTTCAACAGCAGTATGTCTACAAAAAGCCATGTATATACCTTAATTTAAAAATATATTATTGCTAAAATATGCTAATGACCATCTCAGCCTTCGGTTCATAACCTTCTTGCTGGTGAAGGGTCTTGCCTTGTTGGGCTGCTCACTGATTAGGGTGGTGATTGCTGAAGGCTGGAGTGGCTGTGGCAATTTCTTAAAGTAAGACAATAAGTTTGCTGCATGATCGACTCTTCCTTGTTCAAAAGATTTCTCTGTAGCAAATGATGCTATTTGATGGTATTTTACCCACAGGAGAACTTCTTTCAAAATCGGAATCAATCCTCTCAAACCCTGCTGCTGCTTTATCGAGCACTTCGTCAGCACTTTCTGCTTCACTTTGTACTTTTATGTTAGGCAGGTGGCTCCTTTCCTTAAATCTCATGAACTAATCATCCTCTACTAGCTTCCAACTTTTCTTCCACAGCTTCCTCACTTCTCTCAGCCTTCATAAAACTGAAGAGAGTTGGGTCTTGCTCTGGATTAGGCTTTGGCTTAAGGGAATATTGCAGCTGGTTTGATCTTCTATCCAGACCACTTAAACTTTCTCCATATTAGCACTAAGGCTGTTTTGCTTCGTGATCATGTGCATGTTCACTGGAGTAGCACTTTTAACTTCCTTCACGAACTTTTCCCTTGCATCCCCAACTTGACTAGCTATTTGGAGCAAGAGGTCTAGCTTTCAGCCTATCTCACCTTTCGATATGGTTTCCTCACTAAGCTTAATCATTTCTAGCTTTTGATTTAACGTGAGAGAAGTGCTGTTCTTCCTTTCACTTGAACACTTAAAGACCATTGGCCTTTAAGTGTTGGCCTAATTTTGATGTGGTCTTGTCTCAGGAAATAGGAAGGCCCGAAGAGAGGGAGAGAGACAAGGGATCCACAGGTCAATCTAGCAGTCAGAAAAAACACAGTATTTATCAATTGTATTCACCATTTTATATTACAGTTCATAACACCCCAGAAAAAAAATACAATAGTAGCATCAAAGATCACTGACCACAGATCACCATAAGAAATATAATGAGGCCAGGCATGGTGACAATTTTAGTAAGTCATAGAGCTGTTAGGGAGGATGATTCAGGCCAATCAAATCTTGCCAAAGATCTACTTTTACTTGGGTGGTAAGTTACAAGTGTGCAATTAATTTTCATTCATAGTATGCAAATAATTTAATAGACAATAAAAATGATGTCCACTTTAGAAAAAAAGACACAGCAATTAAAACTTATAAACACTGGGAATAAGGAAGAACAAAGAAAATCTAACCAACACATCTAAAGACTCAAGTAGGCCAGACGTGGTAGTTCACGCCTGTAATCACAGCACTTTGGGAGGCAGAGGGGGCAGATCACCTGAGGTCAGGAGTTCGAGATCAGTCTGACCAACATGGTGAAACCCCATCTCCACTAAAAATACAAAATTAGCCAAGGGTGGTGGCGCATGCCTGTAATCCCAGCTAGCTGGGAGGCTGAGGCAGTAGAATTGCCTGAACTGGGAGGTGGAGGTTGCAGTGAGTTGAGATTGTGCCATTGCACTCCAGCCTGGGCAACAAGAGGGAAACTTTGTCACACACACACAAAAAAGTATAGTGATAAGAAGAAAGCTTGAAATGTTGGGAGAATTTTCAAAATGTGACACAGAAACACAAAGCGAGCACAAGCTATTGGGAAAATAGCAGCCATACATAGACTTGCTGAATGCAATTTTGTTATAAACCTTCAATTTGTACTCTCTCTCTCTCTCTCTCTCTCTCTCTCTCTATATATATATATATATATATATATATATGTATCTGTGAAGTTCAGTAAAATGGAATACAATAAAACAAAGTATGCTATAGCTCCCTGATAGATCTGTTACTAGGTTTAAATTTAAGTGAAGTATGTCAACTCAGTACCAACACTAAGCACATGTTATTACTATTGCTATTACATATCATATATATCTTATGGTGGAAAAAAAGGAGCTAATATACAAGGATAAGTCACGTCATGATAATGAGAGTGGTAACTGGGGAATTTCATTATGAGAAGTTGGCATTCTTTTGTGGGATTAAAACAGTAATAATTTCAGATGTAGTTTTAGGTTTTTCAGGTTTTTTTTTAAAGCATTACTAAGGTACTTGCAAATAAGAAGGACGCGAAGCAGAGAGCTTTAGATATTTCTGAGTTTCTAATCCTTAGTGACTTTCTAAGCTGGGTGTTGGACACAGGTTTCCTGTGTTCCAGTCGGGTAGTCTTTCTTGCACCTCACTTGGTTTGTAATAAACATCACTGAATGTCTCACAGGAGGAAGAACTGAAAAAAACTTATAGCTACTATGGATGTGGAAATTGAAATGGCTGATTTGTATTTAGCTTTTCAACTTTAACATCACATTATGTGAAAGAGACCAAGTAACTAGAAATAGGAGTAATCAGAAATAGAGCACCAAGAAAATACCTCTTCCTAGCAAAATGACCCATGTAGCATTTAATGTTAGTTAGCCTGACACTTACAGGCTTTTCTCTCAATGAACAATATCACTACACAGACCACCTTCAGAATGCCTTCAAAATACCTTCCCTCAAATTGAAGGAAAATTTACACTGCAAGGCAGCAAATGGAGAAAAAATGAATTTCTGAGCTGAATTACTGTTCTTTTATTAGGTTCTTCAAAAGTTGTAAATATTTAGAAAAATCATTTCTGTCTGATAGCTAACTGAAACACACACTTACCTATACTCTCCAAAAATGTTCCACTGGAAAGACAGGAAAAACACTGACATAAATCCACAGAAGCACAGGAAAATCAGGATCACAGGTACCAGCTTACAAAAATAGTTAGGACTTTCTGGAAGTTTTAAATCAAATGGAAACTGTTTGATGAAAATACATAAACAGAACTGAGGCATTTGGAAACACCTACAAGTAAAAGAAAAGATCAGTACCAATGACAAAAATGTGAACTGTTCTAGCCAAATTCTGGAATAACTCAAAGAGACGAAGACTAAAGAGAAGGAGCCGTGTATACGTCACCATCTGGTAATTAATCCAAGGACTCCAGAAGAGCCAGGCTGATTCCTTGGGTTAGGAGTTGCTGATTCTAGCATTCGTACCCAGAACAGACAAGATGGGTAAATATTGCTGAAACGGAGCTCCAACATAGGAGTTTCCAAGAGTTCGTACTGAGACCAGAGAAATGATGCAATGTCCCTTATGACTGCCATAAAAATACGTGTACCTCCTTCAACACATAAACAAGCTAACAATACATCATAAACATAAACACACTAGAAAACAGCTAGTCCTTTACATCAGAGCATTATGAAACCAGAGATCCTGAATCAGAATGCATATTCACTGTTAGGGAAAGGAAATTTCTTACTTGGTGGGAGAAGATAAAACACATATAGTAATAATATTCAGTGTAGACTCATCTATCTATAGAAATAGAACACTAATACTAAGTAACCAGACAGTTGTGAAAAACTGTAAAACAGAAACTCTACACTAAACAGAATACTGAACACCATGGGGAAGACAGTTAATAGAACCAATGGGAAAATGAAGAAAGAAATAAAATTAACTTCCTTGAGAGATTTGGGTGTCAGTCATATCTAACAGGCAAACATGAAAGGGGGGAAGCATTCAGAGTTCTTGGAAATTAACAGTATGATTGTAAAAATAAAACCCTCAGAGAGAGACTGAACAGCAGAACTGACCCAGATTAAATACCAAAAAGTGAATTGGAAAACTGAAAGATGTTATTGTCCAAGACCACAGTGCCAGAGGACTAAAAGCTGAAAACGTTGTGAATTTATGTGAGGGGTTGGTGGGGAAAGGTCCAGAAGTTTGCAGATCTGTCTAATAGTTTTCCTTGAAGGAGATAACCAAGTAAATTACAGAGGAAAATCTCCCTAAGGTGACAAATGATGAGGGCTCATTAAATTTCCAGGAAAATTTATGGATTCCAGGGAATAAAAAGAACATTTTATTCACTTATGAGGAAAAGTAGGTAGTGTAAAAATCCTGAAGGAGAAATAATCAGACAGACATCAGTCTTCTAAAAGGTAGGCAGGTACTGGATATTAGCATGCAGTGCAGCCACATCTTCAATTACGTAAGGAAAAATAATTTTCAGCTAGAAATCTATACCCAACCAATCTTTCCAATATAGACACATGATTGTTTTTTTCAATCAGGAACTCAAAAGGTTAGCATTTTGCACTTATCTGAAATGCATATGAGGAAAATATACTGTTACAGGATGAATGTGTTCCCCTAAAGTTTGTATGTTGCAACCCTAAACCACAGAACCTCAGAGCGTGACTGTATTTTGAGACAGGGCCTCGTTAAGTTATAATGAGGCTGTTAAGATAGGCCCTAATCCAATGTGAATGATGCCCTTATAAAAAAAAATTAAGACATAAGAAGAAACATGAGGGATAGATATGCCTACACAGAGGGAAGACCTTGCTGAGGACAGTGGAAAGGTGACCAGTGACCAGTCAAGGAAGAAGCCTCAGAAAAACCCATACCTGCTGACACCTTGATCTTGGACCTCCAGCCTCCATGACTATAAGGAAATATATTTCTATTGTTGAAGCCATCTAGTCTATGGTATCTTGTTATGGTAACTCTAGCAAGCTAATACGCATATCAAACAAAAAGAATCCAATATAGTAGATTGCATAGGCATTAATAAAGAGTGGTAAGCAAAGATAACTTGCCCACTGCTTGATATTATCATCCAGTAAAATGCATAGTTTTACTTGATGATAATACTCTGTGAATTGAAAAACTGAAGAGAGATCTTGGTCATTTTTATGAATATGATTGCCAAGAATGTAGGGAAATTTTTTACACTTTAGTTCCAGACAATTTTAATAAGTCATAGAACTTTTAGGGAGGATGATTCAGGCCAATCAAATCTTGCCAAAGATCTACTTTTAGTGGGTGGTAGGTAGGTTATTAATTTTCATTCATAATAAATACTTTAATAGACAATAAAAATTGTGTCCACTTTAGAAAAAAAAAGGCACAGCAAGTAAAACTAACTAACTGGGAATAAGGAAGAACAAAAGAAATCTAACCAATCCATCTAAAGACTCAAGTAGGCATGGTGTGGTGACTCACGTCTGTAATCCCAGCACTTTGGGAGGCCTAGGTGGGTGAATCACTTGAGGTCAGGAGTTCGAGACCAGCCTGGCCAACATGGTGAAACCCTGTCTCTACTAAAAATACAAAAAGTAGCCAGGTGTGGTGGCAGACACCTGTAGTCCCAGCTACATGGGAGGCTGATGCAGGAGAATCATCTGAGCCCAGGAGGCAGAGGTTGCAGTGAGCCAAGATCACACCATTGCACTCCAGCCTGGGTGACAAGAGACTCCATCTTAAAAAAAAAAAAAAAACACCCAAAATAAAGCAAAAAGACACAAGTTGGGGTGGGGGGGTAGAAAACACACAACCAAAAGATCTATATGACAATGAAACCGTAACCACAACATATAAAAAGACTGAATTGATACATTTAAAAAACCAGAAGCTCAGATTGTGTGGAAAAAAAACAATCCAGCCATATACTGTTTATAAAAGGCATAACTAAAAACAAGAAGCATGGAATAATTAAAAGACAAGAAGCCGGGAGGCTGAGGCCGGAGAATGGCGTGAACCCGGGAGGCGGAGCTTGCAGTGAGCTGAGATCCGGCCACTGCACTCCAGCCTGGGCGACAGAGCGAGACTCCGTCTCCAAAAAAAAAAAAAAAAAAAAAGACAAGAAGCATGGAATAATTAAAATAAAGATAAGATATATATTGATTTAAAAAGAAGAAGGTGAGGTGAAATTAATGTGAACAAGAGAGTTTATTTGGACCAGGCTTGAGGATGGAAACCCAGGAGCATAGATTCCAGTTGCCCTGTATATACACTTCATTTAGCAGCAGTTACAAGTGGATTTGTAAAGGCAAAAATAGGGATACGGAGCGAGCTGACACAAAGTTGTCTGCCAAGAATTCTCCATTGGTTTGCAAAAATAACACTGATTAGTGATTGGCTATGCATTGTGAAGCTACAGGGTGTGGGTTACAGTGTCTGGTGTGGCATTATTAGGTTGATTTATAGATGCGTGGGGCAATCACAAGCAGTTTGAAGAGAGAAATACATAACTCAAAACGGGGAGTAAGCCTAGTATGGTGGCTCAGGCTTGTAATCTCAGCACTTTGGGATTCTGAGGCAGGAGGATAGCTTGAGTCCAGGAGTTGGAGACCAGCCTAGGCAACATAATGAGACCCCATCTCTCTCTCTCTCAAAAAAAAAAAAACAAAAAAAAAAAAACCAATTCAGCTGGGCATGATTTTTACATCTGTAGTCCCAGCTACTTGAAAGGCTGAGGCCAGAAAATTGCTTGAGCCTTGAGCCTAGGAAGCTGAGGCTGCAGTGAGCTGTGATTGCACCACTGTACTCCAGCCTGACAGTACAAGATCCTGTCTCAAAAAAAAAAAAAAAGGAAAAAGAAAAACCCAGGGGAGTAGGGTGTGATTGCTATCTCAGTTTAATGTCTCCCTGGATGTAATAATTAATAGGACTCTTGCATTGCTCAGATAAAAGTTCTTTTATTTTCTTACATGAATCCGACAAAAAATGAAGACAGTAGAACATGCATTTTACTAACAAATAATACAGGATTTCCAGAGAAAGAATAAAGAGGGCCATTTACTGTTGATAAAAGTTGTAATTCCCCAAACAGACATAACTGTCTGAATCTTTAGGCATTCAACATCATAACTTCGACACAAAAAATTCTAAGACAGATAAAACAAAAAGACAAATAGACACTTTTATAATTGTACTGGAGGCTTCTAAAATACCTTTTTCCTACACTGACAAATTAAGCCAATAACAGTAAGGATAGAGAGGATTATGGTTTGTCTCTGTATTTCTAATATCTATTTATCTACCTATCTTTGTATCCAGCTGAGAAGCTATCATTCTTTCACACATTTAAAGAAAATTTACATCTGTGTATATAAATTTACCATATGATAGTGGAGGCAGGTCCAATCCACAGGAGAGGACAAAGAATTACATCAATGATATTGGAACAACTATACTGCAATTTGGAAAAAAAGCCATCAGAAGATTCTAACCTCTCACCACTCATAAACAAAAATGAATTATAACTAGATTAAGTAGTTAAAACTAGAAATCAGAATTATATAATTATTAAAATCATAAATTATATAATTATTAAAACAAATGAAAGTAGTTTGTTATTTTATGACAGAAAATGGTTTCCTAAACAAGGCATTAAACTCAGACTCTGTAAGTAAAATAAAGGTGGGTAGCTTTCGTGAAATAAAAATGTAAAAGAAAAGTTACTTGAGCTTCACATATATTAAATGGTCTTTATAAAGAAATAATATTCAGCTCCAGATCCAGACTTCCAAGTGAAGCTGATTTAGGTTCTTTCTCAAGATGACTTTGCACCTAGTCCATCTGTAGTCAGGGGTAAGAAAGACCTTCTTTTGCAAATTCCCATGCCTCTGTCTTAAAACTGTGACTTGATTTTAATTTTTAGTTGCATAACTCTTCAAGTTGAGTTCACTTTTATTTTTCTACTTTTATTATATTGTGAAAGGAAAGTCTACTTTGAAGGTCAAATTAGATTAGCTCTTTCTCTTGAGTGTCGACCTTTGCATTTTGTGTGGTGCTTTCCCATCCTGCCTAATTTATATTTCAATAGCAAACTTAATAGCAGTGTTTTTTTTTTTTTTTTGCCATCCTATGGTTTATATTTTCTATTATTAACAATGGAAGACACATAGTACATTTTAGCAAGGTTTACTCTGGCACAGCTGTCAGAGTATCTCTTTGCTATCAAGACCTATTCAACCATCTTTGCTAAGGTGTTAATATGAGCTGGTGATTCTTACTATGTGATAGATCATGTTTGTATGCTTGACACACTTCTAAATGTACCCTGCTGCAGGATCCTAAGTGTCTCTGGCACACCAGACCAAACCTTGCCTTTTTCTGCTATTCAATAAAACGTATTAGATTAAAATAGAAAACATTGATATTATAGAGGGAGAAACTTGAATCTATTCTTTACAAAGAGAAAAAGAAATCATTAAAAAATATCTTGCTTCATTTTAACTATTGCTATAACACATTACTCATGTCATATTGTACAAATTATTTCAATGTGCCAGGATGAGTGATACATTAAGAGCTACTGCCCTAGAACATTACTTTTCATGTTTCTGCTGAAAATAGTAAGGCATGCTCAGATTTAAGGTATAATCTAGGTTTTCTGCAAGTCTATTTATAAATTTGTTAAGTATGCTTAAAAACTTCTACACACATCTCCCTACCTTTTAGGCATGTGGATAATTGCATATGTCTCTTAAATACTATCTAATATGATTCTCCAAAGCTACCATTGATAAGCAATTTAACACCACTTGTAAAAACACTGGCCATGAAGTTCAGCATAAACAAGAATGAAAGAGAACTGGTTAGTCTAGAAAATTAGTTAAAATGTACTTTGAAAATGAATAAAATTAGAGACAACATACTGATAATGCCACTCAATAACTTTCATAAGAATGCATTTTTACAGTGTCAATAATAAAAGAAACACAACAAAAAGTCCTGATGTTTATATTGCCTTAAGCATATGTTATACAAACTAGCACCCACTTAATTCCTTTCATTTTTTTATCCTGAATACATTTTTATTTTTAAAGAGACAAGGTCTTGCCATGTTGCCCAGGCTGGTCTCAAATTCCTGGCATCAAGCAATCCTCCTGCTTCAGCCTCCCAAAGTGCCGGGAATACAGGCATGAGCCACTGTGCCCGGCCTTCCAATTTTAATTTCTGAAAATATATGTTTTTCGTAAATATAAGTGAATATTCAACTTCACATATTTTTTGCTATTGAAACTTCAAGTTCTTTTTTCTACTTCTCTTTTCACTCGACATATGCCTGGAGAAATTTCTGCAGCACAAGTGATAACTGTGAGATGGGCTGGGTCCTAATCTGTATGGTCACATCTCATGGGAATAACCAGAGCCTTTTCAGCAGCTAAGTAACAAGGGTTATCATTTTCTAAATTATTACTTCACTGCAATAAATGACAACCTAGTACCTGATTAAGGGAACGTAAGTATCAATGCATTTCCTCTATTATTAGAAACTCGCTATGTGCCATATTTCATTGGTTCATTATTCATATTTTTTGCTGTGTTATCCATTATGGGTTGTGAGAATCGTTGTTGAATGATATATCAAAAGCCTTACTAACTCAAAGACCTTCCACTGTGGGTGCCACATGTCTCTGCACCACACCCCAGAGGGCCCACAGTCATTCTGCATTCAAGAGAGGCTGAGTAGGGGTAAGACTCTTTTTCTTCTCTGCTAAACTTCCTATTAGGATGATGAGATGTCTGCTATCATCACAGGGAATAGAATTTCCTCTTGCACTAGCCTAAAGAATGGGTTCCAGAAACGTCTGCCAATTCTAAAAGGACAACTGTAGATCTAATGACAAATTCTAGATGATTACAAAATCGACCAGAAGGGCCCTCAGTGAGTTTGACAAAGAAGATACAGTCTTGGTGGCCCTTGACCTTGAGCAGCTCATTCAAAAGTTAACCATCTCAAGCAGCAGAACACGCTGGGCGTGTGGCTCACACCTATCATCCGAGCACTATGGGAGGCCAAGGTGGGAAAATCACTTGGGCTCAAGAGTTCAAGACCAGCCTGGTCAACATGGCAAAACCCCATCACTGCACACACACAAAAAAACAAAACAAAACAAAACAAAAAACAAATTAGCTGGATGTGGTGGCGCATGCTGGTAGTCCCAGCTACTGGGAAGGCTTACGTGGGAGGATAACTCGAGCCCAGGAGGTCGAGACTGCAGTGAGTGAAGACTGCACCACTACACTCTAGCCTGGGTGACAGTGAAACCCCGTCTCAAAAATATAAAAAATTAAAAAACAAAGCAACAGAACAAAAGGATTGCATGGCATATCTTATAGGCAACTATTGGTAAAACAAATACTTACAGCATCCCCCATACTAAACTCACACACACTAAGCATTTGGGGACACATCTAACTAAGCTACCATGATGCCATTTTGTAAAATTTATAATTCCAACCAAATGTATACTGAAAAGTATAATACGCAGAACACGAAATATGTAAAATACCTTTTAAAGAATTAAATTTTATCAACTACTGGTAGAAAATATAAGACAGTTTTGAATAATGAAAATGCAAACCCTAAATATATCATAAAATAGCCCTCTAATTCTGAAAGGCAGAAAAGCGCAGTAGTTATAAGCATAGAGTAGAGATAGGCCATGTGGGAAAACCTGCCCAGCTCTATGACCTTGGACAAATTCCTGAAGCTTTGTCTATCTCATTTGCCTTATCTGTTAAAATATCGACAATGTCAGTACTTGCCTCGTTGGAGGGTGTGAAAATCAGATTGATTAATTTATGATAAAGGACTTTGGTGTATGGCATATTGTAATCATCTGATATTATTAAGTCTGACTGATATTATTCTGTTTTTTTTCTCTGCTTTTACTATCTTCCTAAATATTACATTGAAATAAAACAAAACAAAACTCAATAGCACCAGCTCACAACAATAATGGTTTTCTGAACTGGAACATTTACATGCTAAATATCTTATCCTATGGGTTTTACTGAAACTTATTGGGGCCTAAGAACACCTGAAATCTAAGATAGAGACTATTTCAACACCATAGGCTACTTGTTCTGAAATACGAACAATTGGTTTCTGGAATCCCATTCATATATATACATGTATATGTATATGAAAATATATATATATGTGTATATATATACTTATCTGTTATCATGGAAGTTTTAGAAAGTAGCTTTTTTTTCCCATGAGCAATTAGAAATTTATATGAAGTACAAAAAATTACGAAAGATAAATTGTGAGTTACCTATTCATTTTCCTTTTATTTCTTTAAAAATAAGTCTGGAGTAATAAAATATATTAGTTATTTTTAGAGAAATCATCTTGTCCAGTGCCAAATTAACTGCTTTTTATAGACCAATTCAATTGAGATAGCATTAAACATCAAAACAAGACAGAAGGTAGGAAGCTGAATAACTGTAATTAAATAATATAATGGGAAATTAATTTGGTTTCATTCAGGGCTCTTTTGGCAAGGTGGATCAAAAAGTGACCACATCATTTTAAAGAGTGCTTTTAATTTGACATGTAAGTAGGTAATTGAAAGACAGAAAGAAACTGATCTTTGTAAGTTCTTCTGGTTTGTCATTACTAGAAAATAAAGCAATTATTAAGTAAGTACAAATTAGCATTGTTCCCTAATTCCTTCAGCCTTTAATTGAAGGATATTGATGCCTATGTGAACATTTTATTATTCTGATTATCAGTCATTTACAATGAAAAGATATTGAAGTCTTCCTAATTTCTATAAAATATTTTCTTTATGCAGCCCTCTACTTTGAAGGCTGAGATAAATCAGCATAGTTTGGCTTTTTATCCTAAAACATAATAGGAAAATCATAACTGAATTTCACCCTGATCTCATCAACTATACAAATAGTTGATTGCTTTTGCTTTACATCATTCACTTCATTAATATGCTAATAAAATTTAGATATGCTTTATTTAGAAAATTATCTTAAATGTCAGTGAAGATCTAAGTCCTCTGCATTATTTATAGACACTGGTTTTCAGTTTATCTTTATATTGCATTTTAAATCAAGCCACATCTTTGTGGCCCTGGACTTCTGAAATTATCTTCACTTTTCTCCCGTGCAATGGACTGAATATTACTCCCCAAGATTCATATGTTGAAATCCTAATCCCGAAGGTGATGGTATTAGAAGGTAGGGCCTATAGGAGGGATAAGATCATGAAGGGGGAGACCTCATGAATGTGATTAGTGCCATTATAAAGAGACTGAAGTCAAGTAAGAGAAATGACAAACAACAACACAGGTAGCTATGAAACTTTCCATTTGTGATATAGTTCTCTGGAAAAAAAAAATCAGTTTCCCTTGATAAGTGATTACTCATCTTCCGCTGAGAGAGGTATTTTATATCAACTGATAAGGAAGCCCCTCTGAGAAAGATGATGTCTGAATACATGCAGCCAGCCTTGTGAATATCTAGAGAAAGAGGAGGGAGGAGAAAAAGGAGAGAGAGAAGAGAGCTCTCCTGCCTTTTCCATCATGTGAAGTCACAGAAAAGGTCTGGTGAGATATTAAACTTGCCATTCCCTTGATCTTGGACTTCCCAGCCTCCAGAACTAGAAGAAATAAATTTATGTTGTTTATAAGTCACCCAGTCAATGGTATTTGGTAATAGCGACCTGAAAGAAGACATCAAGTTTCACTTTCACTTCGGTCTCCTCCTACCCACCAGATTCCAGCCCTTTTCCATACAGCAGCCCAACAGCCCTTTTACATTTTTTTAATTAGATTACTCTTCATGTTAATACTTTCTGACGGTTTCCCATGGTTTTTAGAATAAAATTGAATCTCCTTATCATGTACAAGGTCATAAATGACCTGGTCTCTTCCTACATCTTCAATCTTATTTATCTCTCTGGTCTATGTTGTTCCCGCTATGCCAGCCGTAGAAATTTCTACACGGGAGCTTTTTCACTAGCTTGTAACCTCTGCTTAGAGCAGTCTTTCTCCAGATATTCACAAAGCTGGCTCTTTCTTGTTTTTTCAACTCTAAATCCAAATATCATCTTTCTGAGAGGGGCTTCCTTACTATTCAAAATAAAATGCCTCTCTCAGCAGGCGATGAGTAATAATCACGGGAAACTTACTATTTGCTCCAGAGTTCTGTATGGCAAATAGAAGGTCTCATAGTTACCTGTTTTGTTTGTTTACATGTTTTCTGTTATCACTTACTAGAAACTTATTCAGAAATAAGTTAATGTTATGAGGACAAATTGAAGCTGACTGTCACTCAATTTTTTAATTATTATTTTGTAAGGTCATAGCATCAAAAGATTTGTGTTTTCTTTACAGTGCACACTTATATCAGACAAAATCAAGTTTAGAGTAGCTAAACTACTCTAACGTATTTCAAATAAAGGAAGTTTAATATAGATATATAGGGGACTGATTACAAAGGTTATGGAACAGATGAGAAGTCAGCAAGGAAATTATGATGCAACCTACCATATGTAGAATGTTTCCATCCCTAAAACGAGAGGGACAAAGGAAGAAAGTCGCCAAAGTCAAGCTGCTGGAAGAATAGAAAATTTTTCGGGCATGTTCTATGGGAGCTGGAACTAAGGAAGCATGGCCTAATTGGGGGAAGCTGAGTCACAGATAAGGCACAGTTAGAGATTCAATCCAAAATAGGGAGAGGAGGAAGGCTTGTTTTCTCTTCCTGTCCTCAGGTCTTTGGTGGGTACCTTCCACTGACCAAACCTACCTAGGAAGGCAGAAAGCAAAGGAGCCAGGGAAGTGTAGTTCTCTGGAATACAGAGCAGATCCTGGAAGGGCAGGGAATGCATAACCTTTAGTGAGATTTCAGAAAATTTATGCTGACAAGGAGACATACTCCCACAATCTACAATTCAGAATCTCTTTTGAGAAAGCCTTCCTATTTTTATTGCCTCATAAACCCTTGCCTCTGAAAATTCATCTTAGGTATTTTCTTTGCCATATCCCTTCTGAAGAGTTTCTATAATCAACGTAAGAAATAGTTTCAGACAATTGTAAGCTACCATGTACTCTGGAACCACATTTGCTATTATTAACCCAAGAGGTCATGTGTTTATGGCACATTCTGGGGCAGTGTCTCTCAACCCTTCCAAATATAAGGACCCTTTAGAAATATGTATTTTTTATTAGAAAGCTAATACAAGTTTCAGGTAGAAAAATTATAAAATACATAAGACTGCAAAATAATAAACTTTTTCATCTCAAAAAGTACAAATAATTCTTTTAACCATTGTAGTGTGTATTTCTCCATTTATTCCTTTTCTCTCTCATATATACACATACATATATTTATATAGGTAAATATCTATAGCCATATACACATTTTCACACAAAATTTGATTTTTTTAATTGCATACTAGTATACATATTCCTTAACAATCTGCTTAGATCATTAAAGAATAATAAAAATTTCTTTTTATCACTAATTATTCATTCACAGAATTGTTCTACAGTGTTTCCATATGACTGAATGTATTATATTTTAGTATTTCCTACTATTTGATGCTCAAGTGGTTTCCAATATTTACTAGGGTAAACATTGAGATTAAAAAAAAAAACAAAAAACCTTTGGTCAGGTGCAGTGGCTCACGCCTGTAATCCCAGCACTTTGGGAGGCCAAGGCGGGTGGATCACTAGGTCAGAAGATTGAGACCAGCCTGACCAACATGGTGAAATGCCATCTCTACTAAAAATACAAAAGTTAGCTGGGCGTGGTGGCGCCTACCTGTGGTTCCAGCTGCTCAGGAGTCTGAGGCAGGAGAATCACTTGAACCAGGGAGGCGGAGGTTGCAGTGAGCTGAGATCGCGCCACTGCACTCCAGTCTGGTGACAGAGCAAGACTCCATCTCAAACAACAACAATAACAACAACAAAAACTTTATAAATAAAATAGCATATATATCTACCTTTATTTCATTACAATAAATTTCTAGATGTAAAATGTTTTAGTAAATAATATAAAAATTATAATTTTTAATTGTCAAAATATTCTTCATAATTGCAAATTGATAGTCCAACTAGCAATAAATATCTATTTCTTTACATCCACACCAACAGTAGATATGATCGTTTATTTTATTCTTTTAAGATTTTTTTATGGTGTCAACATTATTAGAGAAGGGGAATAAAGGACTTCTTTTTTACTTAGAAAAAGAAGTTTTTTTCCCACCACAAGTCCAGATTATATTAATTGGAATTTTAGTGTCAATTATTAGTGAAAATAGAGCCACAAACATGGGTCCACATCTTATTTATAAGGAGTGGTCCTGCAGCACTATAATACCCAAATTAGAGATTGTAAGAAAGCACCAACTTGCAGGTAAGAGAAAAGCATGCTAATGGAAAGCTTCAATCCTAAGAGCAGGGAGAATGGTTTCCACTTCATTGGTTCCTCCACATGTAAAATTACTGCATGCTTAGGAAGGTTTTCAGTCTGTGAATAACTCAAGATTTTCCACAGCAATAGTTGAGAAAATAAGATTTGCCCAGCTGCTATGATCCATCAGTGATATAAGGACACATGAAAACGGTTTTTGCTGAGTTTCTGTAATGGTTAGGGCTTTTTCAGTGGCAAATAACAAAAGGAGAATTCTACTGGAGCAGAAACAGTGGGATTGAGAGTTTAAATAGAGCAGGTACGTTTCTGTTTCTTCCCCTTTCTTTAGCTCTGTGTCCCCGTGTGTTAGCTTTTTTGTCAAACAATCTCTCTCCCTTTGTGGGGAAAGATGGCCTCCAATAGCCCCACGCCTAGTCTATGTCCCTACAACTTGTAATCTAAAAGAAAGAAAAATACCTCTCTTCCTCTGCATCAAATGCTTAAAGGAGCTTATTATTGGCCCTACTGAGGTCACCCATGAACGTGGTAAAAGAAAGTCACTGTGGCAGTCAACCCCTCTGATGTAGTTTAGATACTTGACCCGTCCACATCTCATGTTGAATTGTAATCCCCAATGCTGGAGGTGGGGACTGGTGGGAGCTGTTTGGGTCATGGGGGGCAGATCTGTCATGGCTGGATGCTGTCTTCGTGATAGTGAGTGAGTCATCATGATACCTGGTCATTTAAAAATGTTGGCACCTCCCCCTCTTGCCTCTGCTTTCACCATGCGACAGCTCCCACTTTGCATTCCACCATACTTAAAAGCTTCTTGAGGCCTCATCAGAAGCTGAGCAGATGCTTGGTGCCATGCTTCCTGTACAGCCTGCAGAACTGTGAGCCAATTAAACCTATTTCCTTTATAAATTACCAGTCTCAGGTATTTCTTTACAGCAATGCAAGAATGACCTAACATACCCACCAAGACCATTGCTACAGAAAAATCAGTATCATGCTGGTTATCAATTTCCTGCCACTATTCTTTCTAGCAGACCTCTCTGAAAACTGGTCAGAGTAGAAAAGCATCTACTTAACTGCTACCTTCTGGTGAGAAAAACCAGTAGGCACCAAAGCCAAGTATCAGAAATCAAGACATGAGGTCAACATTTCTATTTCAAAGGCTATTTACAGAAACATGGCTAAACACAGAGGGCCAATTAACTGGGTAACTAAAGAAATGAAGGTCCAGCTGGTGAGTAGCTAAAGAACACACAAGTGATCTTTTTGAATTGAGGAAGCATCAATTTCTCAGAAAGTGACGGAAATTTGCCTATATTATACAGAAAGGTCTAGTGGCCTTTCCATTGATACTTGCTTTGGTGAGGAACTGTAGACTAGTGTCCTCTTCAGTTGTAGCAATCTGTGTTTCATAATGTCAGTAGAAATAAGGTGTTTTGTGAAGCTCAATGGTTATAAATTACAATGGATAAAATTTAGCATAAGCAATAGGCTAATCTACTGAATATTCATCGATTAGATGTAAAAACTATGAAAAATAAAATTTTCACATACTCTGCATTTACTCATGTGCTCCCAGACTGTTAAAAATGAACCTCTTTCTCTGTTGTTTTACTGGCTTCCTTTGAAAAAACAGACATCCTCACAGAGTCAGGATAAATTCTCAACTTTCTTTGCACATTTAGATTTTTACTTAAGAGTTTCAATTTCTGTCGATGCCTAGAATTGATAAGGCCTTTTTACTTTCTCTCATTTTCACATGTTTCTCTTCTGACTTCTCTGGTTGACCACAGAGAATCTGAGAAACGAAACTGGGCAACAGATATCATATTTTTGAGGTGGGGGCATGGCGGCTCACGCCTGTAATCCCGGCACTCTGGGATGATGAGGTGGGTGGATCATGAGGTCAGGAGTTTGAGACCAGCCTGGCCAACACGGTGAAACCCCATCTCTACTAAAAATACAAAAAATTAGCTGGGCAGGGTGATGCATGCCTGTAATCCCAGCTACTTAGGAGGCTGAGGCAAGAGAACCACTTGAACCTGGGAGGCGGAGGTTCCAGTGAACTGAGGTCACACCATTGCACTTCAGCCGGGGCGACAGAGGAAGACTCTGTTCCTCCCTACCCCCCACCAAAAAAAGGTACCAGATTTTTGAAATCAGAATTTTGACTGTGAAATCTTGAAAAAGTTACTAAGGCTCTTTGAATCTCAGTTTCTTTGTTGTAAAATTGGGAAAAATATACTTTCCTCATCAGGTGAAGGTGAGAATTAAAATTGATGCCATAGAATGTTTCTAATACATGTAAATATAAGGCAGAACTTAATAAGAACTGTTATTTACAAGGACCATTTAACATAAGGACAAAAATCCCAATTGCATTTATTTAAAAAACAGGATTGGATAAACTGTAAGTTAATAATACTAGGTGTGGTGTGTTGATATGTAATCATTTAATTAGAAACCAGGATCTTAAAATTGGTTCATAATGATTGAAAAACTCATTGATACAATGAAAAATATGAGTGCAGCAACTTGTTTCATTAAAGGTATCTGCATTTGGTACAGATTATTGCTTTAAATTAGGTAAAAATAGAGCATGCATGTTGATTTTACTGTAAGCTGATATACACTTAAAATCTCAAATTTGCTTTTCCTTTACTGAATTTTGGGTAGAAAATTATCTTCTTCACCATTATGCCTCACATCACATTTCTTTACTGTCCCTAGCTAAGCTGCTAAAGAAGATACATGTGGAATCTGCCCAAATTCTTTTACCTCCAGATGATCTTTTAAATAGCATTCGACATAATTGAGTTCAGGTGGCAGCTGTCAGCGAGATAAATCTTGAATGAGATTAAAATGAATGACAGCACAGCTTGCCAACGTCCCATTGCCCCAGAAAGAAATGAGAAATTAATGGCATCAGCATTGGTGGTGTGACCAACAAAAATACAAATAAGACAAGGAAAGACAATGTTTAAACATGCCATGCATATTTCAGTGATCATAAATCTCTGGCTTCCTTTTGTACCTTTAATATTCCCATACTCCTGGGATCGATCGTGTAGAACCAGAACCGAACAGTACACATTCCGAGGCTTGCTGGGAAGGATTTGGAGGTAGTAACTCTGGCAATGGATCCTTCCTTGGAGCCAGATGAGTTGACGTACAGGAAGTGCTTACCACTACCTTGAAATAGATGAACACAATTTTTTTCAGTGCAATGATAATATCGCATGAGTCGGAATGTATTGCAACCATTAACAGATATCTTTTTATCCTCATACATACACACAATCAAACAGAACTCATTTTCATTTTGGGAGTCATATATCAATAACATTTCATTCTTCTGAGCCAAAAATGTGTCACTATGATCATGTGATTCACAAAATTCCCTTGAGCAAGTGACTCATAAAGTAATCAAATACTGGTTTTGAATATGAAGGTGTATTACTGTTCTCCTAATTTGCTCAAACCTGTCAGATTCCAACAATAAAATACTTCGTATGCTGTGCATACAGCAAGTACAGAGTAGGTATGGGGACTGACTAGTATCGTATCTTATTTTCAGTTGCTCTGATTCCCACACTGGCCAGGGTAGTAGTGAATGGCTATAACTGCAAAGTGAAATGTGATTCTTCGGGTCATTACATTAGTTTTTTCGAGGTAATACACAACTTCTTTTCTTCTCAAATGCATTAGTATGTGAAAGATTTCTGCATTTAAACACAATTGCATTTTTTTCTGTTGCCATTGTCAGAAATTCATCATAGATACCATTCCCCTTTGTGGATAGGTAAAAAATATATATATATGTGTGTGTGTATTTTTTCCTTAAGTTAAATATTTATTTGTAGTCTCATTCAAAACTATTAATGTTTTCTATATATATATTAATATATGTTTAATTATATATAATATGTAAATATAAATATATTTATGTATAAATATGTAAATAGAAATATATATTATATAATTATATATAATGATTATATATATTTAATTATATATAATGTATTATATATAATACTTAATTATATATAATAAATAATATAAATATATATTTAATTATATAATATATAATATATAAATATAAATATATGAACGTATAATATATTTATATGTAGAAAATATATTAATAGTTTTGAATGAGACTACAAATAAATATTTAACTTAAGGAAAAAATACACATATATATTTTTTATATTTATATTATATATTTACACATATATATTTATATTTATATTTATAATAAAATATATAATTAAATATATTTATCTATTATATATTTATCTATCATATATTAATATATAATATATTAAAATATTTTCTACATATATTTATATGTTACCTATGTGTATGTGTATTTTTCCCTTCACTTACCTACTTAATTTTAGTTCAAAATTGAGGCTATTAAAATAATGTATAATTAAAAGTATTCTTGATTTCTTGTGGTATTTTAGTATTGTTATTCAGATACATGTTTTTAAAGCATTATTTGCGAGTTAGTGGTCCAATAGGCTTCTCTTTTGAAGTTTTTCTTTTAAAAAACTTGTTGTCAGGTCAATTGAGTACTCTTCATATAATCAGCATATGTATTAGTTTACCTTTATCTCTCAGCATTTAATTCTTCAGTGCAAGGAATACTCATGTGCTATATCCTTGAATATGTATTAGAATAATCAGCATATGTATTAGTTTACCTTTATCTCCCAGCATTTAATTCTTCAGTGCAAGGAATACTCATGTGCTGTACGCTTGAATACAATTGAAACGGAATACAATTGAAAATTGAAGTGGCTAGAATATATTGCAAAGGAGAATTAGATGACCATGTCACACCACTTAATGGCCTGGATTTTTACCTTTTCATTTTTTTGAAGGACATTTCAACAAAGTGTGGCACATTAGTTACAATTAATGAGCCAATACTGACACATTCTTATTAATTAAATATTGTTCTGGCTATTCTCAGTCTTTTGCCTTTCCATGCAATCTTCAGAATCAGTTTTTTAATATCTGCAAAATAACTTGGGATTGGAATTGCATTGAATTTATACATCATGTTGGGAAGAACTGACATCTACAAACTATTGTCTTACTATCCATGTACATAGAACATCTATGTTTTGGCTTCTTGGAAGAATGATCTCATTATTGCTACATAATGTTATATAATGTTTCTTTTTATCCCTGTAATCTTCCTTGCTCCAAAGTCACCTTTATCTAAATTTCTACATTCTTTTGATTAATGTTAGCATGGTATATGTTTCTCCATGCCTTCACTTTTAATGTGTGTGTATATTAAATGTAGGTTTCTTACTGACAATATATAGTTGGGTCTTGTGTTTGTATCTATTTTGACAAACAGGTGAATTTAGATGATTGGCACTTAAAGTAATTATTCATATAGTTGGAGTAATATTTATTCATCTACCATATTTTTCTCTATTTTGTATTCAATACTCTTATATTCTTAATCTTTGTTTCTTCCCCCACCCCCCTTCTGTTTTTTCTGTCTTCTCTGGCTTTAATTGAATATTTCACGATTTTGTTTTCATCCTCTCTTAACATATCAATTTTACATCTTCTGTTTTTCCATTCTTTTTCTAGGGATTGACTTTGAATTTGCAATATACACTATAACTACCAAACCAAATCCTCTGTCAAATATCATACCATTTTATAAGCAACTTACATAACAACATAACTAACCCATTTCATGGGTAGTACAAGTACTGTAAGACAGTATTTTCAATTATTCCCTGTCACTTCTTATAACATAGTTGGGTATTTCTATTCCCCTAGGCTGGTTAGGTTCCGGGAAAATGTTTTTCTTGAAGGCAGGCCTTGTTAAGAATAGAGCGCTCTAGCAATATTTCAAAATGGCTACTTTTCCCCTTTTCCCTGCTGAAAACTGAGATTTTTCTTTCATCTTTGCTGTGAGAATGTGGGACGGCCCCTGAAGGGAACATTGACCAAAGTGTGTGGGCTGCCAAGGACTGGGTCCCCATCACATTGTTTTCTCTCAAACTTGTCCACATTGAGGCTGCAGCAATCTGTCGGTTACAGTTAGGATTCCTACACCAGTACTTGTTCCCTGAAGAGTTCCCGTTCATGGGCTACTTGCCCAGGTAAGTTGCGATACTCTGTGTCTGGCTGTCTGGCTGTCCAATGTTGGGGGTAGTGGTTTGCCTGTGACCCCAGTTCTCTAATGAATCTAAAAAGAATTGATTTTCAGTTGGTTCACCTTTCCTTCTATAATGATAGGAATGATGCCTTCCAAGCTCCTTACATGCTGGACTGGAAGATGCAAATAACTTGCATCTATTTTTTTTTTAAAAACCTATTTGACAGAAAATATCTCTTTTCACTAACACCCCTTTACAAAGGCTGCCAAAATAAGAAAATTTCCATAAAATTTATTTTTCTAATTAATTAATTTATTTATTTATTGAGACGGAGTCTTGCTCTGTCACCAGGCTGGAGTGCAGTGGCACGATCTCGGCTCACTGCAACCTCTGCCTTCCAGGTTCAAGTGATTCTCCTGCCTCAGACTCCCAAGTAGATGGGACTACAGGTATGTGCCACCAAGCCCAGCTGATTTTTGTATTTTTAGTAGAGATGGGGTTTCACCATGTTGGCCAGGATGGTCTCAATCTCCTGACCTTGTGATCCCCCCGCCTCGGCTTCCCAAAGTGCTGGAATCACAGGTGTGAGCCACCGCGCCTGGCCTAATTTTATTTCAGTAAGATAAGCGGGGAACTTTGAGAATTATTGCAGCAAAATTTTCAGGACAAAAGAGTACACATGAAAACAACTTGAACTATTCCTGTAGCATCGGTAAACTGTTTTCTATCCGCATTGTCCTTTGAAATATATTGTATGTACCACCAAATATTGGGTTAGGAAAACTGAATATAGTATTTAATTTAGCCACAGGAACAAAAAAAGTTTTCTAAGTTTCACATTTTGTTCCCAAAATACTGCTTGTTTGTTTTCTTATTTGGAAAATCACAACACAGGTGGCATGCAAAGCCAGAATACCTAGACAGCACCTGTCAAACCTACTGCGAACAGTGGCTTAGTCATTAAAAACGTGCTTTCTTTAAATCCATGGTATTTTTAATTAAATAAGAACATCTGGATTTCTCTACATTCTGTTGCCTTTTATACACTTGAGAATTTCTAACGCATTTAGACTGCACTTTATCAGACCAACTTTAAAAGATTGTCTTCAGTAAGAAAAATATGGTATAATTCAATGAGCTATAATAACTCTTCATGTACAATAGGGCTTAATTGAAAGTATCGAATATATTCATCCTATATTGGACGTGAATAAATAGCCTTGACTTTGTCCCAAACAGTTAAATAACTAACATATTTGTATAAATTATTTTTATAGTTCAGTTCTCAAATACTATAACATATATAATGATAACTAATGTACTTCCATCTCAGAAGCAGATCCTATTTAATTCAGACTTTAAATATTTCTTTTTCCATTTTGTAGTGTCAACCCAACGTTGAAAGTCAAATATTTAGAGCAGTAGGAAAAGTAGTAATTAGGTTCATTGACACAAATTCAACCAATTTAGCAAAGTTAGGAATTGAATTCTGATTTAAAATCTTGTATTTATGTAAATTTATTCCTCCAATTGCATAAATACATTGAAATTTCACTAATTCAGATATTTCTTTTCAATACTTTTAGTCCAATACTTAATTATAAAAGGCCAATTTTAAGTTTCTACAACAACCTGAATTAAGTCCAACCAAATGCTCCATCCTTTGTAATAAGTTACAGGCTCCTAAAGTAACTCAAGTCACAACATCTTTAGAGTCTCAGTAATTTACTAATAAAGAAAAGTACTTAAAAAACAAAATTGAGATATTTCTTCCAGCCTGGTACCTAACAACATTTCAAGTACTTGAAAAATATTCTAACAACATAGCAGGTACCTGGAAAATTACTGCACACAGGTAGAAACAATAACATATGCATTATTTCTTTCTTAAATAGCCACAGTTATTTTCTAATGGGGTATGTATCTTTTGGGCACTATACAAATTTTCAAACCTTGAAATTGGACTGAACATCACCTCCTTTTGCTATTCCAAATTTTCCCCAGTAAATGTCACTTTTGTGACAGCAACTACTAAAACCAGTTTAGCAAAGGTATGACGTCATAGAAAGAAATGTTATACAATCTAATGTTTGCATTTTAGGGTTATATCATGAAACACAATGTGAAGAAAATTAATTCACTGTGAACGATCATCCACCATTTCACTGCAGGATATTTATTTTGGCACAGGACAATCAATGTCATGTAAGGCCCAGTATCAAAGCTAACCATTCCAATTATTAATTAAGGGACTCTGGGCTGAGTTATCGAAGTATATCCCCACTTAATATCTTCAAATTTGCATACTCAATTTTGCTCTTATAAAATTCCGCAGTTTAACACAAAAGTCAGAAAACTGATTCTTGGCTGAAATATTAATGCATGCCAAGGTATTCTTTTTTTTTTTTTTTTTTTTTTTTTTTTTGAGACGGAGGTTCGCTCTGTCGCCCAGGCTGGAGTGCAGTGGCCAGATCTCAGCTCACTGCAAGCTCTGCCCCCCGGGTTCCCGCCATTCTCCTGCCTCAGCCTCCCGAGTAGCTGGGACTACAGGCGCCCGCCACCTCGCCTGGCTAGTTTTTTGTATTTTTTTTTAGTAGAGACGGGGTTTCACCGTGTTAGCCAGGATGGTCTCAATCTCCTGACCTCGTGATCCACTCGTCTCGGCCTCCCAAAGTGCTGGGATTACAGGCTTGAGCCACCACGCCCGGCCCAAGGTATTCATTTTAAAATTTGAGATGTAAAAATGTACCTGGAAATTTAGAAGACCATTGCGAATTTAATCTTTGGCAATTTTTAATTCTGAAACTCTGGCATATCTAAGTTTGACTTTATAAGAGGGAAAAACTTTTGTGATTTCATATATATACATACATATATATATATAGGAGAATCATAAAGGTGAAAAGTTGCTTAGCTTCTTCAAATTATTAATAGAAATACATGAATTATTCAGAAACTATGTACTGTATCTCCATGTTATAATACCTTACATTGAATTATACTTTCAGAAATAGACTCATTCTTTATCTAGTGAGCTCAGACCAGACCCACTTTCAAACATTTATAACATTTCAGTTGCTTCATTGAGACCTACCTATTTGTATCTAGCAAAATCCTTGGGGAAGGTCAATGTAGCCTCTCGCACAAAGTTCAGAATTTATTAAAGCAGATAATAAAGTTTAAATGTCTGAACTGCCACAACATATTTAGAATTTAATGGTAAATCATTAAACCAACTCGCTTTATTTATATGACTCTATGAAAAGATCAACAACAGTCACAGGACAGGTATTTATAGAAGTAGAATTTTTGTTTATTTGTTTGATTTTGGACTGTTTTACAGCTTACTACTTGCCATTTCAAAAGCTACTTAACTCTTCATATAGTAAGATCAGAATGCATTCAATTAATTTTATAAAATCGATTACACTTTAATTGAATACTACCAGGTGTAGTATTCTGGAATATTGTATTCATTAAATATATCTGAATTTTACCTCTCCCAAACTGACACCAAATATTTTCTAGACACTTTTCATTTAATACTTCACTTTTGCTTGTGTAAATTTATGATTATAAATTCTTAAGATTCCTGGGGCACAGATTTTATATTTTGCGTCTTAATTGGCTACAATTAGTCAATGAATAGAGATTTCCAATTAATATTCAACTTTTACCTTAAAACCTCAAATTCAGCATCAAAGTGTACTATCCTCAAATCACAATACTTAGTATCAGAGTGCCAAATATATATTAGCCAAATTCAGAATCAATCACTATGCTTCATGGACATTTTTTTCACATTGTCGTCAGCAGAGAGTAAAAAATTCTAATTTGTTTTTTAGATGTGATTAGCTACAATCTTGAGATTTTAAAACTGTTTTGTTGAGTCATTCTACTATAAGGTAATTAATTTTACATTTTTCTGTTAAAAAAAAAAGTTGGTACTTTTAAAGGAAAGCTAGCCGGGCTTGGTGGCTCACGCCTACAATCCCAGCACTTTGGGAGGCCCAGGCGGGCAGACTGCCTAGGGTCAGGAGTCCGAGACCAGCCTGACCAACATAGGGAAACCCCATCTCTACTGGAAATACAAAAATAATAATAATAATAATAATTAGCCAGGCATGGTGGTGCATGCCTGTAATCCCAGCTGCTTGGGAGGCTGAGGCAGGAGAATCGCTTGAACCTGGGAGGCAGGAGGTTGCAGTGAGCCGAGATTGCGCCATTGCACTTCAGCCTGGGTGACAAGAGCAAAACTCCATCTCAATATAATAATAATAATAAAATTTAAAAAATAAAGGAAAGGTATGCTTTGACAGCTTCAGTGCCCTAAGAAGAATCATACTTATTGCACTAAAGAAAAACAATAAAAGATAATTTCTCACTTCTAGTGATCTGAATTCTCTCCCTGCTTTAAATTAAGAGTCAATTTTAGACTTTTTCCCCCCTATTTTCCTGTTCATAAAATAAAGCTGGCTAATAGTTTTTAAATAAACTATTTTTTAAAAAATAGTTTTAAGACATCATGCTGTGCATGATGTCTCTTTCAAAATAGCAAAAGCTCCATTCTTCAGAGTCAGATTTATTCAGTCTGCCTCTGCATCCTCTGTAATTTCTGCCTGTCTCTCACTCTCAATAGAAGGGTGTCTAATGACTATCAGGTGAAATGCTCTCAATCTCTTTTGTGCTTTTATTTTCTTCCCTCAGATTTTCAACGTGTATCTGCAATTTTTTTTTTTCTCACTCTGTCTCCCAGGCTGCAGTGCAGTGGCACAATCTCTGCTCACTGCAACCTCCGCCTCCCGGGTTCAAGTGATTCTCATGCCTCAGCCTCCCAAGTAGCTGGGACTACAGGCACACACCACAACACCCAGCTAATTTTTTGTATTTTTAGTAGAGACAGGGTTTCACCATGTTGGCCAGGCTGGTCTCGAACTCCTGACCTCAGGTGATCCACCCACCTTGGCCTCACAAAATGCTGGAATTACAGGCGTGAGTCACTGCACCTGGCTAACATCTGCAATTTTTAAAGGCTGTGAAATGTAAATATGGCCAGCGAGAGAACGAAGTTTCCTCAAAGTTGTCAGAATGGAAAATATAGATGCAGTGTTTCTGTAGGCGAATGAATTTTTCTCATAGCATTTGATAAAAATGTCTGCTGTTACATTATTTTGATTTGCTTTTTAAAGAGTGATACGATGACTATTTCCTTTAAATGTCATAAATTGTATTTCGTTCCAATAAGTTATGCTTTAGGAATTAATCTCCTTTGAGACTAATTATTGCCTCTTTAAATAAAAACACTTTTTTTTTTTACCAGAATGTCTTATTTTAATGCTATTAACTGTTATCAAAATCAATATTATAAACTCCCCCCTCCACCCTGCCCCCCACAGTATGCATTAATCTGATACAAAAAGGAAGCTTCTGGTTGTGGCATGCCAACACAAGGTAGAGTCATCTTATTCTGAAAGCTCCTAATATACTTAGCAGCAAGAATACCTCAATCACAGGAAGATGAAATACAAGTGAAATTGGTTGCCATTTCCTGTAAGTTACAGCTAGAGACAAGGGATTCTGAATCTCCACATCCTCATATTCAAAGAACCCTGAAAAACCTCTTTATGAGACATTTATTTCTCAAGATGCCTTTGGAAACATGAATTCACTTAATAACATTTCTGTAACTTTATTTTCCAAACTGAGATTACAAGTAAAACTTGTAATGGTCATGCAGGAAGGCAAAACTAATAAAATAAATGACAGATGCTTTTATTTAGGTAAAATGATAAGTGGTCACTATTATAAAAGAGCTTTGACTACATTTAAATTTCAGATATATTTTACCTGGAGGAGTGTGGAAAGCAAGTAAGAACAGAAGAATAGTTATTTTCATTAAAACTGGGAAATATATTATCACATTATTTTAATGAATATGTAATGGGCAGAACTGTAGGCAGGATTTTCCACTGGTTAAGTCTGAAGGCATCGGAGCGCTAGACTTTGATTTGCATCCTGACTCTACCACTTATTAGGTATGTGACCTTGGGTAACCTACTTAAATTCTCTAGGACTCTGAAGCAATAAGAGATAATTATAGTATATACTTCAGCCTCATGGGGTTGTGGTAAAAATTAAATGATCTACGACATGTAAAGTACTTAGAACATAGTTGCAAATTAAGGCTACTCTCCTGAGAAATTTAGAGAACAGCTATAAAGATGATTCTATCAGTGGAAATAAGACAACTAATTGCAAGTTATTGATTGAATAACTACTATAGACAAGGTAGCATGTCTTTCATTTGGATGTAGACTGATGTACAAGATAAGATTGGTAAAATACGAAACAAATCCAAAAGAATCTTACAATACAAGATAATAATATGCATTGTTTTAAAGGCAAGCTCTGAGTCAAACTGCCTGAGTTAAAAGCCACATGCTGATACTTACAAGCTTTGTGACTTTGGGAAAATTTCTCAATCCCTACTATGTCTCATATTTATCATCTATCAAAAGAGGATAATAATAATAATTTACAGCTCATTCGGATTACTGGGATCATATAATATCAAATATTGATGTAGATCATAAATGCTACATAGTTCAACCAATAAAAGATGGCTTAAATTTGGTGGAGGAGGAAAAACTTCATAAAAGGTGTGTACTAATGGGGGACGACCACCGAAAGACAGGCCATCTTGCAGTCCTTACTTAAGAAGAAGCTTCCAAGGAAACTCAACTATCGTAAGGAAGACAAAGACAAGGATACCAGAGGAAATGTTACCTTCTGACACCTACTGCTATAACAAACAGTAAATACAATCTTAGTCCTAAGGCAGATAAACATAAAAATCTCACACTCATGTCCTTTAAATCTCAGTTTCTTTTACCCAGTATATAGTGTCTACTATCAGCCAAAAATTACAAATCATACCAAAACAATGATACTATGAAGTGTTGATATTAATAAAACCCAGAGTACTTTTGAGGTACAAGAACTCAGTTTGTAAAAGAAGAACATAAGATTTAGAATGAAAAATACAATTCGGAGGAGAATGCAGAGAGTCCTTGATGCTAAACTGAAAGGCAACGAAGAGCCTCTGATCATTTGGAGGACCAGGAGTCACCAATTATAAATATTAATCTTGCATCAGTGTGAAGAGTGGCCTTGTACAGAAGAATACTTGCATTGTAAATGAGCAGTCTTGACATCTACAATAGCCCAGAAGTGAGTATGGATGACAGATGTGAAAATGCAAAGATATGAAAACATATAATCAGCTGAGAAAGAGAGCTGACAGAATTTGAAATCAAGAGAGAATTAACAGTGTTAACAATGATGATGACAATAACAGAAATACTAGGGTCATGAGAAGAAGATGCTTTCTGCAAGGAAGGCAAGTTTACATTTGAATATGTGACTTGGAGATATGAACAATTACCTAGTGTGCAAATGATAGTATGGAACTCAAATGTGGAAATAAGTGATTGATTAGTGGTATTAAATACATATAATAGCAAGAATCAGGTTGTTACAATTTAAAAAACTGTAAAAGTCCTTGAAGAGAACTAGAATATATTCAAGAGGACAGAGACTGCATTTTGTAAAATATCTTTACACTATTTAGATCAATGACCAAGAATGAGTGACCAATGATTATTAGTTGCAGAAATAATATTTTGCAGAAGACAGATTGAAGGACACCAAGGAAGGTGTGGATAGTGAGGGGGGGGATACAAAGTACATGAGCAATGGTTATTTTTATATATATATATATTTATATTATTTATTACATATACATTATTTAATATATATATCAAAACAATAATCATTAGAAGAGAATCTAGACTAAGTTTATTTCATTTTTTCTTTTTTGATTAAGGTCAAAGAGAACTATGATGCTTGAAGACAAAAAGTATGATATGCTGATAGAGTAACAGTTTAAGGACAGTCAATGAAATAAATTCAAGGAAGTAAGATTTTGGGAAGATAGAAATGGTTAAGTTTAGTGGTTTATTATTTTACTGGGAAATAGAGTCTAAATAAATATATATTTAGGAGATTGTTTTTGGAGAAATTACAGTTTCTACATGCTTATAAAATGATGAAGTAATTTATCTGAAAAGTTTTCAGATTACATATTCACAGTTTAATCATGCCCTCCAAGATTCCAAATGAATTGATTCACTCACATATTTTTCACTCAATATCATCTCACGGCATTTTGGCATAAACAAAAAATGCAAGCAAGCAAGCATCATTTGGGTCCTGCTTGAAACAGTTGTTAAGTATTCTTGGAAATATTTTAAATAAATACAGACAAATATACCAAAGAATATTTGATTGGGTATCTGATTCAGATGGTACATGTGGATGAATAGAAGGGGTTCATATTTTCAGACCAGCATTGCTTTTTGGCAGCAAAATGAAAGTTACTGTTTATTTGATGCGGTGAATATTTGAAGAAATATTGAGCAGCTATAGATAATCAGGGTTTGTTCTTGTTGTCTAATATCACTAAGGTAAAAAACCTGTCTCAGAGAAAAATAAACAGGAAGGACGCTAACCTAAACACTCACTATGGTTTCATAGAGAAACACTTATATTCTAATTATGGTTAACTAGCAAACAATGGCTACCATTTATTCCTTTCCACAGAAAATTTTTAAGAAAACTAAATCTGCAAGACACATTTTGAGGCTTATCAGCCAACAAAGTCACCTGGATTTATTTTTTGATGGTATTGTATGTATGGAGTGGAACACTTGTATTTCTAAAAAGTGAAACAAGACAAGGAGAAAGTAGAAATGATACTGATATGTAGGAAGAAAACAGCAACTAGAGTAAGAAGAATAGAAAAAAACATACTTACTTGTTTTGAGTCACTTGGTATAGACAAAATGCAATGACAAAGATGATATCAATTGCAGCATTTTTTTTTTTATAGAAAACAAACCATCAATTACTAACCATTTTTATGTCATCAGTTTTACACATTTTGGGATGTTCTGAGAAATCCACATTAAAGGGCAGTGGTCTAAAATTCTCTTTTTTAGTTGTGTCTCCACGAGGCTTTGGTATCAGGATGATACTGGCCTCATAAAATGAGTTAGGCAGGATTTCCTCTTTTTCTATTGATTGGAATAGTTTCAGAAATAATAGTACCAGCTCCTCCTTGTACCTCTGGTAGAATTTGGCTGTGAATCTCTCTGGTCCTGGACCTTTTTTTGGTTGGTAGGCTATTAATTATTGCCTCAATTTCAGAGCCTGTTATTGGTCTATTCAGGGATTCAACTTCTTCCTAGTTTAGTCTTGGGAGAGTGTATGTGTCCAGGAATTTATCCATTTCTTCTAGGTTTTCTAGCTTATTTGTGTAGGGGTGTTTATAGTATTCTCTGATGGTAGTTTGTATTTCTGTGGGATTGGTGGTGATATCCCCTTTATCATTTTTTATTGTGTCTATTTGATTCTTCTCTCTTTTCTTCTTTATCAGTCCTGCTAGCAGTCTATCAATTTTGTTGTTCTTTTCAAAGAACCAGTTCCCAGATTCATTGATTTTTTGAAGGGATTTTTGTGTCTCTATCTCCTTCAGTTCTGCTCTGATCTTAGTTACTTCTTGCCTTCTGCTAGCTTTTGAATGTGTTTGCTCTTCCTTCTCTAGTTCTTTTAATTGTGATGTGGCAATTTTAGATCTTTCCTGCTTTCTCTCGTGGGCATTTAGAGTATAAATTTCCCTCTACAAACTGCTTTAAATGTGCCCCACAGATTCTGGTATGCTGTATCTTTGTTCTCATTGGTTTCAAATAACATCTTTACTTCTGCCTTCATTTTGTTATGTACCCAGTAGTCATTCAGGAGCAGGTTGTTCAGTTTCCATGTAGTTGAGTGGTTTTGAGTGAGTTTCTTAATCCTGAGTTCTAGTTTGATTGCACTGTGGTCTGAGAGACAGTTTGTTATAATTTCTGTTTTTCACATTTGCTGAGGAGTGCTTTTAGACCAATATTCCTGATAAACATCGATGCAAAAATCCTCAATAAAATACTGGTAAACTGAATCTAGCAGCACATCAAAAAGCTTATCCACCATGATCAAGTGGGCTTCATCCCTGGGATGCAAGGCTGGTTCAACATATGCAAATCAATAAACGGAATCCAGCATATAAACAGAACCAAAGACAAAAACCACATGATTATCTCAACAGATGCAGAAAAGGCCTTTGACAAAATTCAACAGCCCTTCATGCTAAAAATTCTCAATAAATTCGGTATTGATGGAATATATCTCAAAATAATAAAAGCTATTTATGACAAACCCACAGCCAATATCATACTGAATAGGCAAAAACTGGAAGCATTCCCTTTGAAAACTGGCACAAGACAGGGATGCCCTCTCTTACCACTCCTATTCAACATAGTGTTGGAAGTTCTGACCAGGGCAATCAGGCAGGAGAAAGAAATAAAGGGTATTCAATTAGGAAAAGAGGATGCCAAGTTGTCCCTGTTTGCAGATGACATGATTGTATATTTAGAAAACCCCATCATCTCAGCCCAAAATATCCTTCAGCTGATAAGCAACTTCAGCAAAGTCTGAGGATACAAAAACAATGTGTAAAAATCACAAGCATTCCTACACACCAATAACAGACAAACAGAGAGCCAAATCACGAGTGAACTCCCATTCACAATTGTTTCTAAGAGAATAAAATACCTAGGAATCCAACTTACAAGGGATGTGAAGGACCTCTTCAAGGAGAACTACAAACCACTGCTCAGTGAAATAAAAGTGGACATAAACAAATGGAAGAACATTCCATGCTCACAGATAGGAAGAATCAATATCGTGAAAATGGCCATACTGCCCAAGGTAATTTATAGATTCAATGCCATCCCCTTAAGCTACCAATGACTTTCTTCACAGAATTGGAAAAAACTCCTTCAGAGTTCATATGGAACCAAAAAAGAACCCATATTGCCAAGACAATCCTAAGCCAAAAGAAGAAAGCTGGAGGCATCACACTACCTGACTTTAAACTATACTACAAGGCTACAGTAACCAAAACAGCATGGTACTGGTACCAAAACAGAGATATAGACCAATGGAACAGAACAGAGCCCTCAGAAATAATACCACACATCTACAACCATTTGATCGTTGACAAATCTGACAAAAACAAGAAATGGGGAAAAGATTCCCTATTTAATAAATGGTGCTGGGAAAACTGGCTAGCCATATGTAGAAAGCTGAAACTGGATCCCTTCCTTACACCTTATATGAAAATTAATTCAAGATGGATTAGAGACTTAAATGTTAGACCTAAAACCATAAAAACCCTAGAAGAAAACCTAGGGAATACCATTCAGGACATAGGCATGGGCAAGGACTTCAGGTCTAAAACACCAAAAGCAATGGCAACAAAAGCCAAAAACTGACAAATGGGATCTAATTAAACTAAAAGAGCTTCTGCACAGCAAAAGAAACTACCATCAGGGTGAACAGGCAACCTACAGAATGGGAGAAAATTTTTGCAATCTACTCATCTGACAAAGGGCTAATATCCAGAACCTACAAAGAACTCAAACAAATTTACAAGAAAAAAACAAACAACCCCATCAAAAAGTGGGCGGATATGAACAGACACTTCTCAAAAGATGACATTTATGCAGCCAACAGACACATGTAAAAATGCTCATCACCACTGGCCATCAGAGAAATGCAAATCAAAACCACAATGAGATACTATCTCACACCAGTTAGAATGGCAATCATTAAAAAGTCAGGAAACAACAGGTGCTGGAGAGGATGTGGAGAAATAGGAACACTTTTACACTGCTGGTGGGACTGTAAACTAGTTAAACCATTGTGGAAGACAGTGTGGTGATTCCTCAAGGATCTAGAACTGGAAATACCATTTGACTCAGCCATCCCATTAGTGGGTACATACCCAAAAGATTATAAATCATGCTGCTATAAAGACACATGCACACATATGTTTATTGTGGCACTATTCACAATAGCAAAGACTTGAAACCAATCCAAATATCCATCAATGACAGACTGAATTAAGAAAATGTGGCACATATACACCATGGAATACTATGCAGCCATAAAAAAGGATGAGTTCGTGTCCTTTGTAGGGAAGTGGATGCAGCTGCAAACCATAATTCTCAGCAAAGTAACGCAAGAACAGAAAACCAAACACCGCATGTTCTCACTCATAGGTGGGAATTGAACAATGAGAACACTTGGACTCAGGGTGGGGAACATCACACACTGGGGCCTATTGTGGGGTGTGGGGAGGGGTGAGGGATAGCATTAAGAAATATACCTAATATAAATGATGAGTTAATGGGTGCAGCACACCAACATGGCACATGTATACATATGTAACAAATCTGCACATTGTGCACATATACCCTAGAACTTAAAGTATAACTTTAAAAAAAATTTTAAAAAAAGGACAGTGGTTACAAATACAGGCTTTTGCTTTAGATACACACGAGTTTCAGTGCTAAGTTCAATAAGTGCCTTCTGTGTAGCTGGGGCAAAGTTAGTAACCCTTTCGGCGCATCAATTTCCTCTTCCGTGAAAGACTCAAGGTTGTTGTGAGGATTAAATGAAAAAGCCTGTTCAGAGCCAAGTGCACGGTGATTGACACTCAGTGAATAGTAGCTACAAAGAGTCACATCAGTTTTGACAACAAGACATGTTCTATTTAGGTGGACATAACAATGATCTACCTTTAGTTATATGTTATTCCTTTAAAAAGAGGTAAACAATAGCATCTGTAAGAACCCCTCTTCATTTGCTTTGTGTGGAAGTAGACCGTTTAATAGTCTTTTGTTCCAAACTAAATAAAAGTATTTACTTAATTATTGAACAAATATAATATTTAGAAAATATCAGAACCAGTTTTTTGTTGTTCGTTTGAGAAGGCACCTTGCTCTGTTGCCCTGGCTAGAGTGCAGTGGCGTGATAACAGCTCATTGCAGCTTCAACCTCCTGTGCTCAAGTAATCTTCTCACTTCAGCTTCCCAAGTAGCTGGGACTACAGATACACACCTGGCTACCTTATTAAAAAAATTGTAGCAACAGGGTCACACGATGTCTCCCAGGTTGGTCTCAAACTCCTGGGCTCAAGTAGTCCTCCTGCCTCCTGCGATGGCCTCCCAAAGTGGTAGGATTACAAGTGTAAGCCTCTGTGCCCACCTATAACCAAATTATTTTTAAAAGATGATACTAAAGATTTTTCAAAGTATATAATGAGTATAGGAAATATTAGTAATATTAGTAACTATTCATTTTATACTAATAGTTGTCATCTTCCTTGATAAAATCTCCTTTCACCTCATGCTTATATGTTCTGGTGGCATAATAGAAGAAAAGTCAAAGGAAAAGGAAAAATAGGAGGCAACAATAGAAGAAAATGAGAAAAAAACCAATATTCATAGTGTAGATAAATGCTATTATGCAAAACTTTACTATGCTGAAGAAAAATGTTGACAATAAAAAAATTAGAATAAGTATATAGATTTTTAAAGTAATGGTAAACATGAAGGGGATATTTCTAGAGCAGCCAAAGAAAAGAGACAAAAAGAGAGAAAGCTTTTAAAATAACTCGAGATACATTCATACATCATTAAAAAGTGAGATCTTGCATTACATACACCAAACAACATTATAGGAATAATGCTGTCTAATTCACTGTAAAAGTAAAACAACTAAAGCAAATCAACCTTATGATTAGTGTTGCACTGTCAGTGCCGATGGTCATAATTATCATAGTGGTTGTGAGTGATTCATGCATGGCAATTGCCACTAAAATTGAAACTAATTATGTAGTAAGTCAAAGTTTGTTCCATTTAGGAAGTTTCAGAACATGACTGTTGGTAAAACAACTAAACATTTTATTAAGAAAAGTACGTTTCTGCTGACAAAGATAATTGCATTTTAGTATGTATGAAAAAATTGTTCACACCATTACCTGAAAATGCAGAGCCTGTAACAATTAATACAAAATTTGGAAATAGAGATCTGGATGATTTTGTATAATTAATTATGAAGGAAACATATGTCATTATAGAGATGTTATTGCACTATCATAAATACTATCTCACAGGTCAGTAGAGACTCTGTAATTTCAAAAAATAATAAAATATCAACTTTGACATTATACAAGAAAAAGAAAAACATATAAAAGATAAAGAAAATATAAAATTAAGAAAGTCATTGGTTTTTCTCTATGGAAATTATAAAACAGAAATGATAATATTTGCACAATAACTCAGAAGACAGTTATTTATGGACATTGAAATTGCTGATATATTCAGATTGCCATGTAAATGTTGTTAAATTAAATTAGCAGGAGGCCATTAGCCTGAGGTTGTCTCTTTGAGTTTCTGCAAAACAAACTACAACCTAACTTAGTATGTACACAAACTATAATAAAACTTAGGAGTATAACAAACAATAGAGCTTCAGCTAGTCATAGGCAGGCAACTAATCACAACATTCCGAAATAAGGCAGATGCCTAGCAGTATAGCCAATCAGGGGATTCCCTAAAGCGCTTCTGTGTTTCACTCATAAAAACTTGCTCAAACTCAGGCAGAGCTCTCTGAACCTTTTCTGGTTCTGAGTGCTACCTGATTTATAAATCATTTCTGCAAAAATAACTCTGCTAAATTTAATTTGTCTAAATTAACAGTTCGGTGTCAGAAGTGGGATGTGGAGGAAACCTCCCACGACCCTCAGAAGGGCCAAGTGACTAAGCAAAGGTACTTGCTGCGTCCATTATGTCCATTGCTCTCTTGCAACAAGTAAAGGTTGTGGGTGAGTTGTCTCTTAGATTTGAGCTCCTCAAATTTGTGTTTTGAGCTCCCTGATTTTATTTGAACAATTATTTGATATGACTGTGCCCAGGCTCATATTGAACCTCACAATAAAACTAGACTGGATCCAATAGCTAAGGTTACTATCTAAAATTGTAGGTTCATCTGTGTCCAAGGTATCTAGAACTCCCCCATCTAGAACACCAGCTGATTTCATATATAAGAACTATGGACCTAGAATCTTTGTTTTTGTACAGAAATGGGTAAACTTTACCAAAGGTAACTTAGAGTTACATTGGCTACAGTGAGAAAACTCTTTAGAAAAGTCATGATGCATGTCTTTGTATCTATGGGACTAAGAGGTCCACCTTGTGTGTATTTTAAAACCCAAACTGAGAGATTTCAAACTAGAACCTTGTGCCCTGAGATTTCTGCCTTTACTGTAAACTGCCAGGCTATTGGAAAAGAAATTGCCCATATTTTCACCAGCCATCGGATGAATGCACTCACATTGGCCTGGAATGTTTCCCTACTAGAAAAAGTACTTAAGGGCTTGACTCCCAGGACAATAACCAACCAATCCCTCAGATTAAAAAAAGCATATTTCTGTGGTGCGAGTTTCAAGTCAAGCCCCCAAAAGTCTATAGTTTTAATCTATCGAATTGATATTTGTATCTTTTCAGAAAAACGTTTGTCAGAATTAATTGTTTTTTTCTATTCAATCCTGCTTCACCCAGTGGAATTACTCAGTCAACTAAAAAGCCTTACTTTTGTTTTAAGTACTTGCCATGGCCATCTTGTCTTAACTGGGCTTTTAGCTATGCCATTCTTTCTTGGTTTAGGCAGACTACAGTATTTAAGCCATTCTTTCTTGATTTAGGCAGACTACAGTATTTAAGCCTAAAATTTAAGCTCTGTGACTTTAAAATTTAACCCTGACTTCTGTAGGACCTCATAGATATCATTTTAAAATGCAAGAATAGAGAAAATGATAATGATGAAGGAGAAAGAGAAGAGGGAGGAGAAGAAGGGGAAGGAGAAGAGGAAGAACAAAGAAGGAAGAGGAAGGGAGGGAGGGAGGAGATGAGGAAGAAGAAGAGTGGTAGGAGGAAGAAGAGTAGGAGGAGGAAAAAGAAGAGGAGGAGGAGGAGGAGGAGGAGGAGGAGATATTTGAAAATTGAACAAATGAAAAAATCTTAAAAGTTTTCCCACAAATATTAGTAGAATATTTAGTCATCTAGGAAAGCAATCTTGTTCCATGTATAAAAAAAAGAATTTGACTCCTGATCTTTAATAAATTAGTGAGTTTCATATTATTGTACCTGAAACATGGTTTAACTTTTCAAATAAAAGCTATAAGAAAGGTTTCTGTCTGTCTATATATTTTTGTCTAATTGTCTGTATGTTATGTATGTGTGATATTTTTCTACCACCTTACAGGATTGCCAAAATCAAATTGTAAAAGAGCTCTGTAAAATTGGCTTAAAAAAATGAGCACTTGCGTAAATTAGATATTCCTTAAACTCTTAGAAAGAAACTAACGCAAATTATTTTCAAATTTACATGATCTGGGATACTCTTTGGTAAATAAAAGTTAATTAAAGTCTGTGAGTTTGATTAAAGCAGGTACATCTCCAGATTTTTCAACACTAGATATAATTTAGATGCACAACTTTTTCTACCTAGGTTTATTAGTAAAACATGCTTATGTTATCTCTATATTAAAAAAATTGTCAGCAAGGAAAATAACTTACGATGCTGGCTAGTTGTTTAATGTCTCATCTTCATAAGCAATTCAAGCATAATCATAAAAACAAGTGAATTAAATAGATGTAAGTAATCTAAAATTCCCAGGAGAATGATGTCCTTCCTATACTAGCTGGTTTTAACGTTCTTTTATCATCAAGAAGAGAAAGTTGGCCGGGCGCGGTGGCTCACGCCTGTAATCCCAGCATTTTGGGAGGCCGAGGCGGGCAGATCACGAGGTCAGGAGATTGAGACCATCTGGCTAACACGGTTAAACTCCATCTTTACTAAAAAAATAAATAAATAAATTAGCCAGGCATGGTGACAGACGCCTGTAGTGCCAGCTACTCGGGAGGCTGAGGCAGGAGAATGGCGTGAACCCGGGAGGCGGAGCTTGCAGTGAGCCGAGATCGCGCCACCGCACTCCAGCCTGGGCGACAGAGCGAGACTCCGTTCCCGCCCCGGCATCCCCGCCCCGCCGGGGAAAAAAAAAAAAAAAAAAGAGGAAGTTGAGGCTAAATCTGTACAAATAACCACTTAAAGTGACCTACTAAAAAAAAAACTCTGTAAGGACAGAGATAAAATGTTGCCTCTTCTATAGTTTCTCATTACAGAGACCAAAGGTAGTTTAAACTGTTAGTACACATGTTCTGTCATACCAAAAAAAAAAGTGTACTATGAAAAAGCACATGTTTCTAGAAATTATGATTCATGGATTTGCCAATCTACAGAAAGCTGGTGTGATATACCTCAGTTGCTTGCTTCCTTCCTAGTGTTCCCTGTAAATTAAGGTCACTAAGAGTTCATTATTTGAATTCATACATATAACTAAAATTACTAGAAATAATGAGAAAAACCATTCTAAGTTCAAATATATAAAGATGGCAAGCTATGTTTTTGGTAAGAAAAGCTATAAAGTATAAAGCTGTGTTTTTGTTGTTTGTTAAATAAAAAAACACATATATTTCTTTGTCCTAAAGCATAAGAAATGGCTGTTTCAAAATGGGAAATAGAAAAAGTATAAAACAAAAACTGAATGGATGTAAGGGTGTTGTAGAAGGAATGGACAGATACTTTATGTGTGATCAAACTGGCCGCAATTAGTAGGGAATCATTTTTAAGTCTTCTAAAAAATTAAGGTTTTATATCAAAAGTATGCTGATACAAAACAAGAATTTGATTCTCTGTGTTAAAACAACAAGGTTTACTTGGAGTCTTGGTCTGCTTTTAGTAGAAAATTGTGAAAGGCTTTCCTTTTAGATAATTGACCTAGGAAACAAATATTCTGTATTTTATCAAGATAATTTCCAATGCTTCATGCAGTCTGTAAAGGATCTTTCATTTCTTAAGAAAAGTGAGTTCTGTTTACTAAATGAACTACGGTTTTTCTTTCCTATAACTATGTACCTTTCTGCATTTGTCTTTAAATATTTTAATTATTACTCTAGCTAAATGAGTAAGCATTGTTTCACAGTGCCGTGTAATCCTATTTTAATCAAGTATTTAAAACCTCTTATTTTTCACGACTTCCCAAAATCAAAGTCTAAATTAGGATCTTTTGACTTTGAACTAACTTAGGGAGTTTTCTCACAGGCCATAGAAATATCTCAAAATAATTTTTTTCTTTCTTTCTCTTTATTTAAAGAGAGGTGTAACACTAATTAGGCTTATCTAACATGTTAAATGGCATGGGAAACACTGTCAAATTAGTGATACTAAACCTTATTAATGTGATACTAAACACATATTAATAACATATCATGTAATATAACAGGTTTCTGATAACTGTAAGATCCCACTATTTGACTAGATAAGAATTCCCAGAATTTTAATGTAGAAACTGATTGGCACCTAAATTGCTAACCCAACATCAAGTAGAAGAAGAATTAATTTGAATGCCAAGGAAATATTGTTGCAGATTTTCGTGGTAAGTCAGCCAATACTGAAATTGTTAAGATACTGTGTTAATTTTGCATTGCTATAAATGAGTACCTTAGGTTGGACAATTTATTAAAAAAAAAAAAAAAAAGATTTATTTGACTCATGGTTCTGCAGGCTGTATAAGCATGGCACCAGTATCTGCTTGGCTTCTGGTGAGGCCTCACGAAGCTTATAGTCATGACAGAAGGAGAAAGGGGACCTGCTGTATCACATAGTGAGAAAGGAAGCAAGAGAGTGAAGGGGGAGGTCCCAGATACATTTTACCAATGAGCTCTCATATGGACTCATTACCAGAGGTGGAGCACCATGCCATTCATGAGGAATCCATCCTCATGACCCAAACAGCTGTCACTAGGTTCCATCTCCAACACTGGGGATTACATTTTAACATGAGATTTGGAGGGGACAAACATATAAACCACATCATATATGCAATTTAAGTGAACACAGTAAGATTGACCCAAGTCAAATTATCTGTGACAACCTATTTAATAAACAGTGCTATATACCTGAAATGAAGAAACAAATGTGTTATTTAAAAGTAAATTCAATGTTAAATGTACACCCATGGAGGACCCAGATGACTACTTGGTCCTTCCTGAGTCCTTAAATCTTCCATTATTTAAAACTATGCACTCCACGAATCATTATGGAAATTTCAAAATGACTTAAATTATGAAAAAAAATCGGAGTGACTAGCCTAAAATTGCTAAAATGATTTGTAAGCATTTTTTGGCTTGTCAAACCCATAATTCTGGGAACACAATCAACTCTTTAGGTGTTACATTTCTACCAATAAACCATTTAAACTTTTACAAATGGATTTCACTCAATTGCCACCTATCCCATTGAAGGAATATCAATGTGTTCTTGTAGTTTGTATGTTTCCTGGTTGGACAGAAGCTTTCCTGTATGGGAAGGTCAATGCTATGACAGTAACTAAGAGATCATTATAAATGTTTTTCTTTTATGGGGTATTCCTGTATTTCCAGTGATGGAGGCACTCATTTCAATGGGCAGATCATCAAACAGTTAAATAAGATATTACAAACACAATGGCATTATGCAAAATTAACTGAATAGACTGGATTGCCTTGGGCAAATGTATTACTGCTGTCCTTGATGGAAATAAGATCCACTCCCCCTGGAAAACACCAATTATGAAATCTTATAAAATAGTCACTGGAAGGCCTTTACCCATAATAATAGAGCTGTCTGTACCTCCCGTTCTTATAAATGACTAAATATTGCCAAGCTTTAATGTGTTATGCCAGAGTATATGTTTACCATGTAAAAAAAAAAAGCCCTTTGTGACCCACCAACTGATGATAACCAAATTTTTCATGATCCAGGACACAGAGAATGGGTCTATTGGAAATGACACCAGGGAAAGACTGTCCCTTAGCCCCACTGGAAGGAATGATACCAAGCTCTTTTAAGCAGTCATACTGCAGCAAAACTTTATAACCTTCAGTCTCGGCTCCACATCTCTCAACTCAAGAGGACTCCTCCAAGACTGCACATCTTCTGGAGACCTCAAGGTAAAACTGACCAAGGAGATTTTTCTTCAGAAGAAGATGACATCCTAGATGTGGCCAATTTTCCCAAAACAAGGATCAAAACTTCTCCCCGCTCTCATTATGAAAACTTTGTCTTTTTTATTTTTTCTCTGTGTTTCTTTTCTGTTTACAAATGGTAAGATAATGCCAAAATCCAGATTTCACAGTTGATAACTTCTGTAGAAAACCTAACTGCATGTTGACTATGTCATGTTAAACCAGTATCCCTACATGATCTTAGAGATCCTCCATTTCACACTAAAACAAAATTTACTGATATTCCAAATGTGACCATTTTTGCATATTGTAGATTTGGTTCTTCTATAGGGTTAAACTTTTAGATTCACATATTCATATTCCTTGTTTAAAGCTACCAGTAGCCAAAACATATAGTGAGGGTTTTGCAGTTAATTCTGCCAGAAATTAAATAAGAACAACAAAAGATAGTTTGACATTTTGTAGACAAATATATACCCTAATTGTTGATGGCCTCTAACCATGCAATGATTTGATAATAAAGTCCTGGATAAATTTTACTAGTGCTTTCCTACTAGTGACCCTTAAATCACAAGACATCTTAAAGGGAACTGTCGCTGTGGCCCTTGAAGATATATTTTTATTTGTAGAGAATTTAAAAATCAGCCATATGCATAGAAATTCCATGTTTCAAAAAGTGGCTAATCTGGGTTAAGGATTTTAATGGCACCACTCACTCCACAATCAATTGGAAACTGATAATTGATCTATACATTTCATTTTTCACTGTAAAATAAATAAGATTTTTCTAGCAGGTGTTAATAGCTGTAAATGAGCATCTTTGGGTAGAACACTCCTTTCCTGGCTGGGCATAAATATAATAAAGTTATGGTTAGAAATCAGTCTCAAATATTAACTGATAGAGCTGACTATACTGCAAACACTATGACTGCCTAGTACATTTCTTTAAGTTCTCTTGATAACGTTGTTTTAGATAGCAAGATTGCTTTGGACTACCTGTTGGCTGAACAGCAGGGAGTATCTGCAATAGCTAACACCTCTTGCTGCACATGGATACATACATCTGGTATAGAAACTAATTTGCAAGAATTCAACAAACAAGCTATTTGGTTAAAACAAGCAGATTTCTCTTCTGGTTTATTTTTTGATTTATGTGATTTTAATTCATTTGATTTACAGGGCTCCTGCTATGGAGTAAACTTCAGTGTCTTGGTATTATTCTTCTGATAGTCATCATAGTAGTCTCCCTGGTACACTGTATTCTCTCAAGAGCCTTAAATGCTTGTGTGTAGCCATTCACTGTGTATCAAACGGTCTTACTTTGGTTAGAACCACAAAAGCACAAAGAGAACGTAATCATTTAGCTGACTCGATGTTGTACCTAGTGAGTTCTATACTGAGACCAAAAATGTCCACTATGATGGTGATAAACAGTAGCATCAGTGCCCAAGGTTTGCATCAATCTCTCAAGATTGAGAGGCTGACCAGAAAAGGGAATTGTCAAAGTAAATAAGCAAGAGGCCATTGCCCTGAAGTCTTCTTTGTACTTTGAGTTCCTAGATGACCAACTGCAACCTAACTAGTACAGAAATAAACCAAAACTAAATTTAGGAGTATAACAGACAAATTTCAGCCAATGAGTCGCAGCCAACTCATCACACCATGCCCAAATGAGGCAGATGCCTAGCTCTAGTCAATCAGATAATTTCCCTACTTTGCTTCTGTTTTTGGCTCATAAAAGCTTGTTGCTCACACTGAAAGGTGGAGCTCTCTGAACCACTTTTGGTTCTGAGTGCTGCCCAATTCATGAATTATTCATTGTGCAAATAAACTCTGCAAAATATAATTTCTCTAACATTCTTCTTTTAATAATGTTTAATTATTAGGATACACTTTGTTAATATACATAATGTAATATAAAGATAATAGACTAGGCTAAATTGTTACAATTATACCACTTTGCTTTTCATTGTTCTGTTTTTCTCCAAAGTACTTTTGGCTTAAAGTGAATTGGATGTCAAATAGACCATCTTTGCCACTTCTTGCTGCAAGTGTGTAAATTTATAAGTAAAAGACTACTCATCTTCAAAGTTATATAGGGACAGCTTTTTTCAATATTTCTCTAGTCAATTCCAGTGTTTCATTCACTCAGTAGACAAGAAAGCCTTCTCTACCTATGCAGTGTAGTATTAAACAGGGTTGCCAATGAAAACAATGTGAGCCACATATGTAGTTTTAGCATATTTAGTAGCCACATTTTATGAAGTAAAAAAGGTAAGTTTGTAGTAATAATTTATTTAATCTAATATATCCAAAATGTTATAATTTTAACATATACTCAATATACAACTTACTAGTACAATATTTTATATTCTTCGTTTGTTACCACATATTTGAAATCCAGTTTGTAATTTACACATAGAGCACATCTCAATTTTTACTGGCCACATTTCAAGGGCTCAATAGTTCCATGTAACTATCTGCTATCACATTGGACGGCGTAGGTTCAGAAGAAAGTGTTTTGAGTCAGAAAATCTGGTATTACAATCTACCTGCTCAGTCATCCATGTAACATGGTAAAGCTTTTTAACCTTTCTAAGAAAATATTATGTTTTACATCACAGTGTTTTAAAAATACTAAATGTGACAACATATATAAATTCTTTTTCTCACAGTTTCTGACTCTCAGGAAACATTTAATAAATGTTAGTTCTCTTCCTATAAATCATTCTGAAATTTCTCATTGTGTTTGAAAAAAACTTTTTTGTTTATTCAGCATACATCACACATCCATCCATCCATCCACAACTGTTTGAAAAACTAAAAACACTAATGAAAGCATCTTTATTGCAGTAGTTACATGTAACATCTTATTTAACTCACTCTTCTTTCCCCACTATCATCCAGAAACTCCTACTTTTCTTTTGTTTCCTATAGCACTTATCAACAACCAACAAACTATATAAATATGTGATTGATAATGCTTCATATTGACTTTCTTTCCCCCTTTGCTACAATGTCAGCCACATGATGGCAGAGATTCTTCTCTGATTTATTCAACAGATATTTCAAGTACCTAGAAGAGTGCCTCAAAAAATGGACTTCAAGAAATGTTTCTTGGATGAATGAATGATTGAAGAAACATTTTTTTCATCATGCCAATGTACATTATTTTACTTTTGTGTCATCCACCTGTGAAAACGCCTCCATTTATTCACATACGTTTTCAATGTGGTGATTGAAGCATCACAGAAATCCCAGATGTTTCACTTTAACACTCTCAGGATTTATTGTTATCATGACTATTCATAGTAGTTAACTCCTCTTGAGTATCCAAACACTAACCAGTATTAAACAGAAATTTGTTCCGAATTGGCATCACAATAAATTCCAATGTATTGTTTAAAAATCATATTAAATTAAAGAAGAATTTATGTATCACATTCTTTGTTACATTTCAATACAACTTGAAAACCTAGTGAAGAGATACTATTATTTCTTGTCTTCTATCTGGTGTACAACTCCCCTGATATTTTCTAAATAATCAGTTCTAATTCCACACTAGGTTTCATATTGTTAGGTTTTTTCACTAGATTTGATCGCATTCATACTTTGTGGGAACCATTTTTCTAAACACCTTTATTTTGAAAATTTTTACATTTATACCAAAGTAGAAATAATAGACTAATGAACTCCTACCTACCCAAAACCCAGCTTTAACCATCTTCAACCCATGGTAATATCATTTGGATATTGGTTCCTGCCTAAATCTCATGCTTAACTGAAATCCCCATTGCTGGAGTTGGGGCCTGGTGAGAGGTGACTGAATCATGGCGGAAGAATCCTCTCTCATGGTTCAGTGTTCTCTTTGTGAGTTCTCTGGAGATCTGGTCATTTAAAAGTGTGTGGCACCTCCTCTCCCCACCACTCTCTCTCTTGCTCCTGCTTTCACCATGCAATGTGCCTGCTCCCCCTTCACCATCTGCCATAATTGCAAGCTTCCTGAGGCCTTCCCAGAAGCCAAGCAGGTGTTGGCACTATTCTTCCTGTAAAGGCTGTAGAACCATGAGTCAACTAAATCTCTTTATCAATTACCCAGTCTCAGGTACTTCTTTATAGCAATGCAAGGATGGCAAGGATGGCCTAATATACATGGTCCATCTTGCTTTGTCTATATTTCCACCCACATTTTCAATACTACAAAATTATTTGAAAGCAAGCCTGGTATCAAATTGCACCATCTTTAAATACTTCGGTATATATTTTTATCAGATAATGACTTCTTATTAGTAGCATATTACAGTTAACAACACTTATAATATCTAACCAACAGAAAATATATTTTATGTTAATATTTACTTAAATATATACACACATTTGCATTGGAATATACATGTATATATGGGAATATATATATATATATATAGGTGATATATATATCACCAATATTTATAATATCATGATAAAAATGGTTGCACTTGTATGGTACACTGGTGTCATTAGATAAGTATGATTGATGCTGACTTCCAAATCAATGCTTTCTACAGGTGCATCTGATTGATAGTTTTCATCCTAAGTACACAAGAAGTTGAATGAGATTGGGCTCATATATCTGGATAATAAACCCAGTGACAGTTCTCTAAAGAGCAATGAGCAATATGATTTTTGTCCATTATGCTGAGTTCTATTTCTTCCAGGGATAACTGTTCTTTTCACATCCTCTACTTTCTCTTTCATGACATTAGTTGTCTTCAAATGTGTGGTGATTCTTGGTTGTTTATTTAAGCTCATCAATGAAAGTCTTTGTTGCTTAGGACACAATAAAGGATTTCAATAGTCAAAATAAATAACTGTTTTCCCAACAGACTTCTTTGAATGGGAGGATGAACAGCAGGTGCTTTGGATGTAGGTTGAGCATGCAGGCAAGCATGCTTCCCTGTAGGGCAGGCGTTCTCATCCTTCACCACACACTAGAATCCCATGCGGAATTCTTAAAAATCTTCATGCCCAGTCTACAGCATAGACCAATTAAATCAGAATCTTTGTGGGTGGGACCCAGCTATTAGTACTTTCATTAAGTCCCTAGATGATTTGAATATGCAGCCAAGGTTCAAAACCACTCCCTATTGTGATGATCCCGTGTAACCCCAACTATGACATTGACTAATTTTCAGGCTATAATTATCTCATGATTATCTTTCAACAGGCAGATGTCCAAATTTCTTTAGACTGCCCTTCCCTGACTTAATCCTGAGAGGAAAAGCCATTTATGCGAGCAGTTGTGTTTGGAAGCAGTGATCATTGGTGGGAAACTTGAGAAGCGGGGCCAACTTCACAATTCCTCCAAGTGGTCTGAGTGAGCTCCCCTGCAGAGTTCTTCACAACCTTTCTTAGCATTTTTATTGGTTTGCTAGCGCTGCCATAACAAAATGCCAGAGGCTTAGTGACTTAAACGACAGAAATTTATTTCCTCACAGTTCTGAAGGCTGGAAGTCCAAGACCAAGGTGCCCAGAGATTTGATTTCTCCTGAGGCTCTTTCCTTGGCTTGCAATGACTATCTTCTCTCTGTGTCCTTACCTGGCTTTTCTTCTGTACTTCCTGGTGTTTCTCCTTCATTTTATGAGGACAACCGTCCTATTGAATTAGGACTCTTATGACCCCATTTAATCTTAATTATCTATTTAAAGATAGTTTATCTCCAAATAGTCACACTAGGATTAGCACTTCAACATATGAATTCTGGAGGAAGGCGGCACAATTCAGTCCTTGGATGTTAGGATATCTGTATATATGTGTAGCTTCTTTGGGAAGACCTATAGTGAACTATTTTTCCTTAACTTAGGATTTCTGATGTTCTTCCTCCATTCACTCTGGATCCCATTTGCCTTTTTCCTGTTCCTCCTCCTATTCCTGTTCCTCTCCCTATTCCTCCTCCTCTGCCTCTTTCTCCTTCTTCCCCCCCCCCCCCCGGCTCCTCCCCCATCTTCTCCTTCTGTTTCTTGGAATGCTTCAAAAATTTCTTGTCCAACAGTTTAATCTTTAAAATATGTGTTACAATAGAGTCATTATATGTTTCTGTATGTGTATGTGTCTGTGCACGAGTGTGTGTGCAAGTATGTCTTTAAGTGTATGCGTGTGTTTAAGTGCATGTGAGTAAGATCAAAGTGGATCTAAGAATAATGGTCTGGGAATCATGTGAGCGAGGGCTGGCTTTTTTATATCCAACTCCATATCCCTGTCCAGCCTTCCCAAGCAAATGAATATCGGAGTCTCCCTCTACTCGATCAGAGACCAGGGTGATATAAATCTAGAGTGAAATAGAGGTTTAGTGGCCCTGAATATGAAGGTTAAGGGGATTCAGGTAGAGTTATATATAAGGAAGGAACACACTACAATGATGTCCTGGAAAAGGGCTTGGATTAGGATCCATACACCAGGGTTTCCACTCTGGCTTTGTTACTCATTTTACAGGTTGAGAAAAATCATTTAATATCTGTGTTCCTCATCTCTGATATCAGAATGATAATGTCTGTCCTATCTGCCCATAGGAAGTACAGTTATCATCTGCGTTATCTGCAGGACACTATCAACCAAATATCAAATTGAGTTGTATTTATTGAATACTATATGTCTTAAATTGCTATTATACATGAGAGCATTAGCTTGCTAAGATTATTTGGGGATATTTTTTGACCTTGAGTGGTTAGTACAGAAATGCACGATAGTAAGCATGTACGCTATATCAGTCAGCATATTTGATTCCTTAGTTACTTACCAAACATTTAGTTAATTCATATTCTCAGTTCCCAACACAATGAATGGTATTTAGCAGGCACTCAGGAAATGCTTAATGCATTAAGTAATCCAAAATACTTCACTGTCAATAAATATAGTAGGGGATAGTTCCAAGTAACCTACAAAAGTATCAGGTGCAATTCAGACATTTAAATGCTAGAGTTGATAGTCTAATTGTGGAGATGGCCAATTATATCATTAAAGAGAGCATAAAGTTATGAAGGGAAAAAAAGAGACAGCAGCAGCTTTGTGCCTTACGCCTTCATTAATTCATGCTACATAAATGTCACTCTTGCCATTCAATCTTGTATACATTAAGTCTAAACAGTATTCATGTGTAGACCAGAGAGTGGATTGATGTTTGTAGTTTCTCTCTCCAGCTTCGCCAGTGTCTCCAAAAAGGCTCATAAATAGCCCTGTGATGGGCATTGAAAATGGCCCCCTTATATATCTAATTCTTTATCTTGATAACAATAAGTGCAAAACTCCATAAATACGATTTTAATTAACAACTATGTTGTGATGCTTAGAAATAGATCATAGGCTCATTGAATTTGTTGGCCTTCTCATAAAGAATTTTGTTTTTCCCAGAGGGTCAAAATTAATTAATGTCCTTACAATTTATTCAGCATCCCATTATCTCAGAGATGCCTAAACAGTCTCACTCAGCTGTATTAGTGTATCAAGAATGACATAATCAGGCTGCTTTGAAGACAGCACTCTGTAAAAATACTGTCTCAAGTAGTGATTAATAAGGAGGATAATAAAGTGTTCTGTCAGAATTATTGCTTTTTTTAAAATCTGCGGACAACATTGCTTATATATAACATTACATAAACAACCAGATTCAAAATTTGCATGTGGTCTTTAATGAACATACATAAGCTCTAAAAGTTCAAAAAAGAAAAATTAATACTCTTATTAATAGTCTTTAATGTTTCCATTAAAAGGTATCCATTGATCACTCGCGTTTTTCTTTTTGAATAACAGATGTAAACTTTCTCATATCTATTGACTATACTTTAATCTTGTTCTCAACTGAGCCTGCAGTTTTTTTATCTTTAGTATTATTGTAGCAGAAGACATGCTCTGTAGTTTTCAAATACTGTCTTAGCATAAGGGAAGATTGTGGCAGACAATATCTAACGAACTCACAGGCATTTGTGTCCACATGTTATTGTCTAGATCTAAGCAGAATAAATGAAAATTGGCTTGTTTCTCATATTTTCTCAAAAAATCCCATATATTCAACTTTGGGAATTACAGAAGTAAAAAAGTTCCATCTAAATGTCAATTCGTTGTTGTGATATTTATCATAATGGAGAAAATAATGTTTATAATTAGATTTTGTAAATTTTGATATATTCAAAAAGTAAAATACTATAAAACTATGCTGTGCAAGATATTTCACTACATATAACCTTGTTTACACTATATTTTTAGAATTACAAAATCAACTAGAAACTATTTTTCTTTGAAAATGCATACATTAAGAAAGAATGGGAGTATGAACAAACATGAAGCTTATTGATGGCTTTATCATTACTCTGAGGTTACTAGAAAAGTTTTTTCTGCTTATTTATATTCTAAAAATTTTAGAAAAACTATATTATTTAGTAATGTAAAATTGATAAACAGAAACATTGAAGAAAAAGTAAATATTAAAAGGACAAGCAACAGTTCAGACCTTTCAAGTGGCAAACCTTAATATATTCACCACAGTTTTCACAAGCGCACAAATGTGCTACCACCATGTATGTTGGATTTTCTTTTCAGGTACAATTCCTGTTATTTGCTTCTTATTTTGTTCTTTTTTTTTTTGAGACAGAGTCTTGCCAGAGTGCAATGGAGTAAACACGACACTGCAGCCTCAACCTCATGGGCTCAAGCCATCCTCCTGCCTCAGCCTCCCGAGTAGTAGGGACAATAGGCATGCCACCACACCTGGCTAATTTTTTATTTTTTGTAGAGATAGGGTTTCACCATGTTGCCCAGGCTGGTCTCAAACTGCTGGGCTCAAGCAATCCTCCTGCCTCACCTTCCCAAAGGGCTGGGATTACAGGCATGAGCCACTGTGCCCAGCCTTGTTTGTTTTTATATTGAGTTTATTTCTTCCTCTTCTCCACTTTAACCCTGTCACCCATTCAAGTAATCTATGTTAATAAACAAGTATGTATCCTTTTATACTCTCCTCCATGGCTACAGTCATTCACAGAAATATCTATGCACAGATTTATACGTATGCACAATTAGGGGGTACTAGCTGTCTGCTTTAGAAAAACTAGATCACCCTATCTTAACATTTTGCATAGCGCTTTACTCCTTCAACACTATCATTTGGAAATCCTTTCAAATCGACTATACATGACTAAATTCTTTTTAGTGTCTGCATAATATTGCATGTTGTAGATTTTACGAGTTACCTTGGCTTCTAGGCTGTTTCTCTGGTTTCTCAACAGGGGCAATTTCTAAAGACATTTTGGCTTTATTATGATTAGAACGAGGAGTGCCTCTGACAGCTAGTTGGTAGAGGCCTCAAGTGCTGCTAAACATCTTACAATTGCACAGGTCAAACCCCTAATTAATTAGACTGCCCCAAATGTCATTAGCAACTGGGTTGAGACACCTTCCAAACACAGGTTGAACGAGCTCTGGAATATTCTTTCCTTAGGTAACCACAGGTCACTTCCTCACAGCTCCTTCAGGTCTCTTGTTGAATGGCATTTCTATGCAGGGTCTAATTTGACCAGCCTATTTTCATGGCCATCCTCCCAACTCCAAGGCACACACCTACCTACTGTCTTTCACACTCCTATGTACTCTATTCCTTCCCTTTTCTCCCCTTAACTTCTAATACACCATCTAATTTATTTATTTATTATGTTTACCCATTATCTTTTCCTCCTTCTGTAACGTAAGCTCTACTGTGACAGGGATTTATGCCTGTTTTATTCACTGATGCATCCACAGGACCTGGCCAAGTGCCTGGCATTTGATAAATAGCTAAGTGAATGAAGGAAGGAACACATAAATGATCATATAATAGGCATTCATTTATTTCCCATTATTTCTGCTAAAAGCAATGCTGACGTAAATATCCTCATATAAGTCATTATGTGTTGGCCCTTCTATGTGCAAGAGGCCAAAATGCTTTCTAAATTGGGTTTAGAAGCTGACTTCCAGGTTTTAAAAGTTGACTTCTATGTCAAAGAGGCCAAAATCCTTTCTAAATTGGGTTTCGGAGGTTTTAAAATACTCTGCTCTAAATTACACACAGTTTACTCTCTGTTTTCTTGCAAGGATTTTCTTGTTTTTATTTGTTACATTTAAGCCTTTATCTAGATTGTATTGCTGAATATGATATAAAACTTGGATTTAATTTTAAGTTCTTCCAGGTGGATAACCAGATATGCCAGCACCATCCTGTATCATCCACCTTTTTCCTACTATTTTAAATATCTACCTTTGTTATATACTAAATCCTTATAATTACTGACCTTAGTTTCTTGATTCTTTATCCTGTTCAACTTATAATCTAGTATACATTAACTTCATGTTTTTAAGGGAAACAAAAACTTGTGAAAGGAAAGGGAGATACAATGTGACAAGTCAAAAGGAGTTAGAATATTCAATTTAAAGATTAATTATACCAGACATAAAAAGAAGAGCTGGTGACAATTCTACTATTCTAAAAATTCGAGGAGGAGGGATTCCTCCCTAACTCATTCTACGAAGCCAGCATTACCCTGATACTAAAATCTGGCAAACCCACAGTGAAAAAAGAAAACTACAGGCTAACATCCCTGATAAACACAGACTAAAAAATCCTCAACAAAATACTAGCAAACCAAATCCAGCATCATATCAAAAAGTTAATTCACCACAATCCAGTAGGGTTCATTCCTAAGATGCAAGGTTGGTTCAACATATGCAAATCAATACATGTGATTCACCATATAAAACGAATTAGGGAAAAAATCTTTAAAACAAGAGTGAACGGGCGGAGCAAGATGGCCGAATAGGAACAGCTCCAGTCTCCAACTCCCAGCGCCAGCGACACAGAAGACCGGTGATTTCTGCATTTTCAACTGAGGTACTGGGTTCATCTCACTGGGGAGTGCCGGACGATCGGTGCTGGTCAGCTGCTGCAGCCCGACCAGCGAGAGCTGAAGCAGGGCGAGGCATCGCCTCACCTGGGAAGCGCAAGGGGGAAGGGAATCCCTTTTCCTAGCCAGGGGAACTGAGACACACAACACCTGGAAAATCGGGTAACTCCCACCCCAATATTGCGCTTTAAGCAAACAGGCACACCAGGAGATCATATCCCACACCTGGCCGGGAGGGTCCCACGCCCACGGAGCCTCCCTCATTGCTAGCACAGCAGTCTGTGATCCACCGGCAAGGCAGCAGCGAGGCTGGGGGAGGGGCGCCCGCCATTGCTGAGGCTTAAGTAGGTAAACAAAGCTGCTGGGAAGCTCCAACTGGGTGGAGCTCACAGCAGCTCAAGGAAACCTGCCTGTCTCTGTAGACTCCACCTCTGGGGACAGGGCACAGCTACACAACAACAACAACAACAACAACAACAACAACAAAAAAAGCAGCAGAAACCTCTGCAGACGCAAACGACTCTGTCTGACAGCTTTGAAGAGAGCAGTGGATCTCCCAACACGGAGGTTGAGATCTGAGAAGGGACAGACTGCCTGCTCAAGTGGGTCCCTGACCCCTGAGTAGCCTAACTGGGAGACATCCCCCACTAGGGGCAGTCTGACACCCCACACCTCACAGGGTGGAGTACACCCCTGAGAGGAAGCTTCCAAAGCAAGAATCGGACAGGTACACTCGCTGTTCAGAAATATTCTATCTTCTGCAGCCTCTGCTGCTGATACCCAGGCAAACAGGGTCTGGAGTGGACCTCAAGCAATCTCCAACAGACCTACAGCTGAGGGTCCTGACTGTTAGAAGGAAAACTATCAAACAGGAAGGACACCTACACCAAAACCCCATCAGTACATCACCATCATCAAAGACCAGAGGCAGATAAAACCACAAAGATGGGGAAAAAGCAGGGCAGAAAAGCTGGAAATTCAAAAAATAAGAGCACATCTCCCCCGGCAAAGGAGCGCAGCTCATCGCCAGCAACGGATCAAAGCTGGACGGAGAATGACTTTGACGAGATGAGAGAAGAAGGCTTCAGTCCATCAAATTTCTCAGAGCTAAAGGAGGAATTACGTACCCAGCGCAAAGAAACTAAAAATCTTGAAAAAAAAGTGGAAGAATTGATGGCTAGAGTAATTAATGCAGAGAAGGTCATAAACGAAATGAAAGAGATGAAAACCATGACACGAGAAATACGTGACAAATGCACAAGCTTCAGTAACCGACTCGATCAACTGGAAGAAAGAGTATCAGCGATTGAGGATCAAATGAATGAAATGAAGCGAGAAGAGAAACCAAAAGAAAAAAGAAGAAAAAGAAATGAACAAAGCCTGCAAGAAGTATGGGATTATGTAAAAAGACCAAATCTACGTCTGATTGGGGTGCCTGAAAGTGAGGGGGAAAATGGAACCAAGTTGGAAAACACTCTTCAGGATATCATCCAGGAGAACTTCCCCAACCTAGTAGGGCAGGCCAACATTCAAATCCAGGAAATACAGAGAACGCCACAAAGATACTCCTCGAGAAGAGCAACTCCAAGACACATAATTGCCAGATTCACCAAAGTTGAAATGAAGGAAAAAATCTTAAGGGCAGCCAGAGAGAAAGGTCGGGTTACCCACAAAGGGAAGCCCATCAGACTCACAGCAGATCTCTCGGCAGAAACTCTACAAGCCAGAAGAGAGTGGGGGCCAATATTCAACATTCTTAAAGAAAAGAATTTTCAACCCAGAATTTCATATCCAGCCAAACTAAGTTTCATAAGTGAAGGAGAAATAAAATCCTTTACAGATAAGCAAATGCTTAGAGATTTTGTCACCACCAGGCCTGCCTTACAAGAGACCCTGAAGGAAGAACTCAACATGGAAAGGAACAACCGGTACCAGCCATTGCAAAAACATGCCAAAATGTAAAGACCATCGAGGCTAGGAAGAAACTGCATCAACTAACGAGCAAAATAACCAGTTAATATCATAATGGCAGGATCAAGTTCACACATAACAATCTTAACCTTAAATGTAAATGGACTAAATGCTCCAATTAAGAGACACAGACTGGCAAACTGGATAAAGAGTCAAGACCCATCAGTCTGCTGTATTCAGGAGACCCATCTCACACGCAGAGACATACATAGGCTCAAAATAAAGGAATGGAGGAAGATTTACCAAGCAAATGGAGAACAAAAAAAAGCAGGGGTTGCAATCCTAGTCTCTGATAAAACAGACTTTAAACCATCAAAGATCAAAAGAGACAAAGAAGGCCATTAC